>NC_085136.1:678500-998071 GCF_035046485.1 Aedes albopictus | reverse complement strand
GTGCATGTTTGGCAGGCTAAAAACGACGAAGCACCATTTCGCGCACAGTTTTCACTGCCGCTCTCTGGCTAACGCCTCCCATTGTTGATTATCAGGCCAACAAATCAAATAATGATGACTTTGTAGCCATAAGGGGCTGTCCATAAACCACGTGGTCATGAGGGGGGGGGGGGTTTCGGCCATTGACCATTTTGTACGGACAAATAAAAATTTTTTTATGGACAAATCACCACGGGGGGGTTGGGTTTGAAAAGTCCCAAAAAAATGACCACGTGGTTTATGGACAGCCCCTAATTATGGCTGTTCACTTTCTTGTACACGCTCAGAAAACCGTTCTGATAAACGTGAACAAACAAACGCAAACATGAGAACAAGCATATACACCGTGAACTAGAACTAGTTTCAGCTGTCAATATGGGCGTTCTAGAAAACGTGACATCTAGTTCACGGTGCACATTTTTTATTGTTATTCGTTTGTTCCCGTTGCCGTGACTGGGAGTGCACGTATATCAGAACAGATTTTTTTTTGCGTGTAGCTTTTTGGCTCTGCATCCACAGTCCAACAGAAACTCTTTAATTGTTATCACATATCAAATCGCACTATGTCAAAATATGCTTATGCGAGTTTGTATGCAAGCTTTAACGAGTTTATTTGTACTTTTATGCAATTTCATCCATACACAAATGCGAGTAAAACTGACACAATTAGAAAAGTACTAAGCCTATTCATATAATCATTGCAGTACGCAATTATGCGAATTCATTTGACACTTTGCGAGTTCGCTCACACGGTTTTGCGAATAAGTAAATTTCAACGCAATAAAACATCAGAATATCATCTACTACGATGTACGCATACCTTATAAAAGTTGATTTGTATTCTTATATGACTTTACCTGATATATCGTAGTAAGTTAAAAAAATAACATCATATGCGATGAAAATTGTCAGTCAGCCGTACATAAATGCGATAGTGACTTAAAACAGTACTTTATACGATATACAGCGTGGGTTCTTATGCGACTCCTGGTTTTCTGGGATGATGATTGGTCACTTAGAATACATTTGGCCATTTTGGGATCGGATTACCCATTTTCCGAAATCCAGTTCCAGGGCCAAGTTTTGAAAATGGTTCAATACTGTCATGCGGCATTTCAACATCACGGATTTCAAAATACACCAAACTAGGTGCTAGTTTTGCGTTATAAGAATTTTTGTGGTCATTTTGGAGTCGATATACTGTTTATCGGGAATTGATTCTAACGGTTCCAGGTACCATTTTGCGAATGTAAACGAAACACCATCATGTTAAATATTTGTTTGTCAAAATACAACTGTTTTTGCGTTATCCGAAATACTTCGTTAAAGACTTTTTCATGAATTCCTTCAGGAACACCTCTATCATTTCTTCCAGTGATTTCTCTAGGTATTCCTTTATGAATTCCTCCCGATATATCTTCAATGAACTTCTCTTAGGATTTCTAGGCATTCCAGATAGGGTTTCACTAGAAATTCCTACTATGATACCACTCAGAAATCTCCAGAAGAATTTCTCTAGAGATTTATATTGGAATTTCTTCAGGGATCCCTGGTGAAATTATCCAGGACAATGTTCCTGGGATTCTTCTAGTCGTTTTTCCGGTGATTCCTCCAGGAATTCGTTTTAGCCTACTTCCGGGAATTCCAGCTGAGATTCCTCAAGCAATGCCTCCTGCAGTTCTTCCAGCAATTTCTTCTAGGACTCCTCCAGCAATTCTAACTGGGATACCTCCACAGTTCTAGGGATTCCTCCTTGCATTCTTGTTGCATTCTTTCAGGCAATGTTTTTGAAATTCCTCCAACAATTTCTCTTGTGATTTCTTCAAAGACTTCTCTATAGGTTTCTCCATAATACCTCTACTTATACCTCAAGGAATTTCTCTAGCCATTCCTCCTGGTAAATATTCAAGAAACATCTTTTAGGATTCTCCTAGACATTCCTGATGGCATTTCACTAGAGATTTGCTATCTTCCGAAATTATGTTAGGGTTTCCTCTAGAATTTCTATTGGGATTCCTTTAGCCGGAATTCCTGGAGGAGATCCAGGAAAAAAATCGTGAGATATTTCAGGAATTAATCTCTGGAGGAATGCCTGGATAGGTCTCTAGATAAATTCGTGAAAGAATCATCAAAGGTTTTTCACGAAGAAGACTGCCCGGAAGAATCTCAGCAAGATTGCCAGGAGCAATCTCTAAAGGGGTTCTTGCAGGTATCACAGCAAGAATTTCTGGAGAAGTTCTAGGAGACATTTCTGGAAGAATCGCTTGTGGAATCCCAGCATGAGTTTCTGGAGGAATTTCTGGAGGAGAAGATTTCCGGGAGGTATTATAGTACGAATTTCTGGAGGAATCCTAGAAGGAATCGCTGAAAGAAGTACATCATAGAATTGATTGAGGAATCTAGCTGGAATTCCTGGAGGAAAACTAACAGGAGCGCGTGGAGGAATCCCATAAGAAATTTATGGGGGAATCTTTGGGTAAAATCTCTTTGATAAAAATCCGGGAGAAATCACCGGATGAGCTTCTGGAACAATATCAGGAAAATCTCTGGAGCAATTCCTAGAAGAAAACATCTCCGGAGGATTTCCTGCATGTGTCCTTGGAGGAATCCATGGAAGAACAACTGAAGGAATTTCTGCAGAATTCCAGGAAGATTTCCTGGAAGGATTCTAGCAAAAAATCCAGGAGAAACACCAAGAATTTCAACAAAAGTCATTGCGAATGCATTTAAAAACTTTTAACTTACAGTTCCATGGATATCAGCGGACTTCACCAGGAAATACAGACAACACTTTTGCAGAGAAACGACAAGGGACTGTCTAGATGATAATAACTATTTTCCAACGTTTGTTTCCCAAATGCATCTGTATATCTTATCTCGAGCCACTTCAATAATTCAAAGAGTAGAATCTTTAAAGATTTTTTCCAGATATATCTTCAAGAAATGCTCAAAAGTTTTTATAATTATTTTTCCCGGAGATTAAACCCAATCGTCGACCAAAAATTTTACAGAGAAGCATAGAATATAAAGATTTCTATGAATCTTAGTGTAGAATTAGCATAAGTTAAAATACACAGTAATAAAATTTAAAAAAAAATCTATGAAATTGAGAAAATATTTCCGAAAAAATCCAAGAGTTGCATAACCTGTTCTGCCCAGAATTTCTCCAAGAATTTTACAGAGGATGCTGTCGAAGATGTTTTAAATATTGCACAAAAAACACATTGATCGATTTTTTGGTGATTTCTCGTTAAACATTTACTAGCGGAATTCTCAAAAAAAGGTGAGATTTTTTTTTAATTAAATAATTTTAGATAATTAGCTTGAATGATGTTAACCTTTTCCAGTGGAGTTTATAAAGCTCCTCTTTATAAAGAAATTAGTCGAAACAATAAGAAAGGTGAAATTCTGAAATATTGAAAATTTCCATGCACTCGGTCATTAATTATAGCAGAGAAAAGCCTAATTGAATCCGTGCTAAGCCTATCTAATTAGCTACGCCCAGAAAGCAACCATAATCTAACGAATTTCGTTCATTACACATCCCAAGAATGCCGTAAAAAGAAAGACTCTCATTTACCCCCAAAGACCACGGGCATCTCGTTCTCCCATGACGATATCAAAAATATAGACACGACTTTCGTATCCCCAAATCATGCCTACAAAGGGTGCATACTAATAATACCACCCATCAGCCACTGGCGCTGCCACACTTTGCTCCGCGAAGATGTAAGATATAATTAATAATTTTAGCTCGTTTTTATTTTTCATTTCTCGGTTGTTTGCGCTTTTAGGCAGTATTTCCGGAATGTGTGCCCAAGCATCCCCAAAACTCGGAGCGATCGACACGACGATTGACGATTGAAACCATCAAACGCACCACCCGGAATGACTCTTCTTTATTTTTTGGGCGGTAGCAAGGTGCATCGAAGTAAGGAAACGCACGTCATCGTTTCCAGCTCGTAAATCTCCAGCTCCAGCAAAATTAATTACGTTCGAGCTTGGGCAAGGAAGCGTGAAATCGAGAGAGGCATCGGAAGTTCGGTGCATGTTCCGAGGGCGTCGATATCGGATCATCTATTGTGTTCCTCCAAAGAAAACACCACAAGGCGATGGCAGCCAGACGCGATCCAGTGGACGATTGTTACGATCATGTAAAACAATCAATTTTCATATTTTTATGGCTCTATTGAACAAGAAGAAAATTGAGGAAGAGAAAGGAATAAACAGAAGCATTGCATTTTGGATTCGCGGGCTGGCGGATTGAATCCGACGACGACAACATCCAAACAGTGTGGCGTGCTCACTTCATTACCATTCACGCGTCTGAATGGCCGGAATTGTGTATATGCCAGATCCAAGACCCGCCGAACTATATAACTGCCATTAATACATTTATGTTTTCATTGTTTATTTGTTTATTTATGGCTTTATTCCGGCCTACTGTTGTTGGTAGGATTCGCACTTCACTCAGATTCGTTCCAGACCCTGCCTGCGTAAGCATTCTTGTGTATAACCCTGAGTCCTGACCATTTTTAATCAGATGTGCCTTGGATTTCAACAAATCCGTCATCATAAGCAACGCTATCGCAGGAACCATGAATCGCAGCAGCCACCGACGACTTCTCTCAGAAACCATTCCAACGCCTACTGGTACGCATCTGACTGAGCCACTCTCGATAACAGCGCCACCATCAGGACCAACAATGCAACCAACACCAAAGCCGACTGTGTTTGAAATCAATAAAAATAAAACGTAATCATAACAATAATTTTTCCTTTCGTTTTCAAAATCGCTTGTGATTTATGTGAATTCCCTTGTGCGCCCCCTCGGCAGAAAATAATTTGAATATGCTCGATACGAACTTAGCTTCCCTGTTGGTTGGTTGGTTGGTGACGGGGGAGGCCCAACGACGAGCGCTATCGACCGAAACTCGTCGAACGAATCATTTTTATTGACTTCACTTGAATTTATGATGATGGCTCGCCCCCCCGCCCGTTCCGGGAAAAAAAGAAGAAAACTGAAAGGTATATCCTAAACGCGGCTGCTCGCGCGATTGCACGCGGAATGATTCATTTTCCGATCGATTTTCCCTCTAAATGAATACCGATGATGATGAGGACGCCTCACAGTCTATACTTCCCCGTACGAAGAAGGAATGCCGCCCCGAAAAAACTAGTATTACGAAGGCTCGAATGACGAGAATTACCCACGAGCACATAAAAGCCGTAGATCGTTTAAAAAGTATAAAACGGAAAATGCTTTCTTTCCTTCGGCATTCGGCGCGTGCTTATTTTCCAGTGACGGAAAGAAATTGAATTTTCTTCGAACTATGCTGCGCCGAAAGATAAGATATGCATGCCCCTCCTCGTTAGAAGAAAAACAACTTCATTGGGGAAACATAAATGAGCTTCAACAATAATGCGAGTGACGTAAGTTGAACGATTCGAATCGGAGTGAAGCATTTTGTCATTGCATGAATGGGTTGGGGAAAATTTGTTTAAATGGGTTTTCAGCATGCATGATACTTATAGAAGTCTTTCATAATGTCACTTTTTGAGCGAAGAAGAATAGTAACTTCACAGACGAGCTTGCTGGTCTAGTGGCTACCGCTTCTGATTCATATGCAGAAGGTTCTGGGTTCAATCCCTGGCTCGTCCCTTTCCACCTACTTTTCATTTTTCTATCTACTTTCCGTCTCTTCTCTAAAACAACATCTCATGTATATTCGTTTGTTCATAGAAATCACATGAACCAGAAATGAATAGGACAAATCGGTGAAGTACTAGATTTGTAGTAATGAGCTGAATTTTAGTATGGTGAGAAGGTCAATTCTCGGTTTCTGCAAGGAAATGGTGCAAAAAGCGTGGGTATTATGATTCCTTGCCTAATTTGAAGTTGTTTGAGCAAACGGGCATTTTCAGGTGTGAGTGTTAATAGGTGTGAGTGTTAGTGATCTTATTGTTTATGCCAGAAGTGCTTCTGCTACGTCATATTGCAGGTCAATATAGGGAAGGATATGGAGGTGATAATAGCAATTTCTTGCCCACAGCAGACCGCGTCTGCACCAATTCAAGCCGGAATTCCGAAGATTTTTTTTTGTAAATGGATCTGTGGCAGTGGCTACACTTTGGAACGTGGGTTAATTACCACTGTGCTGCTAAATTGTAAGGAGTGAAAACGGCTTTTTCAACCTGATATTGACTCTAGTGATGATCATAACAATATATACATGAGTTTTATATGTAGAGAAGCAAGAGAAAGTAGATATAAATAAAGTGGGAGGAATGAGACGATTCAGAAACTGAATCCAGGATCTTCTGCATACGAATCCGAAATGGTAACCATTAGATGACAAAGCCCGTCTACCTAAAGCAATATTAAAGAACTGCTTGTAAAATCTCTAGAAGAACTATTGCAAGACTTCCTAGAATTAACCCTCAAGAAATCCCTGAATCAGTTTGTGAAGTTTTAGTAGAAAATGTGAATAAATTTAGAGACTACAATTTCATCTCAATCGACTACAATATGAACTATGATACAAACCCCGGTTATATTCTCATTGGACCAACAAGCCCATCCGCGCCTACCTAAAACAATAGGTTGTACTATGAATAAAAAGTAGAGAACTTTACTTCTTGTAGTAGGGTATTGGTTCCCTTATTAACCGTTATGTGTCCGACAAAGTTTTTGCTTTTTTCTACACCGTGCTTTTTAAATGGGCGCTGGGTACCCGGGTACCCTGTCGGCCACATAAGGGTTAAGCATGTGGCTCCCATTTTCATCCTACGAAAAACAATGGATTGGAGCGCTGTTTGTTTTGTTTCTTATTTTTGTATTTTTTGTTAGAAGTGAGCACCCATGAAAACAAAAAGAACGGAATCAATCGGTACCGTAATCGCTTGTTTTCAAATACGATGAATATGGGAGCATGAGATTACTGATGGAACACGTACCCTATCTACTCAGAAGTAAAGTTCACAGAGTTCACTACATACCTACCTAGTTGGTATGAATAAAAAAGTTTTCCAACATGCAGTATTTTCTCTTTTCGAATATGAGCGTTTACTACATGCGTGAAATGCAGAACTATCATCCTTTACGCGTAGTGCTGCTGATTTTAGCTAGAAGCTTCCCAAGTAACAATGATAGGTAAATAAAAGCTTATTTTGCCATTTTTTAATCAAGCTTAAGCGTGGTTTTTTCAGCCATTGTACAACAAAAATGTTTATTAGGTAGTGGTTCCTTGTAGAACTTTCTTATTTATTCGGGTGAGTATTCGGTAAGTATGTTGAATCCAGAAAAATCTGGATATTCGAACTTTAGGAACAAGACGAGAGCTCACAAATCAAGCAGACATTTTCGGCAATCCCACGACTTCGAAAAGAGGCTGCAAATTTTAGGTGGACGCGGATGAATTTGGGAGTTAAACTAGGAGTTAAATTTCCCATAAGAATTTTCCCAAAATTCTATCAGGGATTCATGATGGAACTCTTTAGAGATACCTCTTAAAATGCCTTACAGAATTTTTCAAAAGGTTGCTTCTTTTTACGACATTTTTCTTCGTACTCCACTTTAAAATCTTCTCAATAGTTTTGGTAGATTCAAAACGGCATTTTCTAAAGATTCAGCAATTCATTTCGCAATTCTTCCTTGTGAACCATCCAGGATTTTTAAACACCGACTGATTTTGCATCAAGTTTCTCGCTGAGATTTTGCACGACTTCTTTCTAGGATTTCTTTCTTGAGATTTCTCCTAGACTTTCTGCAGCGTTTTCTCTGAGAATTTTGTTAAGGTATTTCACAGGATTTCTACAGGAGTTTCTCCCAGGATATTTCTTCGGTGTTGTCACGGGGTTTCTCTTAGCTTAGAGTTTATTCCGGGATTCTTCTTGAATTCTTTCCAGTGGTCCTGCCGGAATTTTCTCGCAAGTTCTTGCTGGAATCTCACCCAGATGTTTTCGAACGATTTTCACAGAATTTTTACATGAGTTATTCCTGGGACCCCATTTTTAAATTCCCAGGATTTTACAAGAGTTTTACATAGCTTTTCTGCAGCAGTTAATCCCACAATTTCTTCTAGAGGTTTTTTGCAAAATCGTTTCACGGGATCACTCCCAGAACTACTCCCGGAGTTTCTACTTTCGGAGTTTCTCACGAAAATTATCTTGGAAGATACCTTCCAGTAGTGCTGCCGTGATGTCTTTCAGAGATTTTTGAAGCGTATCCTAGTGTTCGGTTAAGGAAGAAATAAAACCGTTTCAGTAAATCTACCTTATTAGGGAGATCAAAACTGTAAATATTTATACAAATTTTATATGAAAGTTCAGAAATTAAGCATAACAGTTTTCATACGTTCCCCATTACACTTACATTTTAATTTGTTTTTTTTTTCTTCTTTTGGCTTTCCTCTTCTTTGTTTTCTTCGCTTCAACGTCAGTGAGTTCAGTCAGAGTCAGCGAGAATATCTGTACTTCACGTCTACGTGTCCAAGTCATTCTGTCCGGTCCAACTGTAAGTCTGTATCCTCTACCGCTGTCTTCCCGTACAAATCCTGGACACCCTTACTGTTCCGGTGGACGACCTAGTTAATTTCTACATTAGTTTGGGGCCTTTGCAAGTTACTCAAATTACAGTTTCAACTTACTTGGTCGTGACAATTGCTGTGATAAACAATTCACACTTCAACCGCAAACCGGAATTTATCTTCCACTCACTTCTATTCTGTACAGAAACTACTTAGATTTTCTTTACAGAATTCAATTTCCTTCACTTTTTCCTTCTGATATCGACTATCAATTTTCTTTTATCACCTTTGTTTTTGTTTTCTTTTCGACTACTCTTTGACGGCTTTCCGTCTCTCTCTCTCTCTCTCTCTCTCTCTCTCTCTCTCTCTCTCTCTCTCTCTCTCTCTCTCTCTCTCTCTCTCTCTCTCTATTCTATCATTTCTTCTGTCATTCCCTCTTGTCATTCTGCACGGAAACAAATCTGATCCTGTTTTTATGATTCACAAATCATAAAACATAAAGATTTGTAATTTTATGAAATCATGATCACGAATCATAATTTCATAATCTGAGCAACTAATATCATGATTCGTAGCAACCATTTTCATGAGCTTGAACTCATGAAAATTATCAAGCGTTACGCGCACTCCGCACACCTGTCAAAACGTGATCATTCAGTGTGTGGTATCGTTGGTGATCGGTGGAAAAAATAAAAAAAACTATTATTTTAATTGAAAGTTTAAAATACAATAGTTATGTCACTTTTTGTGTTATTAGCGTTCTAGTGTGTTCTTCGTGAAACCATTCTCTCAAAGAAACTGGTAAGTAAAATGTGCCGAAAATGTTTTCTTACGTTGTTTTTTTCGCATTTCTAAGTTCGATTGTACACCACCGTTCTTGTTCTAGCTCAATCATGGCTGCCATTCCTTGTCCAATTCCATTCCGACTTCGTTTGTTTCCAGTTCCGGCGCCGTCAAACGACACCAACCCCATCTCGACTGCATAGTTTCGGCCGCATAAAAAACGACGCAGGCACCGTCCCGGCAGTGTCCTATTCTATTCCTGTACCGGCTCCGTTTAGCGACGCGTGAGTAAAAAAAAGCATGTTGAAATTTCTTCCTAATAATTGAAAAAAATAATGTGTAAGTAACATTCAATTGCAAGCCATCATTCTCATTCCAGCTCAACCGGCTGCGGCTGTCATTCCTCGCCCCGGATCCGTTCGATCCCGTTACGGCTTCGTTCCTGTTCCGGTCAAACGACACCAGCACTATCCTAATCGCATCTTTCTGTGCTATTGAATATTCTTCATAGTGATTACTATAGATACATATTTTGCTTTTGGGTCATCATTAAACCACCTCCGAAATGGCGGCATTTTTTTATTTTGTTTCTAAATCCAGCAGACTCATAAGCGATGCGCACCCGGAACCATGATTCGAAATCTCAATAATATGATTTAGCTTCATGGTCCTCAGATCCATAAGCGTAGCGCACCCGAAACCATGATTCGAAATCTCCAAAACATGATTTAACTCCATGGTCCTAGACAATCTGTCAGATTCATAAGCGATGCGCACCCGAAACCATGATTCAAAATCTTAAAAATATGATTTAGCTTTATGATTTCAGGGAAAAAAAATAACACATTGGTAGCGTTACGATACAATGGCTCATACTATCATGATTACAAATCATGGTGTATTTTTATAAAACGAAAACGTACTAGGCTCATGAAATCATGAGTCGTTTTTATGATTTTTGGGAGCAGAATTTTACCCGTGTGACATATGTCAACCGACACTTACACTTCCTCATCGGCCAAACGCCTACCGCGAGGCGTTAGGGTTTCGGCAGTGCTGCCAGAACAGCGAGTCTAAAGGTTTCTTCCGAAGTTCATTCAGCGTTCCTTTTGGGATTACATTGTTAATATTTCCCTTGGAGATCTTCCCACGATTCACGGCTTTTTCAGGCTATTCCTCGTAGTTGTTTCAGAGACTTTTTGTTGTTATCGTCCTGAGATTTCTCTAAGAGTTTTTTCCAGGATTACTCTCAGTGTTCTTCCTACAATCCCTACCGCAAATTATCTTGGAATTATTTCTGGTTTTTGTATCGGAATTTCTCCAGTAAATTGTTTGATAGCTCTCGTCCGGATTTTCTACGAGTTTTTCTCGGTACTCACTGGAACCTCTTTTTATGACATGGACTGAGGGCGCATAAAATAAAAAAGAGGGGATTATGTGCATAAGTAAAGTCAGTAATTTAATTGAGGCAACTTAGTTCTCGAGAAGAGATTTTCTTTCAGAGTGCTTGATGTGCCACCAAGGGGTTTCCTAGGGAGCCTGCAAGTGGAAGATTTAGGGGCGTTCAGAAGTTCAAGGGGCATTTCAGAGCAATTCAGAACCTCTAACGTTGTGTCTGAAACCTCTGAATCCTAAGGCGCTAAAACACATCTAAAACCCCTTTGACAAGCAGAAACCCCTTTAAAATGTCCTGAAATCTTCTAACCATTCTCTGAAACCCCTGGGACCTCTTTAAATGCCCCTTTAAATCTTCTAAATCTGGGATCTTCTAAAACGACCCTGAAATTCCCTTCAACCTTGAAATTTAAAAAAAAAACAACTGGAACCCCTAAAGCCCATAACCTGCTTGAAACTCCATTAATGCTTATGGGCGTGTTCTTTGAAACCTATGAAAATTTCTTGGAACCCTTCAAAACCCTTTTTGAACCCTCTGAAACCCATGAAATAGCCTCTCTACGACCATCTATTGCTCTTTCTTAAGATTCTGCAAACTTTTAAGACAACTTTCCAGAGGAATATCTGGATAAATCTGTCGAGAAACTTTAAGATAAACTAGAAAATGAAATGATGATAAATCCGGGCGAGTTAGTGGATTACCTGTAAGTGCTTCAGAAGTATCGATAAAAATCCCTGGAGAAACTGTTGGAAAGTTTTCCCGGAAAACCACAGGAAGAAATAATCTAGATGGAACACTGTTACAAATTCCATGGCCAACTGGGAGCAAATTGAAGACCATGGATGGAGTCTTGGAAGAAACTACTGAATGAATCCAGAAAGAAACTCCAAAAAATCTCCAGAAATTGAAGAAAAAATTAAGAAGCTAATACAAGAAAAAATCCTGGATAGCGGTTCGGGAAAAATCCTCAGATGGATTACGGAACAAATTATGAATCGAATTCCAAGCATATCCCTAAAAAATCTCTGAAGGGAATAGTAATCATTGAAAGAGTTCTTGAGATGACAAGTTTTCTCCCGAGTTAACTAGTATCCATCGAATTACTCAAGATTATTACGGTACCACCCGTTTTCATACGAACCTGTTAATATATCATCCTAATTCTCAAATTTCCTTAGGACTTTAATCGGAATTTCGTCGTTACTACATCACCAGTAGCAACATCTGAAGCTTGCAACTTCGAACTTGTGGTAAACACTACTTTTAATCATACCGAAGGCTTTATTTGTAGTATGTTCGAAAGTTGTAGTGTAGGAAACTCGTTTTTATTCAAACGAACACGTTACACAAGTCGTATTTACCACCAAATATGCAATAAACTCAAGTGTACTACTTTTTGTTCATACAATTTAATGTAGAAGATATGCTTGTAAAATCTCTAGATGAATTCTTGTAAGCTTCCTTAACACCCGCAAGAAATTCCTAAATGAATGCATGAATTTTTGAATAACTTGCAAAAAGTTATACTCATTTGCTTCTATCTAAGTTCAGAAGCATGCTATCAAAAAATGATATTTGAAGTGCTTTTAGATTGTAGTTTAATCCAAAAGTTTGCCGAATAAAGTAAAGGTCACAGACGCATACCAAAACTGTGAGAGTGCTGTGAGCACGAATTTTACTCACCTCGTACTCACAGCTCTCTCACAACTTTGGTATGTGTTGCGACCTTTACTTTATTCGGCAAACTTTTAGATTAAACTACAATCTAAAAGCACTTCAAATATCATTTTTTGATTGCATGCTTCTGAACTGAGATAGAAGCAAGTGAGTATCATTTTTGCAAGTGAGTGTTCCCTACACTGCATGGAGGTGGTCAGTGCTGGTAATTTCATTTACATGTCTAGATTCCATCACCTACAACTCATTTCAGAAACTGAACCTGAACATATGGTATATGAAAAACTTGTTCGGATAGACCAGTTCTACATGAAAGTTACGGAAAAAACGCTCTCACTTAAATATAGGGCAATGTCATCGACTATCTACAAAAAATGTCAATTGATATTCATGATGAATGTCAATTGGCATTCTTCGAAGGTAGTCGATGACATGTACCTTAAATATTGGAGACAGAGCAGTTTTCCGTGACTTTCTTGTAAAACTGGTCTAGCAGCACAAGTTTTTCAGAAACCATATTTTAGGCTCAGCTTCTGAAATTTGCTGTCGGTGCTTGAATCTAGATATGTCAAAATGACATTTTCGCACTGAAAGTGGCATCGAAGAAATTTCCTCATAATCGACTTTTAAGACTGCGTGTTCGAAACTGCAATAAGAGCCCAACGATATGCTCAAACTGTTGTTGAACGACTTTTGCCAAAACTTAATTAGGCTCTGACGACACCTAATCCGGTTCACCTTTTCGCCAATCTACTGTGTTTGTGTTTACATGCCTTTCCCTTCGGCAGCTACACACACCAAAAAATATGATTAATTGTAATTTATTCCGCAACGGATGAAGTCTCATTTGATATTCACCCCCTACCGAATCCGCACAGTAGAGTCTCCCCCGGGGCGGCAGCAAATGTTTGTCATTCTGTACGCACCTGATTCTCCAACCTGTCTGGTTCGGTTTGGACAGACAGAGGAAGAGCATGAAAACACCTCTCAACCGGCGTGCGGTGAATATAAATAATAATTCTTAATCACAGCCATCACTTGTGGCCATTTTACGAGCCCCGTAGCTGGTTTTCATGTTTCCTGTTTGGGGCAAGATTCCCTCCGAAGGCACCCGATTCTTGTTTACAACTATTCCAAAAGGTAATCAAGAGGTACCCACGAAAATTTTTGTCCCAGCTCAAAATGGCCGTCAGACATGCAAATTTCATAAACCGTTACCTAAATTTGGAAAGTGCAATTGACATGCGATATCGCATTACTTGAAGGAACAGAAGAAGCTCAAAAAAGCAAGGACGCCTCGGTACGTGGTTGCAGTCGTAAAACGATCAGCACCCTTTTGCTGCGCTTGCAAACGATGATCCGCTCCGGTCGTTACAATGTTGCACTCACTGTTGCACATAAGATGGTTTCGATTTTCCAACTCTTTCAAATTTCCTATCTCACATCCCGAGTGCGGAGCGGCAGCAACAATTATAATTGGACATAATTAACCACAATCAAGAATGGCCCTGCGCAAACTTCTTTCCAGCGTAGTTAAACTGATACCTTCCGCACGATGATGGCATTAAAATATGAAAATTTATTGCACTTAATCCGAAAAGTTGAATCGAAAGCGTTGCAATCGAGCGAACAACGACATTACTGGAAACCAGTCTGATGAGGGATAATTGATTATTCGTTATGTGCGTGGAATATATGCTAATACACTTCAGTTTCTTTACCAATGGTATTATTTCTCCCGATAATTATGGGACAGTCCGAACAAGATCCAAGCCCCGGATGAAAAGTTGCCTCCAGAAGCAGACCATTGCTACATGTCCAGTCCAATCAGAAACAGGTTCCCTCATCATTTGCATTCAATTTGCTACTTTTTGTTCCATTCCAGTGTCGGGTGCGAACGTTGATCTGGGTTGATCTCCTGCTCCTATCCTATTGATCCGGTACAGAATAGGAACGGTTAGTTTCTTAATCAACCCGCTTGATTATTGGTCGGCTTGCTGCCAACTCCATATTGGCCTTCAGCCGTCGAAAAATTTGAATAATCAAATAAATTCTCATTAATTTAGTAACTGGTCTCAGCAATAAAAAAAATCTCGTCCACGTACCCGCAATCATTGAAACGCTTCTTCACCCGGAATATTTCACTCAACGCGCAAAATCTCTTCGTCCACGTTCAATTTAAAACGCATCTCTCGCTATCAAGCGGCAGCCATCGCACGAAAGACCCTCCCATCTAAGGGTCATAAATCAGAGCGACATTTCACAGTCGGCAGCTGAGATTATGTTCATTTCAGGCCACCCAAGTGGCAGGTTGGTAGCATTGCGCTCAAACGCTGCCAATGGAATGTGCATTTTCTCCTTGCAAAAATCGATTAAACCCCCATCATCATTATGTAATTAATATAAAATTATACTCAAACTCAAAGCCATCTTCCAAAGCAAAGTCCACTGGAACTCACGCAGAGAGCAATCGACAATTAGCCAGCTTTACGATAATAAATTAATTAGCATTCCGAACTGCAGCAGCGGTTCTTCCCACGATCATATTTTTTACTGCGCTGCACATGATCCTCCCAAGCAGAATCGTAAAAGCTAAAATCGAAAGCAATTGGAGATACTTTTTCCTAACGATACCTTTACTGCATAACCCGTAGATCGGTTGAGACCCACTCGGACCCACCTTCGATCCCGAACACCACCTATTCGGTATTCGCGCATGCTAATTCGCACAAATTGCCTTTCATGTCCCCATTATCAGGCAACAATGTTTTTATTTGACTATTTTATTGCTGTTGCGGGTTGGATGGGAAACGTGCTGTCAGGCAGGAAAAAAAAGAGCTTACAAAGCACAAAATCTCCTCAACTTAAGTGATTTCGGTTTTGTGTGACAGACAGTCGTCATCGTTTGTTCGCCCGGGCCCGGCTCGGGCGTCCTGGTCGTCGTCAATGAGAGAAAGAGACCGTAAGCACGAGGTGATGAATTTAAACGATGATTAAGTGGTGCAATAAATATTTTTACGATTTGTTTACAACAGTAAAAGTGACACTTTTTTTTGGAAATTTTGCCCATCTGAATTGCACCTTGTAAGGCACGCCCTTCCCATTCATCTATCCCGCGCGATGCGATGGATTGGTTTGATTTATTGCTGTGAGTTATGAAAAATTCATAGACTACATTTAAATACGGATGGGCATTGGGTGGATACTGAAGGTCTGAATTAATTTCACCACACCACGGCAGTTTTCCAGTTTAGAGTGCGATTTATAATGTGTAATAGATGCTGAATATGAAATGACTTTGGAAGTGATTTGCCACAGTAGCTAAATCAGAGAATTTGGGGAACCCAGATTCCGGCAATGAATTCGGCAGTTCATTTTGTAAAAACGATGTAAATAAATAATAAAATCTCGGATACTTATTCAAAACGACGTATCAACATAGGATTTGCGTGTATTATACGTCGTTTTGAAAAAGTATCCGAGAAATCTTGAGTTTTTTCAACATTCACCGCTCTAAAAAAACACTGTAAAACGAGTGAAGCGCAAAAAGATCCTATGGCTCCTTATCACAGTGGTGTGAAAACAATCGAAAATTCTGAAGATTAAGATTTCAGAAGCTACTTTCACTTAATAAGTGTTTGCCTTGTAATTGGAATGAGTCAAAGACTTCTGCTCCTAAATGGGGTGGCAACTTGTGACAAGATTTGTCTTATTAGGATCATCTTAGTTTATTCGTAAAGTGGTCGATTGGTCCATTGTCAGATCTTTTCACCAATAATAGGTGACGTCTAGATTGGCAATGTACCCTACCCTACTAACAAAAATGCCTCATTTCTTGATTTCTTAATTTTATTAAGGCTAACCAAAACAAGTGGAAATTACAATCTTGAAACGGTTTGCCATCTATGTACACAAAAAAACACGTGTTTTGATGAATAAATAGCGAAAAGAAATCCACGTGCTCCACTTGGAATCGAGCCCACGACTTCCGATACGCTAGACGAGGAAGTCTCGTGTGGCCCACACTTATATAAAAAACCAAAAATTCGAAAAAATCCAAGATTACCCCCAAAATTAGTTGTTTTGGACTCCAAGAAGCTACGTTCAAAATTTTAAGGCATTCAATGGCCAAAATCTTAGGTATTTTTGTAGGTGACTATATGCCAAACAACTTTGTCAAAGACCGCAAAGTGATCCGACACCTGTGAAAAAAGTTACACCCTAGGTCAGGGGTGTTCAGATCGTGCACCGCGGTGCACTTGTTTAACATGTTTAATGAAAAATCATTAGGATAAATTAGAACAAGGGGTTCATGGCAAAACTATTTGAAGGCGTTCCAAGAGATTGAGAGAAAACTTCCCATGATTTACGCAGGCGAGTTAACTTCGACTCCAGCCAAAACCCACTCAGATATTCACGAAAAATCCTGTAACAAGTCTATTAAAACTCTCTATATAAATCTCATATTTTCGTCGTGAATTTTCACAAGCATCCTACAAAGAATCTGATATATATCTACGATGAGTTCGCTATGAAATCTAAATAATATTTCTGAACTTTTGCTTAATACCAGGGAAGGAACTTATCGCTGTCTATTAAAGTGTCCATCCCGGGACGTCCCAGGACAAAAATTGCCGGGATTAAGGCAAATTCGGGATTTCCCGAATCCCGGGATTTAATTCTTACTTCCCGAAGTTCCCGGGTTTCCCGAGATGGATGATTTTATGCCCATTATTATCGTAAAATTTCAAGAAAAATTCTTGACAGAGCCTGTAAAAGCAAGATTGAGTTTTTGTGAACATACCATTTGCTCGACGACTTCTATTATTCCACCACAAAATTGTCTATAATCATCAAGTAAAAAAATATTTTCTTCATTCGATTCGCATTGAGCTTGTTGTGGGCATGTTTTGAATTATCAAACAATATGTATATTCTAAAACCATAACGCAAATTTGGTTAAATCCCATAAGTCAGAACCTACCCTTTCATAAACTTGAATGCTCATCACTTTGGAAATAAAATTAGGAGAAAGCCAAATACTTTTGTTTGTTGGTACTGCATCATAAGACTATGAATTATAAATCACGATTAAATACGCAATACATATTCTTTGAAGCAGGTCAATTGCTATTTTTACATCAAATCAAAATGTATCAAAAATAAGGATAGTTGGCCCATAGGCCGTCCCTTATTTTGCAAAATTTAGAAATGTTATAAGTTCGTTAGTGGAAAATGATCGTTTTAGCTAAAAAATGATCGTGTCAAAATTTAAAGTCCGTATCTCAAGGCTAAGTGGTCCCTCAAGGGGCCTAAAGTTGTCAAAAATTGTATGGGACCAAAAAAAACATGAAATTTTTTTCGACAAAAAAATACGCTATTCTACTAAAACCGGTGATTTTAGGACCCTTAAGGGCCAAATATGTGCTTAGATTTGCGATATCTCTGCTCGTTTTTGAGTTATTGAACAAAATAAGGTGAGTTTGCTTCGGAATTTAAAAAAAATGGTCAAAAATGCTGATTTTTCAGTTGGGCCACTGTAGCGATCAGAGTGAAACACGTATTAACTGTTCAACGGTTTATTACAGTATGACTCTGTTATTCCTACCGACTCACTACTCAAATGTCAGTGCCTACTGTGATGATAAATGTTTCCATTAAAATCTGTATTCCTTCAAAATTTTACAAAAATCCCGAGATCACGGGATTTCACAGGAAGTGCATCAGTTTCAATCCCGAATCCCGGGACAAGGAAAATTACCGGGAAATGGCTACTCTACTGTTTATCAAAATCAGTTGACTAGGAATACTACTGTCAACGTATTTCTTATTTACACGAGAATATTCTTACAAATTGGCAACAAAGCGTAGAAGGAATTTTTCAATAATGTGCCCCAAAGTTCTGCAAGTGAAGATTCCAAGGATCTAGGCTAGGAATTTGCTATAGAACTTTTCAGAAAACCAGTCTTGGGAAATCATACTGAGATCATCGAAGGACTCGCCGAGGTTCTCGTTGGAAACAAAATAACACTTATTTAGCAACAATTTTACTTTAAATCTGATCCGGATTTCGCTCAATACTCATAAAGATTTTGTTTGTAAGCTTCCAGAAATGTTCCGAGCAAGAAAATATTCCAAGTCGAATAACTGTGTCACTTTACTATGCTCCGATAAGTAATGAAAAAAAAAATGCAAGACATTGTCATATTCAATGTGGGGAATTGTTTTA
Organism: Aedes albopictus; assembly: GCF_035046485.1. Taxonomy (NCBI): domain Eukaryota; kingdom Metazoa; phylum Arthropoda; class Insecta; order Diptera; family Culicidae; genus Aedes; species Aedes albopictus. Next base: position 979,419 of record NC_085136.1, on the reverse strand, counting down.
ACGAGTGTATGAAAATTCTACACAATTTAAAATTATTTTTTTAATAATAATGAACATGTGCACCGCGAAGCGATTTATTTCCAAAAAGTGCACCGCAAGTCAAAAAGTCTGAAAACCCCTGGCCTAGGTACAGTGAGGCAAAACTTTGTTGAATTCACAATGCTTCGCCTTTGACTAGACATTTCTGTCTAGTGGAGACGTCGGGTTTGCTTGGATGGACGGGTAACATCACGCATAAGGGAGGATCATCGCAGCGCGCAGCTATTCGCTCTTTTAAGAGAGCATGATACTAGGCAACGGACTAGTCTAACAGTTTTCCTTGCAGCTGTGGCGGGAATAGTACCCGCGCTGCACAACACGGAGCGACTCAGTGCTTTGTGACACTACTTACACGACCACGAAGCCACACACGCCACAGTTACGTTGACACTGTACCAAGACTTCAGCAATGAAAATACAACTGCTGACGGCATAAAAGAGAAAATGAACCAGTAGCAGTAAAAACTCAACTAGACTAGACTAGAAAGTTGCCCACCGGATTCTGAAGTAGACAACGCGCAAAACCCACGGAAGGTTCGTGACAGGATTGCCCAAAAAACACGACAAGCCTGTTTTTCCACACAGCTATCTGCTAGTCATGCACAGACTACAGTATCTAGTAAAGCAACTCAATAAGGATCAAGAGTTGATGATCAGTGGTGGGCCCATATAACCGCAGCTGTAAAGGCGGGGGTATTTAGCATGACCATGCTGAAAATAACGGGTTCGATTTCCGGTCCAGGAACTATTCGTATTGGAAATTATCTGAACTTCTTGGAGTATAAAGTATTATCATGCCTGCCACACGATATACACATGTAAAATAGTCATTGGCAAAGAAAGCTCTGAGTTACTGAGTTCAAAACTGTGGAAGTGCTCATAGAACACTGAGCTGAGAAGCAGACTTTGTCTAAGTGGGAAAGTTACGTCAGGAGCTTATAACTCTGATTCGTGACTATGAATACAAAAAAAAACTAGGCACATAAGATCAACCAGTAGCCAGGAGCTAGAATCAACCGATTTGAATCAAACATGGTTTTATCGCACGGAGTAGTGAGAAATACAATGAAGCCGGAGAAGCTCCAATTATCTGGAATGCTGTTGCTTAGGTTAATATCTTGTCACTCAACGACGACATGTTGATGAAAGGACGAGTCATGTTGACGTCGTTGTTTGCTAAAGATCAATCGCAAGGTGTAGTGTTATAGTCGAAATGTTTCATCAAATTCAGATCATACCGTACGACGAGAGGTATCAACGGTTCCTTTTTCCTCTAATCTACCACAAATCTACGTGACGGGCGTTGTAACATTTGGCGTTGCTCATCTCAGTTCATCAAGAACAAGAACACAAAAGAGCTTAAATCGGAGCTGCCACACGCTATGTCCAAAGGGAAGTATTATGAAAAGTGAATGTACCTCAAAATTTATTCTCTAGAACCATGTTAGATTCAGAAAATATGTGTTTTAATGATGATTAACCTGGGCTTGTTAGGGGAATACCTGTAAATAAAAAGAAAATCGGGTTAAGTACTGTTCCTTTGAATTCCACTAAGAATTTGCATCCTTTGGCAGATACGTATTTCGACCTCAACTTCGAGTCAAGTACAAGACACTGAAGACGACCTTACAGTTGAGATCGAAATACATACATATCTGTCAAAGGATGCATATTCTTAGTGGAATTCAAAGGAACAGTACTTAACCCGATTTTCTTTTTATTTATGTGTTTTAAAAAAAATCCATCTTGGGTTTTTTCCCATACATTTTTATATGGTACGAAATTGACCTTAAAATAACTTTTTTCGATAAGGAGTGTATCGTAAAGTAGTTGAAAATGTTTACAATAGCCTCAAAAATAATTCAATACAACTTTTAAGTAATTTTATTTTTGGAGATACTGTATAAATCCTTGAAAAAAGAAATGGCTTTTATGATTATCTAAAAATGTTCTTTTAACTGGGTTTTTAATCTAGATTACTGAACACATGTTTTTAAAATTTTGCACACCTTCTTAAAAATTGAAACTGCGAAAAAAGTTCGATAATGTTCGAAAATTTTTAACTTTTTTGTGCAAATATATCAAGCTCCAGAATCCCCATGATATAGGCAAATAATTTTTTTTAAGAATAATCTCCACTACATTTAAGCGCAATTCTTAAGAATGAAAAAAGGCCATTTTTGAGGAACCCCTGATTTCTATGCTCCTCCAAATCATGTTTACGCAAATAAAAAATACATAAAATTAAAAATTCGCATTTTTTTAAATAGGGTATGTTTTTTTATTTTATGGACGAGTAAGTTAGAGCAAAAAATGGAATTTTATAACCATTTAAGATATTGAAAGCATAGCTTCAAAGTTTGTCCAAAAAATAGACCTTTTTTGGAATGGATCATTTTGTAGATATATGAGATTTTTCTTTCGAAAATATGAATTTTGAAAGTCGGTGTTGAATGATATGTTATGTGTACATAATTGTTAACAAGCATCAATATTTTCCAGATTTTTTATCGTACAAATTTTATTCACTACAGATTTTTGAAATGTTGAAAAATCTTAATAAAATTGCATTTTGTGCAGATTTTTATTTTGTAAGGTGTATTCATTTAACCATATTTTCAATCATGCTAAACATTTTCCAAATTTTTCCAAGCTGTTCTAAACTTAACTATATTGTGAAGATTTCATAGAAGAACTGAAATGAAAAGACCAACCCAGCTTCGAGATAGAGCATCCTGAACATTTTCAACTACTTTCCGATACACTCCTTATTTGTATGGAAAAATAGGAAAAAAAATCAAACATCAAAAAACCCTAGATGAAATATTTTAAACCGCACAGATTCTGAAACTAGAGGTCCAAAGCTACGATCCTAGGGAATAACATTTGAGGTACATTTGGTTTTCATAATACTTCATTTTGAACATAGCGTGTGTCACATCTGGAAAACAAGTACAAAATGGGACGCAGTGATTGCGCTGGATTTGTGCGAAGTGTCGCTCTCTTCGCAGCACTTACTTGGATCAACTTTGGTATCTAACGCTATTTCCATAACACTTACAAAGAAAGAATTACGAGAAAATCTGTTATGACGTTACAGTTTCAAGCCTATCCGAATGAGTACAGTTTATTGGAATATCCGTTTTGGGATAGAGCGCAAAAAAGTGAAATTTTCATACAAATGGCTCAACTATGGCACTTCAGAACTTTTAAATTTCCCAACAATTGTAGGTAGGGTTTCGGGATGCTTCGTTGGCATAGTCCCCTCATTCGGCCTATCTTAACGTTAACCAAAAACTCAAACAAACACGCATAACTAGAGATCGGAAAAGCTATGCGCCTCACAACTGTAACATTTCGTTTCAATTTTAGCATTTTGGAGCATTAAAATTGAATGCAAATGTCACTTTGTTTAGCTTTTGTAGACGCCATGATTCTTCGGCTTAGTGGGTAGTCTATATACATGATCATAAATGGCCTGATTCTGGAACATTTCGAATTGATTTTTCGATAACTGAACATTTTATGCGACGGTCAAAGACGCTATTATGATCTTGTATATTTGTTTTCAAAGAAAAATAACTATTTTACAAATTAAATGTGGGCCGAATATTGAGGACATTTTTTCACTATGTACCCAAATCTTGGCTCATCAGTAAAGTGACGTCAACAACACCGAAAAAGTGACGTCAACCACATTGCTTGCGATTGAACCAGAAAGAACGAACGGGAAGAAAGATTTTGTGTGCGGTGACTGTTAAAATATAACACAAAAATGGAGTTGCATTGTTTTCGTTACTAAATTAAGAAAGAACTTTAGTTTAAGTTATTTCTTTATAGTTATGTGATAATTTGGCTCCGAAAATGTAATTTGAAAGCAAGATTGGTGAACAAACAGTGATAATACTTCAGCAGAAATATTAAAAAATTATAGAATAAGTGGTTCTAGCGTTTGGAAAGCAATAGGCCAACGTTGTATCCACTAATAGGCCAATTTTTGTACCGTAGACCAACGTTGCATACCATCGCATCGAATCTTTTCAACGTAATTAAGTATTATAAAAATCAAAATAAAATCTACTTCGGCGACTACTTTTGGTCGCAGCCAAAGATACGCGCGAGATAGTCGGTTAAGGCAACAGACCTGGTTTTCAAATTGTTCATCATAGTGATCTTTGATATTTCATGAAAAAAGTTGACCACGTGGTCGGGTGATGTGATGACTGCTGCGATTGCACGTGGTATTTGCACTGCGATTGAATTTCTTCCGTCTTCCAAGGCCTGGAAAAGTAGTCGCCATAAATGTGTTTTTCATGCAACGCACAATAAGTTCTTGAATATTTATGCTAGTTTACTTCCAATTGCAGAAACATGCACGCACTCTAGCGTGATAGAGTGAAGACATCATTTATACTGCTATTAATTCACGAGTTATGGTCAAAATTGTCAAGGCGGCTGGCATATTAGGCCAAGGAACGGTACACATACCCTAGTTCTTCAATTGGAATAACTACTCTTTCGATTTCTAGCATTGACTACCTAAATGAATTAGAAATTAAAAATATGCGACAGATAAAACTTTTTTATATTTTACAGATTTTCTCTACTTTTTGTTTAACTTTTCTCTCACATGAAACGTAAACAAAAAGTTTGTTTGCGCACATACAAGTATATTTAATTGGTCAATTATTAAAACAGTTTATATAACATAAAAAAAGACTAAACAGATGAAAACAGTTATGGTTTAATAGCACAATTGTGCTTGTTCGTCACGAAAGGGATATAACTCGCAGCATCCAAATGCAGTACAAATAAATCTGGAAAGGGCAAACTGTATACAGAATAATCGTTAATGGATGATGTGGGTGAAATTAGGGTAAACAGTAGGATTTCGCCAGCCTTTTTTATTCCTTAAAAGTGGTAGGCAACACCTATTTTGGGACAAAATTTCAGCTAAATCAAAAGAGGTGTTCTTTTTTTTATTTGAATTCAGTTCAGTGTAGCACCCAATTCAGATTATTTTCTTTATTTGGAACTTGACGTATTTTGTGATAATCACACATACAACACTTTTCTGTAGGAGTCATTTTTTATTAAACACATTTGAAAAAAATCGGCAAGAAAAAATTAGTCTGTTTCAAAAGACAGTCTAGAAGAAGAAAAAATGAGGAAATAAGATATGCAAAGTGGCTTATCTAAGCAAGGTCTGAACATCAAGAAAGTTTCATTGTAATCTGGAACCAGGCCTCGATGAATAAATGTACGGCTCGTGCTGAAAAAAAAAAACACATTTTTGCACTCATTGCATTAAAAAACTATTATAATTTTGAAGCTGCAGTAACTATTATAAGGATTTGTTATGGCTCTCTTCACCCTATCCGAAACAGAAGACAAAATAATTATTTATAATATTATTTTATAGAGACTTATTTGAATAACTCTTGAAGATCATAACCGCAAAATCCGCAAGTGGGAACGATGTGCTTAAACGCCCTATACCGTCGTGCGGGGCTACTTTTGAAATGCGGGCTACTTTGGACACTTTTGAATATGAATTTTTTGAACTCAAAATATGGTTCAAATCTGTTTGATGTCTTAGGAACTATTATGAAGCAATAGTTTTCCCTTCATTTGGTTGAAATTATTTTTCAAACAGACCGTTTATTGCTGGTCAGGACGCGAAAAAACATCGAATAAATCAATATAATATACATAACGTATCAGAACATTTGGTCTGTAGACATTGTTTCTACAGTTAATAAATTTCAAAGGGTTGATCAATTCATTCAAAATGTATCAACGCAGCATATACAATCGAATATTTGTATCGTTATACGTTATAAATGACCGTTTCACCCAAATAAAGGATTGATGGTCCCTTTTTTCAGGCCATCTATATAGCAATATCACGCTGCTCATAATACCAAAGGTAGCACAGAACCATCTTAAAACGCATATTTTTATTGAAATTATGAATGATACAGCATACTACAGTATTGGTACAACGTAGTTTACCAAATAACCCTGGAATTTTAAGTGCAGTTTTGTTATAGATAAAAATGTCTAAAGTAGCCCCCATCCGGTTCTATATGAGATGTGTCCGATTGGTGTATGAACAACTTTTTTGTTTATTGATGGATTTAGCTCAAATTTTGCATACATCCTACAAACATACTCACAATTATTGTGTATAAAAAATGAGGAAATTCATTCACTAGTCTGGGAGTTATAATGTCACAAAGTTGAAAAACCATGGAAAAGTGTATAAAGAAGCCCCGCACGACGGTAATGAAATATTGTTTAAAAAAGATAATATCAAGAAACAAATATGCCACAATTTCGCATCACATGTGTTTCCAATTAAAATCTCCTTCGTAAGCCGACCTTATTCTTCCTCAGTAAATCTCCATTCCGGCCACCAGCAAAAAATTGCGAAATCTTAAAATCTTACCGCTAATTGAATCCAACTAACGCTGACCGCTCGATCGAATGTGCGGCTCGGTCCGAGTCGAGGCCATCGACGAACCGCCATGCCGCCGCCGGCTCCACAAAGTAAATCAGCTTAAAAGCATTCACAAGAAAAGTGCTCCGAGCAAAAAAAAAAACGAAAAAAAAAGAATATCAAAGCAATTTGCTTCGCCGAATCCTTACTTGACCAGACCTCATCAGAGTTCCACTTCACTTGATGAAACCGACCGGCTCGGCTCGGCTTGCCGGGTTGCACTCTCCGTCGTGGGACAGGTTGTTTTCCGATTCTACAAACGAAATTTCGATTGCGCACTGCTCTGCTCAGTGCTGCCTACTTAAGTGAGTTCAAGGAACGGTCCATCCGATTGCTGCGGAGTGGATATCAAGGCAAACCGAACGGTAAATTTGGAACGCCTACTTGGCTTCAATGGTCTGTCAAGGCATAGATAGGATAACGTATTCAAATCGGAACAGCACTTGCGTAGGGAAATGAACCAGAATAGCTATCTCGACTTTGAAATATTAAATGGTCTAATAAACCGACGAAGATAATAGGACTATCTTCGTTACGTAATAGCTAACAAAGTTGTATTTTTAACGTTATCAGTAAAAAAATGATTCGTTGAGTATGCCGTAAAACAAGTCAAAGCACAGTGAAGTGATTTGTTTACGTTGAATTTGCATTTTTATTTTCTTGTTGGAAACGTGCCAAAATATCAACCGAAATTATGAATTAGCGTGTTCCTTATGGATTCTGATAGTAAATGAGATTCGTACTGAAGATTATTTTTTTCTGAAATGTCCAAAATCAATTTAAAAACATGCACTGCTTCATCACAGTCCTTTTGAAAACAAACGCATGAAATAATCTCAAAGGTCTGAATTCCGATAAGCACAGGTTTTCAATCTCACGCAGAAGATTTATAACTGCAATTTATCAAATCGTGAGTGTGTAAAACCGACCCGGCGCAGTCTTCGACAAGGAAGAAAAACCGAGCGCAAAACATTTATGGCACACACCACACATCGTTTAGTGTATAGTAACTTCTTTTTTATTACAAATTAACTCATCACCAATAAATTTTTATGGCTCTCAAAACACAATTTAAATAAATTTAATGACTTTTCTCGGCTTGCTTTCTCATGCGACAGGTTGACAAGACTCACGCATAAACTCGCAATAAATCAAACATTGTTCAAATAGTTCCAATTTAGGGCAAAATTCGAATAGGATTTTCGTTAGATATTGTCGAAATGAAAAATTCCCATTGAAGAGGAAAATTTCGAATTCCGTCCAAAATGAGCTTATTCCTATTTTGAGCAGTTACATTTTACGGCGTACTTCTCCTGAGAGCGCTACCCATACCACCACCCATCCGGTTCACCACCAGCGTATCTTAACGAGAAGTGAGAATGTAGCCGGCAGGCCAACGCACACAGGCTCGCACCCCGTGATCTCTTCCTCCGTCCAACAGATCGAGCTAGTTGTCACCATCGCCGGCAACGTGACCCCGTCACCAGAATGCGCGACATCGAAGCTGGCGAGAACATCCAAAGCACACGCTTCCGCTGCGGAGCGGGAAGACAAAAGCGAACCCATGCAAAAGGGGTGGCGAAAATTTATGCTGCACTTTGCGACTCAGCGCTGACACTGATTCGCCTCATCTTCTTGGGAGGTGAGCGCAAATTGCACTCAATCAAAACCAGAATGGATGGAATGCACATTTTGTTCCATCTTCATCGGGCCGGGTGTCCGTGGTCGTCGTCGCCACGGGTGATGACTCCAATTTGAGAATATTTTTTTCATTTCATTTTACGAGGACGATAACCCGGTGATGACGGCGGACGGGTTCCACAGAATCTTCGAGAACTGAAATGGCTTCAGTTCGGTCGCAGCCGTAGGTGCTTTGAGCATCCATGGCAAGCCAGGCAGTGATCGTAGCAGGCCCGGATTAAGGATTGTGGGGGCCCGGGGCCCTAGCGGATGTGGAGGCCCCTCGGAGAGATAAGCAAAAAAAAATTCTTTGTTTTCGAACAGTAACTTGAGCAATATGAAAAATAAAGTTAATGTTAGAAACCAAAAAAGGGTTTTGTGGGGGCCCCTAAAATGTGGGGGCCCGGGGCCCTGGCTACACCGCCCCCACCCCCCCCCCCCCCCCTTAGATGCGGCCCTGGATCGTAGTGTGATGATATGGGAATCAGAGGTTCACAAAGAATGAAGGAAAAAACAAGACAAGTCAGGGCCCATAGGTCGATGACGAAGACGTCGAATTAAGTTGATAATGCAATAAAATATTTTCTGTTCTCGAAACGAATAAAGATAAAAGACGACAGAAGCGGTCAATGATTAGGAGTTAACATATCGTTTATAGGAATGTATCTTAATAGTGTTTTTCTGGACAATGCACAAACTAGCGGTGCTAGTATAATCATATTTAACTTATAAACCGGGATAACATTCTACTAAAAAATCAATGAGTATCGAAGAGCTGTAAGACTATGAAGGAAAATTTTCAAATAAATCGTATAGAATGCTGCCTTTAAACGCTATTTCAGTTCATTTTACAGCATCTTCATAGAGTATCACAAACAGGCATGAGGTAAAATGTATCAAGTTCTAATGCAACTTCTGTCATACAATTGTATTACAAGGACAATGTTTCCTCCGCATCTAAAAAAGCTTTCAAGAACCTAAAAGAAGCACAAGCGTTATGTTTTTGCAGCATCAAGTCATGGTATTCCTGTAGACATACTCATAGACCAAAAATAGATAAGGGTATTTTAACCAATAGTGGACCCCCAAGCTGAAATTTAATCTGATCATTGGAACAGCATCATATCCGTATTGAGTTCTTTACCAATAGTTGCACAATGTTCTAATTTATGATTACATGGTGACACGATGGCACCTCTCTAGGAGGTCTTTGAGGAGGTTCTTCTGGGATTTTCCCAAGAAGTCCTTCGCGGTTTCTCCTTTTTTTGTTTTTACGTATTTTAACTTAAAGCTAAGTAATTCCACACTTTCCTCCAAAATTCTTGATGAGGTTTGTTCAATCTGAGATTCCTTCCAGGATCCCTTCTGAGATTCTTTCTGGGACTTCAAGGAATTTCTTCCAGGATCTCCAATGAGTTCCGAGATTATTTCATGAAGTTTATCTGCAATTCTCCCAATAGTTTCTTTTGGAATGTATTCTGAATTTTTTTGTTTGGCATCCAGAAGGTATTCGTGTAAAAATGGAATCCCGGAAGAAACTGTTGGAGAAAATCCAGAAGGAACTTGTTCCTATTGGCGTTTCTTAAGGATTTCCTTCTGAGTTTACACCTGGAGTTTCTTCTGGGTTACTTACAGAAATTTCACTCAGGATTTCTTCCGGGATTCCTTCAGCAGTTCCTTCTGGGGTTGCTAAAGAAATTCCTTTCGAGATTCCTTCAGGAACTTTTTCCAAACTTCCATCAGTGATTCCTTCCAGGAATTCCATGCGAGATTTCTCCCGGAGTTCTTCTTGGATTTCTTCATGAATTGTTTCTGAGATCGTTCAAGGAATCCTCCAAAAACTTCTTTAAGTTCTTCTTCAAAAACATTATCGGGATTCATCTAGGAACTCCTTCAAGGTTTTTTTTCAGGAACTACTTCTGGGATTGCTTCAAGAAATCCTTCAAAGATTCCCATGGTAATTCCACTAGAAACACCTCCCGGGATTCACCCAAGAACTCTTCCGAGATTCCTCGTGTAACTTCTTCTGGAATTTCTCTCGGTTTTCTTCAGGGAACTTCTTCAAGAACTCTTTGAGAATCTGCTTCCGAGACTTCTCCAACAACTCTTTCCAGGCTTCATCTATGAACTCCAACATCAATTTGAGAAATTTCTTAAGCAGTTTCGTATATGGCCGGTATGTCAGACCGGACCACGTGTTTTTCAATGATTTTTTGGGGAATGCCTTGTAAGCACTTCTGAAGACATATCAAAAACAAACAATTGGGAGCATCTCGGATGGAATTCCTGGATGATTCTCGGAACATCTTGAGAAATCCCGGAAGAAATTACTTGAAATCCTAGAATGAATCCTGTTTCTGGAGAAATCTCAGATGGAATCTTTTAGGAGTCGCAGAAGAAACTCATTAAAGGATCCCAGAAGGAACTTCTTTAGAAACTTCTGAAAGAATATTGATTGTTGCATCTCCAGGAACCACAGAAAGAAACCCTTGAGGGATCCTAAAATAAATTTGTGGAAAAACCTCGGAAGGAATTCCTGGAAGATCTTAAGAAAAATGCTATAATAATCCTAGAAATAATTCTTGAAGAAATCACGCAACAATTTCCTAGAGAAATTTCAAAACGAAATTTAAAGGATCCTGGAAAAATTCTCAGAATGTATTTCTTAAGAAATCCCGGAAAGAATCTCTGGAAAAATTCCGGAAGTACTTCCTAGTGGAATCCTGGTAAGAGCTCTTGAAGAAATCCCAGTCGGAACATGTTTAGGAATCTCTAAAGAAACACCTGGAAGAACCCGGGAGGGATCTAAAATAATGCTAAATAAATCTCATCAAGAACTCTCTGGTATTCAGAAGAGAAACTCCTGGAGAAGTCCGTGGAGAAATTTGTGGAGGAACCTTGAAGAATTTCTTGAAATCTCGGATGGATTTCTCGTGGAATCCCAGAAGGATCTTCTGAGAGAGTGCCACCATCAAATCATACCATCAGCACATATCTCATGCACGTGAATCCTTTATTTTGAATCATATCAAACCACCAATGGGTAGCTGACAAAATTGTTAGCAAGAAATCTGACGGGATCGTTCTAAGACGGAATCGTAAACAACAAGGCGTTACGAAACGTTAACCCGGGAGCGGTCACGTCGTGTACTGAGTACACGCACCATGAAAAATGCACATTTGTGGTACATAGCGTGAGCGCGGCGTCGCTGCAGGTAGTCAAAGATGTGACTGCTCGAGGGTTCAGGGTGGCCACTCAACCGGGAATTCCGGGAAAACCGGGAATTACCCGGGAATCGTAAACTACCGGGAAAAACCGGGAAAAAACCGGGAATTTGCTTAGAACATAAACCATCCTTAAAATTGAAGGTCCGGGATAATAATTCCTATTGCATCTACATGAGAATCATTATTTTTTCTTAAACATGATCAATATTTTTGTAATCTAAAGATACTATATCGCAGATACTAGATGCAGAGTTCAAAATTTAAGCATAAGATTTATTTTAGGTTTTTCTTAAATTTTGATTCTAAATCTTGGACTTTTTTAATAGAACTGTTGTAGAGAATTACAATTGTTTTTGAAAAAGCTAAGGTATAAATGGAAAACTTTAAATAATGCGTCTTGGGTAGGACAGTCAGTGTATTGTATCATTACAGAAAAAATATTGCCATATTAAAAAAATACCTTATTTTGCCGCAGTGTTCCTTTACAATTACAAATGTGTATGATTTTCGAAATTCTGTTAAATCGATCGTCTTCAAGAATTTCATAACATTTTTTCCAGTATTCCATGTTGGACATGTTCTTTAGATAGTATACAATGGATTCTTCCAGGTTGCCTAACATTTCTCTTGATAATAATCCAAGGTTTTCTTCGCAGATTCTCCTAGAGATTTCTCCAAACATTCATCAAGAGATTTAACAAGATATTTTCCCAGGGATTTCTTGAAGTAACCTTTCCAAAACAATTTAACCATATCAAGCAGTTTTATCAGTTTGTGAAGGATTGTGAATTTAGTCCCGCGTTGCTAGCTGTTCAGCTGGGTACGCTACACACTACCCCATACGGAGGGTACGTGATTGCACGCCGCTGCTCGGGGTTTGCAAACGGTGCCGAAAATCGGTTCGAGAGTGTCGAAATTTGTCGTCGTATCCGCGTTTGCCATCCGGTAGTTGGTCGGTCGTGAAATGATTGTGGTGTGACTTTGAATGACTCCTGATTTTTTGTGTTTTTGTTGACGTCTGGTAGATGTGACACACCATAGGTGATGCGCGATTGGTACCAGAAAACAGTGTTATCTCATATCCGACTCTATGAGCGACGTTTGTTCTACAATAGATGACGGATGCATGCGTGACGGAGGCACGGCGAGGAACAATCCTGACTGCGAATTCCATGGAGATGGCAGCGCTACCTTGGATGGTTTTCGGTGAGATTGTTCTGATCATTACTACGAATGGAACTAAATACGTGCCAGTTTCGAAGATTACCTTTGAAGCAGGAAGTGTGTTTGCAATATCATTATCCATTTGATAACGGTAATGCACACATGCGGGGCTTGTTGTAAGTGAAAGTGACCTCGGAATGGACGTGAGTAACCAGACATTCTGAAACGGGTCACTGGATCCCAACAGAGCTATCACCTTTCAACTCCCGGGCTAAAGATGATTTCAGATTGTAGTGTGAAATTCAGTAAAAATCATACATACAACTGCAGACATCTTTCTTCCATAATACCACTGCCGGACAGTGGGAGTTGAATTGTATATACACACACATACACACACACATCAAGCAGTTTTATCAGTTAGTTCTTAAAGATTTTACATGCTTTTTGTCAAATACTTTTGGAGTAATTTATTTGGGAATTCCAACTATATTTTACCTATTTGAATCCTCCTATGGATTTCTTCAGGAGTCCCTCTTACATTAGTATACTGTCAAGCATCTCAACAGTGAACATTATCAAGGAATCCTTTAATAATTATTCCAGAGATTCCACAAACAGTTTTTACATTCCAGATTACCTTTACAAGTTTCTTCAAGAGATTTTTCGAATAATCTCCCAGGGATGGCTCCAGTAGATTCTCGAGAAATTGATTTGAGTTTTTTTTTTCCAAAATTTCATTTGGCATTTCTATTAGAAATCTCTACCCTAACTTTGAATAGAGCATATCTAATATGTATAAAATTCCGAAAATACTTTCTTGAGAAATATTTTAAGTTTTTAAGTATGGGCTTCTTACTAAATGTAGCCTATATTGGATTTTGTTTTTCCACCAAAGATGCTCTAATAGCAGGGCTCATTCGCTTCTAATTGTTAGGCATGATTTAGTTTTCGCTTTGTTCGAGATTTTACTAACGTTTTCTGAATTTTGAAAGTTGATAACTTGCACATAACAAAAGAACTTCTGGTACAAAAAATCGCATTCAAGTATTTTTATGTTATTTTGAGCGTTAAACAGTTCAAGCTTAAAGCATAAATTGAATAATTATGGTGTTATGTTGTTAGGGAATTCAAAAATATAAAAATGTAAAATTTATTACAGCCGCCATTAATTGATAACCTCCTAGAAGGCGATCAATTGAGCCAAAAGTCTACTTCACTTGGGCTGTTTATGATGAATGATATTTTTTGACATTGTTAGACCTTTGGCAATGGTGCGCTTCCAGTAAGGTTAACTGTTTACAAAATCAGAAAAGTGAGAAAATAGAAAATAGCAATATCAGTATACCGATTTAACCATATAAATCAATTTCTAGAAAACCGGGAAAAAATTTTTAGGTACCGGGAAAAACCGGGAAATAACCGGGAATTTATTTTACCGACTTGAGTGGCCACCCTGAGGGTTAAAAGCTTAAAAAATTTACCTCAGCCACCTCGGCGTGCAATGCCATCTAGTGGACAACCTGGGGTTCACTATTAGGTTGTTGGGGTCCCTTAATAGGTAAATCGTATTCTCTAACCAGGTTAAATCGGTGACAATAGTGAACCCCCTCAAAATAGTGGTTCCCCAAACATTTACAATACTTTATTTTTTGAAGTAACCCTAACCACTACATTGCATATTTCTCTTTCTTCCATATACCAGATTTGCTGGTATGACTGAAACATTCTAAAAAAAAACTCGTGATAAGAAGGCACGAATTTTGTTGATTGGAAGATGAATTTGTGAACAAAAATCGCGTTATTCTGGAATTCGAACCCACGACTCCATATTCGCATGACCGGCGCTTTAATCAACTGAGCCACGGAACAAATTGCAGATACTGCGAAATATTTTTTTTTATTTGTGAATTTTAACTTAATGCTAATTCTTCACACTGCGAAATAGAAAACCAAACTGACTATGATCCTACACAACGAACACTTTCCTTTTCACCAAGTATGAGGGAAGTTATCAAGGATGCTTTATCGATGACCGGTTGAGAAAGGATCAGATCTTCACCGCACCACTGCAACAAAGTGACGGACCTACTCGTCAACATTTCACTGAAAAGTTTCACGTGACGAGCCGGGCTCAACAGCCAAGCTACGATTTTCACAAAATTCGGTCAATAAGTACGATATGGACATTTTTCTTGTCTAGGGAATACCGTCAAGGCGCCATTCACCGTGGGGGCTCCATTCACCGTGTGCCTTCGAATATTTTTTTATTATTTCCATATTATGATTGAATGATATGACAATTTCCCTTCAATTTCACCAATACAACACTAATGTATTGTAACCATGTCAAAACGCTCATTAGAAACATTTAAAAGTATCATTTTGACACTAAAGTGTGTTTACATGAAGCGGGTTTCTGCTCGTTCACTGCATTCATAGTGAAAAAACAAAAACTGCGCTAAGGTGATTTAAGCGATAAACTAAATGTAGTAACGTTTTTATTCCACCAAGAAGCAATTAAATTCACATATCAGGTATGTATTTTGCATTACCGACGTAAGTTTAACAAGAAAGAACGATTACTCGTACTTTTTAATTGAAACAAAAAGGCACGGTAAATGGGTACCCTAAAAATCAATGGTCTCCATTCACCGTGCCCCATATTGTCCCATATATCTAGAAAAAATCGAAAATTTGAACATTCGTTTTTCTAATATAATCTGGCAAGTTATTACTTGAAATGAATTTAAACGAAGAAAATTCCCATGGCTGGGTTGTTTTGATCATTTTTAAACAAAGAAGAATAAAATTTCTCATACACGGTGAATGGGTCCCTACTACCACGGTGAATGGTGACCTACCACGGGATTAGGCGACCCTACTACCCTTTACTAATTGTACTATATCACCAAATTTTGTGAAAAATTTTCTACTTCTGTGGATATTGCTTTAATTTTAAACTATAATGAAGGCAATTAAAAGCGGCACCAACAATGTTTATATGACTGGTGTCAAATGACAGCCCTTATTTGCCCCGAATCCTCTTAAATCCACGGTGAATGGTGCCTTGACGGTATCTTCATGTTGGAGGAATTCGTCTACCACGGATCTTTACTCTCGAGCAACCTTTCATTGATTCAATAATTCGGAGGAGATTCTGAGAACCGTTAGAAAGCCTGATTGATTTTATTATGGTTTTATGATGGACTACAATGTGAGTCGTGAAATACGTAGACTCCCCATCAGTGGAAGTCATGCCCACTACAGGCTCCAGAAGACACTACGGCTAAGAAAGATTCACTCCCGCATCAAATGGAGCAGCGGTGTACAGAAACGCGATTTGTGATGGTAAAGTAGGAATCACGAGTTTGTTGCACTTTTGGCCAATCCGACATCCAGAGAGTGGCCAAATTCAGGAGTATACAATGGGCAGAGCATTTTGCAAGAATGCCTATTGTCCGCGAAATTGGTGTTCACTTCATATCTCAATTGTAAAAAAGAAAGCGAGAAGCTCAGTGAGCAAGATGATTTGACCAGGTTGAACATTATCTGGCGAGTATCGGTAGTGTCCTAGGATGAAGACCGGTAGTCACCAACGGAGTAATGTGGCGTACTATTTTTGATTATGTGAGATCTTAAATGTGATGTTACATCAAAAAATAAATATATATATGTGTATCTAAAAAGACGAAAAGAAGAAAATCATGGGTGTGCACCGGCTATGATTGGATCAAGTAAATTTCTCCAGCATCACAATGATATCAGTTTTTTTTGTGTTCATGAAGTAACACATAAGCTAGGCTTAGAAAGGTGTATTTGGATTGTTGAATTACTTGGTTAAAAGTATACTATTTTTAAATTAACCAATCTGCCTTTTAATTGGGGTCCTCCACACTCATCCAAGCTTAATTGAGTCTGTTACAATTATCAAGAACCAGGTTTTCAGAACGTTATGTTTAGGTTCACATAATAGTAATTGAAGAATAGTTTAATTCCTTGAGTCCGAGGCAAGTGTTTTAAGAACAAAAACTTTCTCATACCACGGTTTTTTTTAACAAGTCTATAGAAAAAAAATAGTTT
The DNA here is from genome assembly GCF_035046485.1 of Aedes albopictus. Lineage (NCBI taxonomy): Eukaryota > Metazoa > Arthropoda > Insecta > Diptera > Culicidae > Aedes > Aedes albopictus. Next base: position 962,723 of record NC_085136.1, on the reverse strand, counting down.
CAACTCAAACGATGTTTGTTCATCCAGCAGATCGAGCATTGATGCTTTTGACTGATTCCTGCAGTAAAATCTTCAGGACAAGGCATATGCAACTATTTCCAGTGTGGGTAAAGCATTCCATAACAAATTTATAACTGAAAACTGAATCATAAGTTTCAAAAGTGTAATCTCACCTGGAAAAACCGATACATAAGTGACTCGATTTTGTCAGCCCCTTTTCGGAACACATTTTTCGCTCTCTTCAAAAACTTAAACAGTTTTTTAAACTTTAATTCCCTCTATGTTTTGCATCTCAGCTGTTGTTTGATGATAAACATTAATGAATTGCTTAAAATGTGAATGTAAGATAATGAGAGCAAAAAGTTTGTCGCAAAATGGGGCTGACAAAATCGGGTCCTTACTGTACTCACATATGGTTACCCAGAGACATGTTTATTGCATGTAATGTAACACAATTGTAATGTTAAGATCCCAGTATCCATACAAATTGAAGCTTGAATGTGACGTGATGGGTTTCGCTCCACAGAAATTTTCAAAATCCTATGTCAAAAGTCAAACGAAGTTTCACTAAAAATGTGTTATTACAAAAAAAAAAAAAGAATTGCGCTTCTTGGCGTTGACGAATAATTTTTATTAAAATATCTATACACTATTTCATAAATCACGTTACGCTCAAGTTTTGAAAAAACTTCAAAGAAGCGTTATAAAAAAAATGTTAGATTATCAAAAAAAAAGTGAGAGGGTTCAATACTGAATTTTAGTGACAGTCAATAATGAGCGTTGTTCACCTACAAAACACTTTACATAATGATCGTCCTGTACTCAACTTGGGAACTACGAAATACACCACAATGTCATGAACAAAGTGGTTATCTGTAGTCCATCTTTTTTCTGCTCTGACTAGCAACATTGCTCGCAGTTAATTCAAAAGAAACGTCATAATCCAATTCCAAAATTATTCAAATTAGTTTCATAAAATCATAACCTGCACCGATAACCACCTTGCATCCAAAAATAAGCACGTCCATCCGTTTCCTCCGACTGCATCGATGGCAACGGACGTCAAAGTCATCCCCCCGAAGGCAATCACCATATGATCAAAAAAATTTCGTCCGAAATTTAATTCAACACACATGTGTGTGTTTGTGATGCCGGTAGCCAAACACCATCCACAACATGGAAGCCGGCTGCTTGCCATGTACACAACAACCATGCTTTTACGATCATGTGGCATCGCCCGCTGCCGTCGCCGTCGTTGTCGTATCAAAAGTAAACAAAACGAAAAAAGACGCACAACGCAACGTTGCCACGTTTATTCGCACAGAGCTGAACGACAAACGGGAAGACAGAACGACGACGACGAGTAGTGGTGTCGCTTCGCTAGGCCACGCCTTTTCCATTATGGCTCTCCGTTCACTTGGTACGCACGAATACCAGTGCACAGTACGGTGCATTAGAGTTGGATAAACGTGTATGGCAAGGGAACTGGGAAAGATACACGCTTTTGTGCTATTATTGGCGACGTCACTTTATTGATTGGTCCAGTTTTTAATTGTAAGTCAAACAATTCAAAGTGTACATATAGTCGAAATGGTAAACGCATAACTATTCCACAAGATCATACTGATTTTCACAATTTAGGTGCATGCAGATAGTGTCCAAATCTCAAATCAACTTGAAGTTTGTCGAACTTGACGTATACTGCACGATCTGTCATGTAGTTAGACAATTGGTGAAATCCAAAAATCTATTTAAATTGGTTAGTCCAGTACCAGAAAACAAACCGAAATGGTAATTTTTAAAATAACGTCCAGCTAAAAAAGATTGATGGTTTTACCGTCGCTCTTTGCACTTAATGAAAATGTATTGATTCAAAAAAAAATCCATCCAGCGATCACTTGTTACATAGACTTAAAGTTCATTATTGTACTCCACCGAGCGGCCCCATTCGTCCCTCGGTGAAACATCAAGAAATCCCATTGCAGTTTTGCATACAAACTTCAGAGGCACAAATCTGACGAACGAAGCAACAAACCAAGCCGCACTTGTTTATCCTGGCGTTACTCACTTGCAAACATATCTTTTCTAGACTTTTAGAGTGTTTGGAAAAAAATAAGGTGGAAATGTTTTTGGAAGAATTTGACGATTTGGTAAAATTTCTGGGATAACAAATTTTCCGTAGTTCCCAATCAAACTTCAACCTAATTTTTGAGGGTATTTCTCTATAGCTTTTTAAAGTATATACATTTTATCACATTTGAGCTTATTTTTGAATTATATTTATATGTTGTCATAAGAGTTGACACCCTAAATCGTCTACGGTGTTTTTTTTTTTGCGTGCAAGAAATGTTGCGAGTAGGAGGACGAAGCTTACCACCTGAACTGGTGTGTCCATGGTATCCACCGCACGGGGGTTTTCCAGCAGGAACGCGTCCTGAAGAGGAATAACTACATTTGTAGTTGTTCTCAACTGATGGCCCTCCAAGTCGGAGGTGATTGAAAAAATGTAGCAAATTTTTCAAACCACTTCCGACTTGAAGGGCCATCAGTTGATAACAGAGTTACTAAGCACACGCCCTGGAAGAGCACTGCGGTGTTATTCGCGGTGTAGTCAAGGGTTGAAAATAATGAAGATTGCAGCTGAGCAGACACAAACGCAAAGCACACCTACTCGTGAACAACAGAGGCCTGAATATACTCGCACTTCTCCACTCGCGAGTGTCAAAGCTGGCACGCACTCGTCTATGATTCGCGAAGCTGCTCTCCACTTCTTTGCGAGTCAAAACTCGGAAGTGTTTTTTTTTTTTCGTGGGTGCGAATAAACTTTCACACATCTTATTCTCGGAACCGTGAGTAAGCCGTGTGTTGGTTTTTCACTCGTGAGTTGCTTCCTAATGAGAACATTTCCTTTCCTGTGTATAGTCACGCTTTTCAGATGATCGCGGGCGATGCTGGGTGACCCAGGTCTGTACCACGGAGACCATGGTGTTGTCCGAGTAGGGAATGTTACCTGCGGAAAAATGGAGTTTACCACCTGGACTGGTTCATCCTGGTAAGGTTTATGGTTGGCTGGCTGTCGAAACTGTCGAAGGATCTTTGTTCGCGGTATCCTGCTTCACCCGGTCGATGTTTTACTGCCTTCGGTATAGTTAACGCGATACAGTATTTCAAACTCAGCTGCTGATTGCCAGAAAAGATGCTGTTTAAGACGTACACGAATAAGGTAGTAACATAAAAGGACCAAAGCTCTAGGTTGTCTGATCACCTTTTTGCAGCCCTAAAACGGTGGAGCCATTGAACGAATTTTTCTGTGTTGATAATACAATGATGATGATCTCCCAGCTGGTTTATAGTTAACATACTTTCCTTCTTGTAAAATTTGCTCACGTCTGCCATAAGGCGTGTACTACTTGTAAAACATGTTGTTAATTGAATTACCTCTGAATGCCATCAGCCTACGCCAGTGATGCGTTGCGTGACTTAATGAAATCAACACGCAGTTTAAATTTATCTATCAGTACATCATCCGTGTATGTACCACTTTTGAAAACGGTTTTTATCGTTCAACAGTTTTGCATTTACGACCCTGGGATGCAAACTATTTGTAGTTTAACAAGGTATAAACTGTCTGTTTTCAACGCACGCTCCTAATCCATCAGCGATTTACATTTTTACGAAGACATGACAGTGACTTTGCACGATTAATTTTTGAATTTACATGTCCACTCATGCGATTGAATGAGAGACTAACTTATCACAAATTTTCAAGTCAAATGTGCATACACGACATTTTGACTACGACGACACTTTATCCCAATAATGCTTTTCAATATGCAGACGGCAGACACTTTTTTACGACTGGTTTCCAAGAATTTAAATTTAAAAATCGCACTTCCATCCAAATCTAGTACTATTTCATTCTGTCCTCGTCCGGTGCTGCCATGCTCTGCATTCTTAGCGGGACAAGCCACTCTCGCACAGCTGGAAATGGAACCAATTTTCGGTTTCAGAAAAGGGTTACCTACAATTGCCGTTCTTCCTCTGCCCACCACAGTTCCGTTGTTGTTACTGCCATAGTTACGTCAGTCCCTGGGTCCCGGGATTTGCGACGACGAACGACCCCGTTGTTGGTTGGGTGAAGCATAAAGTATAGTGCTTCGGCTGCCAGTCGAGTTTCACTCCGTGCCCGTGCCCGGAGAATGTGCATTTATTTTCGTATATTTTGCATCACAGGAATTCTTTCATGTTTTTTTTTTGCTTCTGCTGCTGCTGTTGCTGCTATAAATTACAACTGAAGGAAATGGAACCGTTTGTCGGTCGATGCTCTGCTGTTTTGCATGCTATTTCTATGCACCATCCGTTCGCCCTGTTTATGTTTTTATATTCACGCTTAATTGCGAGCAGAGATAAATGCAGGACGCATTTTGACCCTTTTTTTGCTCCCGTTTTTTTTTTCTAGCTAACTGTTGTTCACAGCTAGCAGCAGTTTAGAATAAACAAAGAATGGCATGAAAGTTTCCAGGGAGAACGACTGTCGTGCTACACTTTCTCTTGCTTTTAAATTTCACATTTTTTTTATTTTTAAACGACAAACTGCTGTAGGTATCGTTTTTTATATCATTTTACATTCTGGAAAGTTATCCCTTGAGATCATCCTACAGAGGGGACTTTTGTGCTCTGAGTAGCAATGTTTTCAGTGGCACGACAAGGGGTTGATATTATCGAATTTCCACGAATCCATTGCACGTGTGCTAGCATACAACAAGCACACAAGAATTCGAAGGGAAACCCCCATTTGCATGTGAGGGAAGTGAATAGGGTGGTGCTCTCGTGACGTGGCATGGCGTTCATCAGCCGGCGTTTTTCGCACGATGAATTAATTCAAAATGCAAATGAGTAAATCCTCTCTCTCTGGCGGTTTTAATGGCAGCAGCAGAAGGGACGTGTAGAGCACGACGTTCTTGCGCAATACTGGTAATTCGATGCCGGTGGTCACTGAGCGGTGCTTTTGCCGAAACGCTGAATAGGAAATTTGAACGTATTTCAGATATGGATGCAACGCGTTATCTGTGCACGCTATCCGCGAGCAATTGTTTTTATTGTTATTTTTTGGGGCATCAAAGTGCCGCTGCTGATAGTGTCATGTTTTACGACATGGTGTTTTATTTTGAAACAAGTAGCTTGTCAATGCGGCATTTTTGATCTGTGCCGTTAATGCCGCCTTTATAATAGAGAGGTATTTGAAACTAAGTTACTTGTACAGTCGGAATTCGCTCATTGAGCCATAACGAATTCGATTCGTTAGACAGAACAAAATTTCTTGAGGGGCGTGTACATTGTTTGTTTTTAATCATGTTTAGGTTGCAAATCTTGTATTTTTTTAAATTGTTCCACATTTAGCGCAAAATACATAGGGGAACTTACGCATTTTCGGCCGTTTTGTTCTCTTCGTCATGGGGGGTTTTTTGAAACCTGTTGACCTCAGAGTTGGCATCAAATCCTTCCCAATCAAGCTGAATTATATGCCCAAATTTCAGGCAATTCGGCCCACAAAAACCCCCCATGACGAAGAGAACAAACCTGCCGATAATACCCTTCGTCACCCTATATGGCCAATGCAAGAATCAATCATCTTCACCCATTTTTGTTCGGTGAAGTGAAAATGCACACTCTTAGAAAAAATCATGTAAATTTAAGTTCACTTGGATGCACATAAATGGAGCGGCCCGTTTGACACGAATTTACATATTCTATCACAAATAATGTCGAGCTAGCAATCGCTAGAGCCGAAGAGAGGGATAAAACATATGTAAGTAAAATAATGAACTGGATTCGAACTCTGGTCTGCTGATTGAGAGACACGTACTATATCTCTCGGCTGTACCACCGAGTTGTAAGACAAATGATAAATGTAGAACTGTTTCTACATATCTGGTCAGATAGGTTTGTTGACATCTTGTGCAAGCAACTCGAACTTACATGATGGATGTAAAATTGAGTCGAACTTGCCATTCAGTCATGGAATATTTACGTACGTTGATGGTTTACGTCACGTGTAAATTCCTAATTTTTTAAGAGTGCAGATGATTATAAAAGCTCCCGGGCCAAATCGCACAAAACGCTTTCAATGACGGCAAAATAAAGATTGCCGAAGAATCAGTGGAAAGCATTGAAGGCACAACATTTTCCACTATCTCCTTCCGGTAACTCATTTTCAACCAAGCCCCTGCCAAAAAAAAAACTCCGGCAAAGCAAGATGTTTACATTTATCTGCTGCAGTCTCATGACAATGTTGTTGAGGATGTTTTTCGGAGATGTCAACTTAACCCTTTGGAGCCGGAGGAGACATGTATGACCCTGGCGAAGTGATTGTGTTGTTTTTTTTTATATGAAATAGAAAATCTTCTGTGAAATAGAAATTATCGGTAAAGTTTAAGATATGAAAAACTTATTTGCTTGGTTGTCACTTTCACTTGGACATTGAATTATGACATCCATGTACTTTTTAGTTAGCTGACAGCTCAACTAACGAAGGCCCAACTAAAAAGCCACCCAACAATTAAACCCCCAACCAGCGGGTCCCGACTGTACTTACATTATTACATGATAAAATATATTTTAAACAATTCATTTTGTTTGTTGAGTGCTGAGTGGTTTTCGAGAAGAAGAACGCAGCATTGGCGGTAATGCTGCAGCACGGTACCTGCCAGAACGTGGAACAATACAAACAGAAGCAGAAAAAGCAGTGGAGTGCCAAAAAATGGAACTACTTTGCCGTTCCCATAGATTACGCAAGTTCTACTAGAAGCTCAACGCATCTCGCTACAGCTTAGTGCCGTGAGCCGAAATATACATAAGTATAAGGACAGGGGCCACTTGACGGACGGACGTGAGTTGATCGGAAAGTGGAAGCAGCATTTCGATGAGCAACTGATTGGCATGAAGAATGTAGGCACGGGAGACCACGACAACGGAGGGAACGACTACCCCAATAATGCTGCAGAGGACGGAAATGAGCCAACTTCCACTCTGAGGGAAGTTAAGGATGCCATTCTCTAGCTCAAAACCAACAAAGCAGCTGGTAAAGATGGTTCGCAGCTGAACTCACCAAGATGGGCCCATAAAAGTTGGCCTCCTTGATCTACACCATTCAAAGAAAGGTGACCGTTTGAAATGTGACCATTTTACAATTTTGAATGCTGCCTACAAAGTACAAGATCATCTTGAGTCGTCTGTGACCTAAAACGATTGAGTTCGCGGCAAGTTATCAAGCCGGCTTGTTCAACGGCCGTTCGACATTTACCAGATCTTCACCGTACGGCAAATCCTCCAGAAATGCCGTGAATGTCAGGTCCCAATGCAACACCTGTTCATCGATTTCAAAGCGGAGTACGACAGTATCGACCACACAGAGCTCTGGGAAATCATGGACGAAAACAGCTTTCCTGAGAAATTGACTAAACTGATTAAACAACGTAGACGGCGTGCAAAATAGCGTAAGGGTTTCGGGTGAGTTATTCAGTTCATTCGTATCTCACTGAGAACTGCGACAAGGTAGCGAACCATCATGTCTACTCTTCAGCATCGCTCTGGAAGGTGTAATGCGACGGGCCAAACCTAACAGCCGGAGAACGAATTTTATTGAAATCCAGTCAATTTGTGTGGCTTGTGGACGATATGCACATTTGGAACAACAGTGAACACCCGCTTGAACTGCGAAACAGTAAAGGTCGGACTGGTGGTGAATGCGTCAAAAACAAAGTACATGCTGGTAGGCGGAACCGAACACGATCCGGTCCGTCTAGGTAGTAATAACACGATAGTCGTGGATACCTTCGAGGTAGTAGAAGAACTCATCTACCTCGGATCTTTACTGATGGCTGAAAACAATGTCAGTCGTGAAATTCGAAGGCGCATCGTCAGTGGCATTCGTGCCTACTACGGGATGCAGGAGAAGATTCACCGATTCATCAAATGAACCATGTACAAAACGCTAATAAGGCGGACACGAAACATGGACCAAGCTCGACAGGGACCTGCAAGCACTCGGAGTTTTCGAGCGACGTGTGCCAAGGACGATCTTCAGTGGTTTGCAGGAGAATGGTGTGTGGTGGAGAAGGATGAACCACGAGCTCGCTGCACTCTAGAGCGAACTCAGCATCCATAAGGCGGCCACAGCCGAAAGGATACGGCTGAAAAGGCATGTTTAAGAATGCCGGATAGCAACCCTGCTAAGCTAGTATTCGCTATTGATCCGTTTGGGCACAAGAAGGCGTAGAGAGCAGAGAGCACGATGGGCGGACCAGCTGGAGCGTGACTTGGCGAGCATTGTGCGTCGCCGAGGGTAGAAATCGGCAGCCACAAACCGAGTATTGTAGCGTACTTTTGTTTATTATGCCTTATTTTAAACGTGATGTTGAGCGAATAAATGTACGTACGTTTTCAATGAGATAGAAAGCAGTTTTGAGAGGTTCGAGTCAAAGCTAACTGACTGTAAAACCGTCCTTTGCGTCCTTTTATTTTTCATAAAAACCGTCATTGATTGTAGTCATGATATCAAGACGCGTCCAGTTTAATGATTTCCTTAATTTTTGTCATGAATCCGGCAATGTACATAATTTATATCCCGACGGTAAAAGTGGACCAGGAAGATTGTGAATTTTTATTCAGTTTGTCATATATTTTCTCTGTTCCACGTTGTTTTAAGGAGAAACATCAGAGATTACAAATATGGCTGCCACAATGATCGACTTGGACCCCTACTCTCGTTTTCAAGAACACCAATCTTAAATATTCGTAAACAAATGCGCTCGATTTGGAATAGTTATTTATGCAACAAGTTGCAAAATGATGATTGTTTCAGCACGAGTCGTACATTTATCCAACGAGGCTTGCCGAGTGCTACTTTTCAGCACCCTTAAGAGTGCCGAAAAGTAGTACTTTTTTGGCACACTTGCATCAGCATGGAAAAGTAGGCCGTTTCATGACACTTCAGCCAACTGAAAAGTGAAACTTTTCAAAACGTAATTGCAAAATGGTTATTTATGCAACAAGTTGCAAAATAATGAATTTTTCAGCACGAGTCGTACAACGAAACGTGCCGAGTTGGATAAACACGAGTGCTGAAAAAATCGAGTTTTGCAACGTGTTGCATAAAAACCAATAATCCAATCATAACCAGTAATCCAATCAGTATGTGGAATAAGGATTTAGAATTTCTATTCATGATTCTTCCTTGAATTTTATTCAGGATTCATCCCTGGATTTCTACCGCAAATCTTCCCTGTTTCGCAGTTTCTTACAGAGTTCCTTCCGCAAGTTCTTGCTTGAATTTTTCGTTTTTTTTTATTGAAGGTTTGCCAAAGTTTTGTTTTGCTAGATTTTTCTAGTTCTCCCAAGTTTCCATCTTAAGGTTTTTTAGTATTTAATCCCATAAATAGTTCCTTTCAAGGTTTTCGGTGTTCTTTCGGGATTTCACAGAATTGTTCCAAGGATTTCCGCAGGAGTTACTCACGGCGTGTCTGTTGGAGTATCTCCTGGAATTACCTCCAAAGGTTTCCCCGATATCGCACTGGATTCCTCCCGAAAACCCTTCAAAAAAATATCACAAGTTCCTTCACGAGTTTCTCTTAGTAGGTTTCCAACCGTTTCTCTCGGGTTTTTGCGAGATTTTGGCAGTTCCTTCCGGGATTTATCCCAGAGGCTTTTTAAGTTCTTTCTTGAATTTTCCTAATATTTCCTCCTTTGATTACTCCCACTTTTTCTCAGAATTTCTTTAGAAGTTCCTTTCGAGATTTCGCCAATAAGTTCTTGCGAAGCTTTTCGCAAAGACGTCACCTAGATTCCTTCCGATGTTTCTCTGGGAATTTCTAACAAGGAGTCTCGTAAGTGATCGCAGGATACAAACCGAAAAAAGCTCCATGAAAATTCCCAAACAACGCGCATGCCATATAAGAGTTACGGGAGCACAAGGTTCGGTTGTATAGAAGTTAATTTGACGTTATTCTGACACAACGCTAGAATAACGTTAAAATAACTTCTATATAACCAAAATTTGCGCAGCCCTAACTCTTATAGGACATGCGTGTTGCTTGGAATTCCTGCCAGAACTCGTGTAGCCTCTATTAAAAAAGTCACCAAAGAAGTATCCAAAATCTCGAAGAAATTTCTGGTGGCGAGCTCTGATAAAAATCCCGAAAAAAAACCTGTTAAAATAATCTCAGGTGCATCACTGCAGGAAATCCGGTAAACAGCTACGAGGAAAAGCCGAAGAAAAACTTTAAAAAAAAACACACAATATCATGCGAAATATCTGCAGTAGCTCGTGCAGAAATCCCTGGAGGTGGTATCAGGTCATTAAGCCAAAGAAAGTTAAGCTGAAAGTACGTCAGGCCGAAGTACGTTACGGTCTGTCCATAAACTACGTAGACCCCTAGGTGGAAGGGAGGCTGGCCAAAGTCTACAATCCATACAAAAATCGGAAAATGGTGTATGGATAAAGAGAGGTGGAGGGTGGGGGTTTCGAAGATAGTCTAAAATGAGTCAACATTGTTTATGGACAGCGCCTTAGGCCGAATGACTTGTTGAGCCGAAGTACGGTAGGCCGATTGGGTCAGTGGGTCGAAATACTAATGACGCAGCACCCCAAAAGCACTCCGGTAAACAATTTATGAAATTAGATGTAAGCCCTGGGTAAAATGAAAAAAAAAACTCTGAAATACTTCCCAGAACTAACTCCAGTAGGAATCTACTAAAAAATGTTCCTGAAGAAACTCCTAGAGGTAAAAGCGAAAAAAAACCGCGAGAACCTTTAATAAACATCTCAAGTGTAACTCATGTAGATATCCAGGGCAAACTCTGAAAAAGCTCACTGAAATTTCTTTAAGAAATAACAGGAAAAACTTCGGATGAAATCCCGGGAGGAACTCCCGGGAGGAACTCCTGCAGGAAATTCTTGAAAAACTCATTAAAAATCTTTGGAGAAGCTCTTGCAGAAACCCCAGCAATAGCTTCTGTAGCAACTCTGGGAGAAATCCTGATGAGATCTCGTAGGGAAGTCCCAAGAGGAACACGGGAAGAAAATTTCAAGAGGAATCTCGAGAGAAACTTCGCGACAAACTTCTTCGATACATCCTGAGATATATATGGTAGAGATCTGGGGATAAATCCTGGAAAAAACCCAACGTAAATGTCTTTGGGCAACACGAAGGAGGAACTCCGGGAAAACCCTACTAGGGACTGTGAGAGCACTATCGGGAGAAGTTGCAAAAAGAAACCTTGATGGAATTTCTGAAAAAACCATCATAGCGAAATTTCTAGGTTAACTCCATTTAAGGCGAAACTGGAAGCATTTTCTCATTTTTTCGGTTTTTGATTTTTTATTAAATAACGAAGCAATATTTTCAAAATCGGTTTTCGTGCACATGTAGAGTATGGATCAAGGTATCTCCTGATTTTTTTTTGAGGTGGAAAATGTTTTCCATTTTTGCAGAAACCTTTTTTTTTTTGTGAAATTTTGTTCAAAAATGGTTTCTGCAAAAACGAAAAACAATTTCTACCACAAAAAAAATCAGAAGATACCTTGATCCATACTCTACATGTGCACGAAAACCGATTTTGAAAATATTGCTTCGTTATTTAATAAAAAATCAAAAACCAAAGAGTGAGGAAATGCTTCCAGTTTCGCCTTAAACCCTTTTTGCAACCGGAATCGCTCATTATTTCACAGTTCGCTTACTTACACTTGGGAAATGATATCCCCCGGAGAGATTTTATAAAATTGGTCCCACCTGTTAAGAATAGGATTTGTCAATTTCGGATCACCCTAGTTTTAAGCCAGTCACCTCCAATTTCTCTGCACAATACGATCAGCCTCTCTGATCGATCATCCAGACGATAGGTGAGCGAAAGCTCTTGTGTGTGCTCAATTTTGCTCTGTACCTATTATAGATCTCGTGTAGAATAGCCAGACCAGCCAGTTCAATGTAGATCGCCAACCAACCAAGATCATTCGGATCTCTTCGCTAATGAACGTACCCCTTTCAAATCAGATACCGAGCCAATCTAGTTTCATTTCGTACACCACCCTAATCATACATTTTCTATTTTCTGAATCTGCAAGGTTTTAGGTCGTTCAACAGAACGACCTCAATAGTGAGGTTACGAGGCACCACTGAAGTTGACGGATTTTGATTAGTCCTTTAATTGCACAAAATTGATAAAAATGCTTCAATCTCTCGTAGATTGCATACTGAAAGCTGTCATGTTAAAAGTTTTAATACTATTATTTCAATTTCTTATGGAAAGCTATTTGGAAGAGAACAGCTTTCCAACTGACGGTCGAAGTAGGAAATACATGAAAACTTTCATTGCCTGCCACGTCCGTCCTCTCCGTTACGAGGATAGGTAAGGATTTGACCTTCTTAACAAGAAGCCAGCGACCCACCGACACCCTCATAAGTGTCGATGAGTTAGATATATGGAAAGGGATGATTTTGGATTCACTATAAGCGAGTGATGCGAAAACTTTCAGATTTTGTGTATGTGTTATTAAGTAGATTATAAAGATGTGTTGCTGTGAGTATGAGTGACTTTTGTATATTATAAGAAACGTCATTGGGAGTGACGTTGCAATAAGATTAATTGTCACTCCATGGGCTTCCATAAGCATTGGCGTAAGCGCCATTGGTCGTTTCTGAAACGACTTACATAGTTTTCAATCACTTGCCATTAAATATTAAAAAGTTTAAATTTGGAGTTGCGACCATCTTGCACGAAGCCGACGATATAAACTCAGACCTAGGTGTAGTTCTTCTTTTTTCATATTGCTGTGCAGTAGTTGTCGAAGTATACTCAATCGTATTTAAAAACTCAAATACGTAAACGTTTGTTTATACTCACATTATAGAATGATTTTTTTTATTGTTTCGCAAACTTTGCTAATGAGGTGTGGTTTTGACGTCACGTGTATCTGGGAGATATATTAAACAACTAAATCTGTCAAACCCGAAACTACAAGAAACACAAATCAATCTGAATCTCTTCAAAGATAGCCGTCTGCCGAGATAGAAAAAAATGCAAATAGGTAAAGTCTGACAATTTTTCCATGTTCGGTAGGCTCAATAGTATGCTTGATCAAGGAGAGAATGAACTAGAATGCAGAACTTAAATCATTACGATATCGATCCGATGTCACTGTTCATCTCGTCACACGGCACTTTATTTTCAAAAACTGGTCGAAAAGGATGCTGTTTGAATTTTCTTTTCCCCTTCTTTTCTTATGTCGTACAAATGTACTACAAAACCAATATTTAGGAGTGTGAAAAATTCTTGTTTCGTGATTTATTTATTTAAGGAGAAACAATTGAGTCAGTGATTGTTTGTACTACCTTCGAATCGTATCCAAAAGTTGCGATTTCATCAATATGCCTCTGTCAGAACAATGTTTCGGTTTTTGTCCACATGTAGACCAAAAACAAGCAGTGGATTGAACGTGGAGGATGGCATGCAATTGGCGTTGTCTAAAATGCAACTTTAAATAGTATCTAAGATGCAAGTAAGATAGCGAAATACTCACGCTGATGGAGTATGATGGAGCTAAAATTAAATAAAATTCAAGCAACTTCGGAACAACTAATTCAGTCGAGTCAAGTACAAGACACTGAAGACGACCTTACAGTTGAGGTCGAAATACGTATCTGTCAAAGGATGCAAATTCTTAGTGGAATTAAAAGGAACAGTACTTAACGCGATTTTCTTTTTATTTACAGATATTCCCCTAACAAGCCCAGGTTAATCATCATCAACTAATTCTTGTTTATTTCATTTTTCTGACAATTCTCATAGGACCGCAGTTAAGTTGAAAATCCTTAAAGGGGGTCGCCATCTAAAAAAAATTGTGAACCCCTGCCGTAGAAAGTGTGATACCTTAAGCACCGATAAACATGGATCACAATGATATGCGGAGATTTTATCGAACACTGACAGACAAAACCTTATTGCTGGCAGCCAGGTTAAGGGGGCGTTGCGATGAATGCTTTAGCAGTAGCAACGAACGATCAAATCTCGGAAATGTGCATCTGACAAAGTCATTAGTATGGGACACGCTTGTATAGAAAAAATAAATCCTCGCTCCAGTCGACTTTTTAGATCCCATTTAGGTCTCATATGAATTGTACAAAATTTCAGCGCAATCGGTGAAACTATAATTTAGCGCAAGCGGTTAAAAGTTTGCATAGGATTTCTATGGGAAAAGTTACACTTTTAAACAAAAAATCCCAGAGGTCGCCCCTTGTCTCCTTAATTCAAATCGATCAACGCTTCTTGTTGAAAAATCATTTATGAAACTTTCCTTCAAGACCACGAAACGATTAGATGCTTGTGGAAAAAGTTATTGATTTATTACCGATTAGTGATCCAACGAACGGCTTTTTGTTTTGTTTTATCAGCAGCACTGCTGCTGCCGTTGTTGCATGGGGTGGCGGGAGGCATCACCACCCCCAGAAACAGCAGCCAAGGCAGCAACTACAGTGCTGCTAATTAATTTTCTACAGGAAGCGTTGATCGATTTGAATTAAGAAGACAAGGGGCGACCTCTAGAATTTGTTATCTGATAGTGTAACTTTTCCCATGGTAAATCCTATGAAAACTTTGAACCACTTGCGCTAAATTATAGTTTCATCGGTTCATATGGAACCAAAATGGAATCAAAAAAGTCGACTGGAGCGAGTATTTGATGTTTGTCCCATACTAATAGTCATAACTGCCGTAGCATTCGTAAGTTTTTTTAAACATCGCAGAACGTTTGGCATTTTCTTTACAGATGAACCATACATTTCAGTGATTGTAGAATAGTTCTCGAAAAAAGACAAGATAAGACAATACATAGTTCTCATAAATGTACGGCTATTCAACACTTACACAAACAACTTCAGTTTTCACAGAGAAAAGATCATTTGATTGAACTCACGACTTTTTTTTTCGTGAATTTTAACTTAATGCTTCTGCACTTCTGGCATCGTCAAACTCGTTAAAAAGTGCTTTAGCAGATTATGCAGCAGAATATTCATAAAATTATCCTCGTTACAATTGATCGGCGTTAAGTCAGACAGGACCATCTGTTTTTCAAGGATTTAAGGGAAATGTCCTGCAAGCACTTGGGATATCAAATCGAGCACATTATTTACTGAAAAACTGTAGGTCTTTCATGAAATGACCCATTTGCATAAAAAAAACGTCGAAAAACTCAGAGTTATCGAATTCTTTCGCTTATCTTTAGCTGCCCAAAAAATCGCGTAGTCCACTCTGACTTAACGCCGACCAATTATAATAATCTTGTAGTTTACTTGCCCATTATCACCATGGTAACAACCGCATAACAATGCACTGTAGAGAGTTCATTCGTTTGACATTTCACTGGCGCGGTGTTATCTGCATCACCATGGAAACGAGTTCAGTTTTAAGAAGCACGACAGCACTGCTCAAATAACAAATTAATGAACTCATACATTTGTCGAATAATAAATGAAGCATGCTTATCTATTAACAAATAAGCTGCACTTAAAAAGTCATTTTCAGAGAGATTTATTGCTGAAATAAAATGTAAATGTACCAGACGACAAAAGCGTGTCATACTGCGAATAAGCAAAATACCGTACCGCTCAATTGATCCCAATTTAAATAATGACCTTTGTCGCGTTGACGTTGGTCACCATCCATAGCACGGTCAACGATCTTCGGTTGGAAAATTCCAACACTTCGAATAGCGGATAGACTCGAGACCGTTTTCAAAACCCGAACACTCCCCGTAAAGGTGTGAAACCTCGGGTTACTGAAGTCATGGTTCAAAATGTTTATTCAAATTCCTTCTGGAATCCCACAATCCAATGAGCATCGCGAGAAGAATCCTTCTTCATCTTCTACGAAACCGGTTATGAACCTCGCGCATACAATCAATGGGAAGCCATGACACTTTTCGAAAGTTCACCAGAACCGGTTCATCGGCGTCGTAAACAGACACAATCGAAGTCAGGCCTCAATGACCTCAACTTGTCGAACGCGCGACCTTTCGTGGCACTCGGAATCGGCGTTTTGATATCGAAAGGATTCGTGAATACTCTGCTAAAGAATTGCAAAAGCTTACCTTTTAGTAGGATGTAATCAGCATGGAGCCTACGAAGAATTCTCATTTGCAAATCCGCCATATTTGGTTACCCATGGCGATAGATTCCATTCGTATGTTTTTGCAACAATTTTCTTCTCATTTTGCTTTGATCGGCATTTCTGTCGCCAGGCGAACTCATTTCATGGCCAGCTTCGTTCTCGTCTATCCATCCTCTTTCGATTGCAAAAAGCGTGCCTCGGGGAGGGGCAGCCATCACTGCCGGCAGCCGCAGCAGTCACTTGTTCCATGCACTTTTCAAAACACGCAACACCAAAAATGGCAACGCCATAAAAACGAGCTGCATCTGCACACACTGCACTTCTGGGCTGACAACATGCACACACGCGAGCCGGAACAACCGAATGGAACTCCACACAATGTAGCACAAATTATGCACGTCTCGTCTCCCGCTAGGATTTCCCTCCACACTTTGGGATCCCCTTTCTAGGCACTCTACCGGACTCCGGCACAACACTCAGATTCAAAACACACTCCCCCCTGGGAGAATTGGGCCGGCTGAAAACTTTTGCACAACGCTACGACGAAGGCAACACGCGCGCCGCGAACAGTCACCTCTTCATCGATGGGAGCACAGCGATTTCGGTACCGGCACTTTCACGTTTCACGCCGCGAATGTCAAATACTACAATGTTGTGGGTTTCGCGGCCGTCTCCGACACAACAGAAGCTACTCGCGCGCGCTCATTCAGACGAGGGGCACTTTTTCCGCGGTTGTTACGGGTGAAACAAATTTGCTTATTCTTCTTGCGCCTGTCGACAGCACTATTTGCTGCGCTTCCTCACGATCATCGTCGTTGTTGCACGCTACTACACCGCACCGAAGAAACGGAGCTCAAAACAGATTGAAGAATTTGTTTTCATTCTTTTGTTTGGAGCTTCTCGGGTGTCGAACCTGGTTTTCACTTTCCCGATCGCCTCTCTTCGGGAAAGGTCGATCTTCGATCCAGTCGTCGGCGATCACTCATTCTGGGAAACAGCGCCTACTGCTCTCGGTGGTCTTTGATTCGCCAGGCTGGTTCGCTGCTGTCAAGTATGACCATCGCCGGGCAACCGCGGAGTGTGCAAACCAGTCAGCGGTTGCTGCGAGCGTGTGTCAAGTGTGTGTGACAAGTGTGAGCGGTTTGAAAAAACTGGTGGCGCGTTGTGCGCGGTGCCGTTGTTCTTGGAATCGAAAGTAGATTGAAAAAAGATGCTATCAGAATGAAAGACTTCTGATAGAAAACTGCCCAAAATTTGTACCACACAATCTTTCCTACAAAACAAAAAAGCTATAAAGTTTCCTCCTCGGTTCGCTCGGGTCTGTACATAACATAAAAATCCGTATGTATTTTTCCGCTCTCTTCGCTTGCCTTCGGTTGTGTATGTATATCATCAACGTCAACCGTCCTCGTCCTCGCCGGCATCACGGTTCACAGCGGAGTGAGCAACGTGCTTGCTTAGGGTCGGCGAGCGCGCGGTGGAGTTCCTGGGAGTAGAAATAAGGTAACATTATTTGTGCCTTCTCGTTGACGGGGTTGTAACGACGAACGAGAGCGTGGTGCGAGCTGCAGCCACCTCCGATGCCGATGCGATGATGGTTGGTTACAACGGAATGGAATTACGACCGCGGCATTGACGTTCTCCATTCGCCACCCAACCCGCCGTGGTGTGGTGTATGTGTTATCTCTTTGAGTGACTCAAGGAAAAACTAGACGGTTGAGTGAAACTTCCATCCAGCTGGATATTCGATGACATGGGAAAATGTGCCTTGTAAGGGGAGGCAAAAAAAAGATCATGAGATTGGTCTGTCAAATTTAGCAGATCAAATGAATCATTCAAAAAGGTAACTGTGATGTAATAAGATGATACTATAATACTAGCCTGATTGTCACTCAAGGAGTAGTGAGAGTAGTAATAGTAATAATAGTAGTAGGTGAAATTCGCCAGTTCACAGTGGAGCACCTAGTACATCAAAACTGATCAAAATTATTTTGACGTGTTATCGCAACCCAAATACAACCCAAATTAGTGTTGAAACGTATTTCATAGTTTTCAATGAATTTTATAACAATAAATTCACCTAGCAGTGAGAAACAACCAATCTAACTGACTTCAACAAGATTTTTTTAAATAATAATACCACCATTCCATAGAAAATTGATATAGTGTGTCTCCGAACATCGTGATACTTGGTGGTTTTGTAGTTTATCGAAAGAAAATTAGACCCGTATTTTTTTTTATTTCATCATTAGGGTGACCAATTTTATAATTGTAAAAATCAAGATTTTTCGAAACTATTTTTTTTTTTCAAAAAATCACAGCTTTTGAACCAGTTGACCGATTTTAAACTTCTTTTTTTGCTTGAAAGCTGTTGAATTCTAGTTTTCAGCAAAAATACGTTCAGAGGGCCAAATAGTGTTGTTGTGCAAATAATATCATATAATAATATAATTATAACGATTTTTTCAAAGTGTTGCAACTTTTGAAATCGGAAACATCCGGTAGGTTTTCTTTCTGCATTTGAAAGAGGAACAATAGTTTTATTTCCCGGAAACAGCCGGAAAATTAACTTATTTCCTTTTGAATGTACGGTAAAGGATTCCATCAATTTTTATTTTCAATATTTTCATATATTGTATGTAAACTTAACGTCAATTAATTTGGGTTTCAAATCAACAGAATAACAACATTAACCTTCTTTAACAAACTGCATCGTTGAATTGATTGACTATTAATTTTATTCATTTTGAACGGTCAAAACTTGCACGCGCAGTGAGTTATATCAAAGAAAACGGCTAACATTCAGCTTCACTAAACCTCTTCTGATAAGCGTAAGCAAAACATTTGGACACTGTTTAGCTGTCAAACGATTACACGATAACTACACTTGACAAAAACACAACGGAAAACCCAATTACTTCATTTTGAGTTTTTCCACTTATGACCAGGTTTTGATATGATTTACTCCAATGTGCAGTTGTTGAACGATTAGTACTGAAACTGTTTTCATTTGTTTTTCCGTGTATAATTCCACTGTAGTTGAAAGATATCCAGAGAACGTCCAGATCCACTCATTTCTTATGCTCTTCCCATTGAATTTGAATTTCCTTAAAACAGAACATTTGTATCGGAAGTCGGGCATCCAAATGTTGAACGCTTTCTTAAGCTAGCAACATCCTTATGTTGGACGATTCTCGCAAATTGTTTAACGGTTCAAGCTTTGTTCGAGATTGCCCGAACGAATAACTGACACAAAACTGGAAAATACCAAAGTCAGATATCATACCAAGACAAAGGTATTTAGTTGTATTAAAATAGCTTTTTTTGATAATTTGTACCCGAGCAGGAGCGAATAACTGCCACATAACTGCAGCATACCAAAGTCAGGTATCATACCAAGACAAAGTATTGGTCGGTTACCCAGGTCTTGTAAATAACCTATTTTGGTATTTTGTAGTAATTTATGAAATACCTCAACAAGTTATTGGTTTGGTGTTGAGGACTGCTTAAAGTATTATTAAGTTATGGAAAAATCGCTATTTGTATGGAGAAATTGACGATTATTATTTAGTTATTGCCATACCTGAGGCCATTATTCACGAGTTATGCCCAGATAATACACCAGGTATTATTTTAGGTATTTTACCTCTTATGCAGGGCTTCTTAATACCTCATTCAGGTTGTAGGTATTCGGTTTTCCATACCTGAGTTTGGTATTCTTCAGCTATTTTCTCCTGCTCGGGTAGATATTGTTTCACCGACAAAAAATACCTTAACGAATTATTGGTTTGGTATTAAGGACTACTTGAGGTATTATTGAATTATGGAAAAATCAATAGTTGTACGGAAAAATCGCCAATTATTGTTTAGGTATTCCAATACCTGATGTCATTATTCGCGTGGTATACGTGGAATATATGTAATTTATTATTTAATGTATTTTAAATCTTATGTTGTGCTTTAAACCCTCATTCAGGTTGTAGGTATTAAGTTTAGGGTCCCCTTGGAACACCTCGGAAACACCCCTGGGACCCTTTGAAAGTCCCTGAAGCCCCTCCAAACCATATAAAATTCTCATGAAACATCCTGTAAAGTTTTTGAAAGCCTCTGGAACATTCCTAGAAACCCCTGGAATACCCTTAACCCCCTAGAACACCCCTGAACGCATCTGAAACCAAGGTTGCGACCATTCATTTGCAAAGATTTACATTCATTTGCTATTATCTCAGTTCAGAAGCATGCTTTCGAAAAACAATGTATGGATGAATTTAACCTTGTAGTTTTATCTGAAAGTTTTCCGAATAACATTGGGGTCGCAAACGTATACTAAAGTCGTGAGCGAGCTGTGAAGGCAGCTCTCCACGTGGTGAATGTAAATTTCATTCACGCTGTGGAAAGCTGCCTTCACAGCTCGCTCACGACTTTGGAATGCGTGTGCGACCCCAATGTTATTCGGCAAACTTTCAGATAAAACTACAAGGTTTAATTCATCCATACATTGTTTTTCGATAGCATGCTTCTGAACTGAGATAATAGCAAATGAATGTAAATCTTTGCAAATGAATGGTCGCAACCTTGTCTGAAACTTTTTCGAGAACCCCTGAAAGCTCCTGAAACCCCATAACATGCCCTGACAACCCCTGGGACCCCCTTTACCCTCTCAATCTCTCTGGAACACTCTGAAACCCCCTAGAAACCACTTGAGAACCCCTGGAACGCTCCTGAAGTCCTCTAGAACATCCATAGAACGTCCTTGGAACGCCCCTGAAACCCCTTGCAATGCACGATTATGTGAAGTGAAAAAAAAAACTTGGCAGTCACGCCAACAGTTGAGGTTATGCCAGTGTTGTGCACCAATGGATTACGGAGAAGAAGCTATTCTCACGAAAAGTTCATTGCCCGGAGTGGGAATTGAACCCTCACCCCATAGCAGTGTGCGATTAGAAGCTTGGTGACCCTACCCGCACGGCTACGAGGCTCCACATTTATGGGCCAAAAAAATCAAATATACTACCGACACTAACCGGAATGTGATTTACTTTAGATTTTCGGCTCCTAATTAAATGCCTGGTGTGAAAATATTCTCTGACAACAACGATTTAGCGTTGGAACTCGGGTTCATTATCCTAGATTCTAGCCCTCCAGCTGGCCTGGGTTCTAAACTAAATGTTCATACTCACACGGCCACAGGTAAACTACAATAAGGGATGGACAAAATAGTTCATTTGAGGGAATTATTCTCAATTGAACAGTTCCTTACAAAGAACTAGTTCTTTTGATCTGTTCTTACGCTCAGTAGTTTTATGATTGTTTTGTGAATCAAAGCTCGATGTTTGTACCTACGTTGCCTTGTTATTTACGGAATAAACACTTATGCTTGTACTATATAATATTACGAGATTGTTGAGTAGATCATTTACACAACATTTCGTTTTCTCAAATCCAATATGCGTTCATTGGAAAAACTGAATGAACAGTTCTGCAGGACATTTAGTTATTTCGTTTTTAGAGAATCAAGAACTTCCGTTCTTTCCAAATAAGCGACACTTCATTATTCTCTCCTGAGAATTCTCAGTTTTTCGGAACCGTTCGCGAACTGTTCGCCCATCTCTAGCTACAATCTATGAAGTACAGGTTGGACTCGATTATCAGGAGTCGTGTTGTGGCGTTTCTTAAACCAATATCTCAGAAACGGAATGCTGTAAGATGCTGGAATTTTGACTGATTACCAATCAAAGTTGACTTGATAATATGTCAAAACTTCAGCTTTATGGAGCATTCCGTTCCCCAGATATATGTTTGAAAAGCATCAGAATCTGACTCCGGATAATCGAGTCTGAACTGTAGTGATTTCAATGACTCCACAAAAACTTACATAAGGGTCATCAAATTGAAAGTCTTAAAGCCCCCATAACCCCGGGAACCCCTCTGAATCCTTCTGAATCCTCCTCAAATCCCCAGAAATGCCTACATCTCTGAACTCCTTGAAAATTACGGAAACACCCTGAAACATCTTGAAGCCCCTCTGAACAATAGAAATACACTAGAACTTCAATGGCGCTGTAGTCACTTTTGCTATTTAATTATTTTAATAACACTAATTGTTATAATCGACTATTTTGTAGAGGATCTTTTGTTTTGGTAAACAAAATTTATTTGACACTTCTAGTACCGCTACTAACGTCGTAAGGGCGTGGCAAACAAGATGTTAGTCACACGAACAGTCGCAACATTGTACTTCTGTGGCTAGTTATTCCAATTTCTGAACCCTCTTGAAATGATCTTCTCTAAAAACTTGTCAAGCTCAATAAAACTCCTGGGAACCCCTCTGAATACCTTTAAAACGCTCTGAAATACTTTGGAACGACACTGACACCAAGAGCCCAGATGAAAGGCTGTGATGCCCCTAATACTCTCGGGAACTTTTTCTAAACCATACACATTGAAACACTTTGAAACACCCCTGAACTCCCTTGAAATTTCCTGTGGCTCACTCTAAAGCTTGTGAAGCGCCCTAAAAATTCCAGGAATCCGTCTGATACCAGCTGATACGCCTTAAACGCCTCTGAAACCAGCTGAAACCCTCTTGAAGCTCACCTGGAATCCTGAAACGCCTGGAAACACATGTGGAACCTCATAAGCCTCCTGAAATTCCCTTGAAACTGCTCTGAAGCACTGGATCTCCCCTGGAAGTTTCTGCTCCCCTGAAACCTACGGAAACGCCCTGAATTGTGTTGAAAATCTTTTGACAACTTGTGAAGTGTCCCTAAAACGCCTCCCCCCTCTCCACAAAACCCTCTTGAAATGTCTTTGAAGTGCCTTTAACATTCCCTTAAACGCCACTGTAACCCTTATGCAACTCTCTGAAGCTTCCTGAAACTCCCTGAAACCACCCCGGAGATCTCCCAATTAAATGTTTTGAAACGTCCTGAAACCATTGTGAAACCCATCTGAAGACCCTCTAAAGCTCCCGTAAAAGCCCCTGAAACACCCCACAAAAAACCTCTAAAAGCTCCTAAAGTCCATGTTAAACACCTCTGAAATCCCTTTGTAATTCCATTGAAAGCCACTAAAACTCCGTTGAATCCTTCGGAACCCTTCATTACTTCACCTTGAAATCCAAACTATCAGCATAGATAACCTATATATGCTGCTTAAAATCATATCAAATAGCATAATAAAATGGCAGTAACACAGGTAAAACTTGTCATTTTCAGGGGGTTCAGGGTTCGAATTTCTAATGGCCCTACAACACCATCCAATACCGCCGAAAGATTAGGGTTGAACAACTTCCAGAATGGCTTATGGTTAGTGACTGCTTCCTTTCCACATATTTTGAGTCTAATAAATGCTTGTCACGACTGGGAACGACGGTGGAGACTACCCAACTACCACAAAACCGTATGCAGTAACCGATGTTGCATTTGCATAAGATGCTAAAGTGGAGGTCATATACGTAGCTGCTTCCATTTACTCACGTGTAACATACAGGGGATGGCCAAAATGTTTGGGATAGGCAACTTTTTTTCTCCTACAAAAAAATTCAACATGCTGTAACTTTTCATAGAGTGCATCAAAAAATCTCAAATTTTGACTGTTTATCACCCTATTATATGTGCATCATTGGTACAAATTTGGGCTCGATTGATTAATTTTTCGCAAAGTTAGAACCGTTCGGGTAAAACACTATTTTTTAGACAACCAGTTTTTGAACTGTCATATCTCGGAAACCAGTGAACCAAATTGAATGAATTTTTTAACGTTTATCAACATTATATTGATACTTAATACGACGTTATAAAATGTAATATTTTCTCACGACGAATTAAGTTATACCGGGTTGAAATTTTTACTCATACAGAGGAAAATAAGTCAAATTTACAATACCACACAAAAATTACTAAATGTGTTTTTCCTTCAATCTAAATAGGCTCTAATATATCTGAATAGAGATAATTTGAGAACAGAAGTGGAAAATCTTTGGATATCAACACGAAAATTTATTGACATTGTTGTAAAAAAAATACATTTTTTCGAGAAAAATCCAAAAAGTGTCAATTTATGATAACTTTGTTCAACGTTTAAAAAGTACCTATGTTTTAATAGTTTGTGAAGCATTTACATATTGTTCGTGTACGTTCAAAATTTCATTCAATTCGATTCACTGGTTTCCGAGATATGACAGCTCAAAAATGAGTTGCCTAAAAAATAGTGTTTTACCCGAACGGTTCTAACTTTGCGAAATATTAATCAATCGAGCCCAAATTTGTACCAATGATGCACATATAATAGGTTGACAAACAGTCAAAATTTGAGATTTTTTGATGCACTCTATGAAAAGTTATAGCATGTTGAACTTTTTTGTGAGAGAAAAAAAAGTTGCCTATCCCAAACATTTTGGCCATCCCCTGTAAGTGTGCGTATATCACCTTCACTGTAGCATCCTTTGAATCTTCATACATGATCGTATGCTGAGAACTGGATGACACAAAATTTTGATTGGTGAGTTGGTTTCAGACTGCGCACGTTTCAATGTATGGGCCCTGATGCAGGTTTGCGATTAGTCCGAGTTACAGAAACGTGTTGCTCAAATTCATAAATTACCAACTGGTTGACGAAACCAACAGCTACGTTAAATAAAACCAGCCGAAATCTGCGGAAATTTTTTCCGCATTATTAACTAATTCGCAAGGCATAAGAATCTTCGAGCTGCAGCAAGGAACCCGGCAGAACGTGGAACGTTACAGACAGAAGCGGAACCAGCAGACCTGCCTCTTTCGGGGGAGAACGTGCCGCCTGGAAGAAGCGGAGTGTGAGGAAGTGGAACTGTTGGGTATCCGGCCATTTGGCCGAACGCCGTTTGGCCGAATGTCGTTTGGCCGAATTATGACCAAGAAAATTCAGAAGCGAGGACAAATCTAGATTATATTCTAGCCGCCAATATGATCATCAGAAATATTTCCTTCTTTCAATAGTAGGCTATTCTTTCTAGTTTTACCATTAAGGGATCAGTTGGCGTTCAAACTGTGAATATTTTCGTATGAGATTTTTCCTTATTTGAAACATAGGCTATTTTTTAGAGTTATACTGACATAGAAAATAGTGGCATCATCACTTAAGTTCATTATTCCTTTTTCGGCCAAACGGCATTCGACAAACCGCGTTCGGCCAAATGATCCTTTCGGCCAAATGACGTTCGGCCAAATGACCCGGAACCGAACTGCTGTGCCGTTCCCATAAAACACGGAAGTTCCACGAGAAGCTCAAGGCATCCCGCAACGGCTTCGTGTCGCGAGCTGAAGTATGTAGACATAAGAACAAGGGCCCCTTAACGGACGGACGTGAAAGGATCGAAAGGTGGAAGCAGCACTTTGACGTCCACCTGCATGGCGTGGAGGATGTATACACAGGTGACCACAACAACGTAGGGAACGACTACGACTATGCAGCAGAGGACGGAAATGAGCCAACTTCGACGCTGAGGGAAGCTAAGGATGCCATTCACCAGCTCAAAACCAACAAAGGAGCTGATAAGGATGGTTTCGCAGCTGAACTTATCAAGATGGGCCCAAAAAGTTTTCCACCTGTCTGCACCTCTGGGAGTCAGGATCTGGCAAACCGAACAGCTACAGAAGGAGTGGAAGGAGTGGACCATTTGGAATATGATAATTTCAGAGCGATCACCATTTTGAATGCTTACTACAAAGTGCTAACACAGACCATCTTCCAACGTCTGTCACCTAAATCGAATGAGTTCGTGGGAAGTTACCAAGCCGACTTAATCGACGGCCGGTCGACATCGGACCAGATCTTCCCCATATGGCGAATCCTTCAGAAATATCGTGAATACCAAGCCCCAACCTGTTTATTCGACATACGACATTATCGACAGCACAGAGCTATGGAAAATCATGGACGAAAACGGCTTTCCTGGGAAGCTGACTCGACTGATTTAAGCAACGATGGACGGTGTGCAAAACTGTGTAAAGATTTCGGGTGAACTATCCAATTCATTCAAATCTCGCCGGGGACTGCAATAAGGAGACGACTCTCATACCTACTCTTCAATATCGCTCTAGAAGGTGTAATGCGACGAGCTGGGCTCAACATCCGGGGTAAGATTTTCACGAAATCCGGTCATTTTGTGTGCTTTGCGGGTGACATGGACATTATCGCCAGAACAGTGCCCGTGTAGTTGCCGGCTTAGAATAGCACTACGGACCACCTGTTCCGGGGGGAAAAGTCCACCAAACAGGTAGCCCCAATCCAAGGTGTCAGGCGACTCGTGCTGATGGATGAATGGTTGAGGGGGTTTAAAAAATGCTCGATCTTTAACGGAGGCCGTAGCGATTTTTTTCATACATTTTTTGCATGAAAAAAGTGATTTTTTTTGGAAATAAATCGTCCCCGTTTGGAAACTAAAAACTATTTTTAAATATTCCGATCGTTCATGGACACGACACATGAACTCAAAGAAAAATTTGTTTGAAATCGATTTCGGTTTCGAATTTGGTTGAATTGGGTTTCCGCAATCGTAGTCACCGCATCGAAGTTTTTGGAAAACATACTTTCGAGATAATCGCGTTTAAAAGTATGCACTACGCGCCCGTAAGCGAGCGAGGCGCAGAACGCTAATATCTTTGCTTTTATTGCTTGGATCTCTAGAAAAATTTGACAGAACATTCTTAGGAACCCATACTTTAAAATAAACAAATAAAAATAAAATTGTTTTTTTTTTGCTCAACCTCAACATATATACCCCTTAATGTAACTAAGAAGGCACGAAAAGCGGAAAAGTAAAGCATTTAAGAGGAAGTTATAGAAACACTTTCAGTTTCAACCAAAAGTTAAGAAAAACAAATCAATATTACAAGATTTTTGCATTACTGTCAGTACCTGAACAAGGCAAATCTACCAGCTTGGAAATTTTGACGGACAAGCATGCCATCGTCTGCTCTTCAATCAATCAACCCAATTTCCTGGTTTGGAATTTGGTCGGAAAATCTCTCTCACTAACACACGCACAAAATCCGTATTTGGAAAAAGAACATCTCCATCAAGCGTTGTCAGCTTGTCACCCAATTCCTCATTCCAATCGCATTTGTAAGCAGCTCCCTGCCACATTTACCACCCATCGCCAACACGGAACTGTGCTCTGTGACCCGATTCCAGTTGTGGGGTGTTTGAAAGCAGAAAAAGGAAAAATTCAACATTATCTTGGAAACATGCGAGTCAGAATTGTTACAGCAGAAGCGCACGTACATATCCGTACAGACACAGGAACACTGAAGAAAAACTCAATTCTAGCGTAACTTCTCGAAAGGAACAAAAAGTTTATTGGATTCTGTACCACAAGACAATGTACTTCAAACTACTCAATTAGGTCACTAATTATTACAAACAAGGCAAGTTCTACCAATTTTATTGTGCACTTAATGTACTAATTATCTAAAACAGCAATAGAGAAATCAACGAAAATTTGTAATCAGTATGTTCAAGAACACACTTATTCTTATTATATCATGAATTCAGCGAAGACTACTATTGATAGATGGATTCATTTTGAAAAGTCTGGAGCTCGATTCAAATAGGTCGTATGTGCTTTTGTCGATATAAAATTCGATCAGTTTATTTTAGTTATTGTATCAATATGGAAGATATTTTTGAGACTTTTAATGATGGAACGGAAAGCTTATTTTGTGAGGATTCTGCTGTATGTATCAACTTTGTTCAATTTCAACGATTTTCGCTACAATAAGTAAATCCAACTGATCTAATTTTTAATCGACAAAAGCACATACGACCTATTCAAATCGAGCTCCAGAAGTGTCCCGAGAATTCTCCATCCAGCAATCACTCGTCACTTTTCCCAACCAGCCGAAAGATGGGAGCCATGACAGGTTGTTTTTGTCTCATTCCGCGCATCGTTACGGATCAGCGCTAGCTAGAAGCTGTAACGATCCGCCTCGAACCTTCGCCGGTGTGAGTGTGTGTACCCCTCAACTGTACGACATCCAAGGCGACCGACCACAATGACTTGGGTGAATGGTATGGCAGCTCAACCAACAGCCCAAGCCAAACCGTGGTCGTCGTCATCTTCGTCGACGTCGTCGCCGTCACCGTCAGCCATGAGCCTGAGTCAGCCGAGCGAACCAAGCAGGGGCATAAAAGATAACAACATACTCCGATTGGGTATCCGAACGTAAATTATAACTTTTTATTAGATTTCTGACGAAAATATAAACGGCTTCGACGGCTGCCGGGTCGGTCGTGTTTCTCGTTTCCATGCTATTTTTCCCATCTCTTTCGCAGTGGTCCCGGTCAGACTAACCGTGTTCGTACTGCTGCAGCTTATATCTCGGTATAAAAGTTAATGGTTTCTTCTGTGGTGTAAGTGATTCGGGCCTTACAAGCAAGCGGGTGGATGTGTGCTGGAATAAGTGCTCTTTCTCTTCGGGGATCCGGTGTGGTGCAGTGCTGGCTCTATGTTATTCTTTTATTACAATTTTTATTTTATATATGAAGCTTAATGATGACGAAGCTGGGCACTGGAATATACGAATTGCAACGTTTAGGGGAGGGGAACACGAGTGTGACAGATTCAGCATTCCTTGTTTGCTCCAGCTCTGATCGGTGGTGGGGTCAGTAGAAGAACTGCGAGTTTTCCGGGTGTTCGATGGTATAGGTTAAAAAATGGGGATGTGAATCAGTGAACATTCATGTAAGCAGGTCGAAAATAGTTTGTCTAAAAATGTTAACCAAATATCAGCAAATGTAAGACATTAAATATATTCATACACTGCGCTTCAAAGATAGATGTTTCACAAGAAAAAAAAATTGGCTGAACAAAATTTAAAAAAAAAAGTTAATGAAGTCATAACTTGCAACCCTTTTGAAAGCCTAAGATCCAATTACATTGCTAAATTTATTTTAATATTTCTAAGCCCTTCAATTTATCTTACGAAAATTATATGAATTATCTCTATTAATGAAGATTACAGCCAAGGAGAGAATTGTTTTGTTTATGAATATAATTTCCATTTAGTCGATAAAAAAACAACCAAAGCAACCTAATTATTCCTAATATTCTTCTGTGTACTTGAACGTACTGTTAGAAATAGAAACTAGAGAACAATAATCAATAACGTAAAAAACCCATTTTTTTAGTGATTGTGTAATCACAAATTTTAATTGAGCATTTAAGAAAAAAATATACCAAATCGTGTTGTTTGGATATTGTTACTTCAAATATATGAAATTGACTTTCTTGATCTAAATTCCCTCCAAACTTTGTTTGCGGGATCCAGAACTATGGTTTACTGAGATTTATTAGTTTTGTTTTTTTTTTAACTCTTATGAGCACTTTTATTGTTAAAGGTCCACTTAGTATGTGTAGCGCTACTCGAAAAAGTATTGTAAAACTTTAAAACATGTCAAAATGGGCTTCTTATCTAATTTCTGATTTTGTTGATTTGGGGTAACATTGATCAATGATCAATGTTCGTTTGTGTTTAAAATACCCTTACTTACTAAATTTGAGGTCTCTGATTTTAAATATGTTGCCCAAATTCTTACAAGTTATGTACTTGCTAAGTTTTTGAAGAATTAAAATCCACTAAACCACGAATAACGCCTAAAGGTAGGCAATGGCTTAAGGAATTGACAGCCTACTTTGAATAAAACGTATATTTTATTGAAAAAATAGCACTTTCATAAAAGTTTCATTTATTAAATCCAGCTCTAGGATATCATATTAAAGTTATACAATGACTTCTAATCTAATATTGTATTAATATCAAACATGAGTGTTCGACAAGGTATATCAATTCATTATGAAACACTGTTAAGGAAAAATGGATTTATTTCAATGTTCATGAAATTCAATTTGGCATGAATTCCGTGTCAAGCTTAATAATGGCAGATTATGAAAAACCATCCGTAGGCAGAAACAAATTCAATTAAAAATGTTTGTTTGGACATTTCATGAGGTCTGTCAAGCCGTAATCAAAATCGTTATTTTTTTGAGTTTTCGTGTATGAAAGTTTTATTTCTATGAACTCAATCTATCATTCTAGGGGTGAGCAAGTAAAATGTACGACACTTTTTCTATTTAGAACGTAACTGATCGTACATGTCTGAGAACATTTGAAAAAAAAAATCCCGGAAAAAATCCTAGAAAGAATATTGACAGATTTCACGTGAGGAATGTCTCATTTTTCTATATTTTTATTTCGCACAAAACCCTCAAATAATATCGGTTAAACCCCCTGAAAAAATACCGGTACTGTGAGATATAGGTTTAGCTGCACGGAGCAATGGTTATGAGAATAACCACAACAGGTGATCTGGTATGAACTGTCAAGTTCACAACGTAGGCAACACTGAGCGTATAGCAACCACTGCCCATGACAACCAACTGCATTCACTCTCATCACTTGCGATCCGACACCAGCCTGGGTAAGTTGAGCGTGCTGCATGTGAGGTGTGATTCCTTTCCGGATAAATCCTAAACTACACAGGGACGATTACCGGAAGGAATACCTGAAGGAATTCCTGAAAGAACACTGGAATAATCCCTGATAGAAATTCAAGAAAAGTCCTTCAGAGAATCCTGAAGAAATCCCTGAGAGAATCGGGTTAAGTACTGTTCCTTTGAATTCCACTAAGAATTTGCATCCTTTGACAGATACGTATTCCGACCTCAACTGTTAGGTAGTCTTCAGTTTCTTGTACTTGACTTGCGTCGATTTTATTTTCATCTACAGATATTCCCCTAACAAGCCCAGGTTAATCATCATGAATTTCTGTGGTTACATCCTATCCTAGAGTTCAGCTATTTTGATTTTTCATATCGTTCTTGATGTGCACAGCTGCATCAATTTGAACTTTTTTAAAACTCAAATTCGCCGAAAAAGTCTTCGAAGCTGTATGCATCACTTATGCTTAAGGACAAACGTCTTGAAATCCCGCTTCAACAGTGCATCAGAATTTCAAACGCACAAATCTCAAGAAGCAAGCTTCAAATAACAGTGCATTTTGTTATTCTGTTCTTGCTCACTTGTAATAAGCTTAAAATAAGAAGTTCAGGTGCGCTGGTTTTGTTTACGAAGAGATTTGTGGTTTCGAAATCGTGATTAGGTACCAAAGTCGGCCATTGTGGCGGCCATTTTGGGAATCTAACAAGTCTGTCCTTAAATCTGTGCCCGCTGATCGCAACGATCTGTTTCATTCCATCCCGTAACTCCTCTCGCCGACATTGTCAGTGAATAATGGCCAGATTAGATCCGTTTCTAGAACCACTGTTGTTTCGCTGGTATTTTACCTTTTCTAAACGCAAATAATTGTGATTCTTCAAGATTCAGTGTTGTTTTCTTGAAAGGCGACTTCTAATTTTGATGAAATAGTCCCAGAATGATAGCGGTTCCATCCCACTTCTAAAATGAAGGAATACATGTCCAGCTCGATACAAGAAGAGCCTTCTTATCATATAATGTAGTTTTTGTAACAGCAAAGCCTACTACAGCAGAATTTCCAGAAAGAATCTCACATGATATTCCTTTTAATATCCTGGAGGAATCCTGACAGAATCACGGAAGAAATCTTTAATTTTTTTAAGGAATCCTTAGAGGTAGGAATCCGAGGAGAAATCCCCAAAAGAATCCTTAAAAAACAATAAAAACCCTGGGGGAATCCCTGATGCAATCTCTGGAAATATCCATGAAGGAATTCCGAAAGGATATCATGATGGAAATCCCGGGTGAAATCAACAAAGGAATCTCGAAAGAATTCTATTTCCCAATGGAATTTTAAGAAGAATTCCTGGAGGCATCCTTACAAGAATTCTAATAGAAATGACTAAAAAAACGGAAAGCATCAATAAAGTAATTCTTCAAAGAGAAGTCCTGAAGGAAATGGTTGAAGGAATCCCGTGGAAAATGCCGGAAGAAATCTATAAAAGAATCTCGGAAGAAATAAAAATGAAGAAATATTAGCAGAAATCCTAAGGGAATTCTGGGAGAGGAATTTCGGAAAAAATGTCGAAAGGAGTCCCGGGAGAAATCAATGGAAGAATCACAGACAAACAGACGTAACACTCCGATAATTCTTATCGTACACCGATTTAACGATCTACTTTAAAATTTAACAGTTGGCCAACTGCTCACTCAAGGTGCTTACATTGTTTTTGTTCACTACCGCCATCTAGTTGATGGTTGGCCAAACTCAGTCTCTCTAGCATTGCGCGAACATGTTTCCGTGGCTATGATTTTAATCGAAAAATCGAAGTGTTACGTCTGTTTTTCTGTGGAGGAATACTGAAAAGAGTCCCGGGAGAAATCTCTAAAGGAATGTTGGACAGAATCCTTCAAAGATTCCTTGAATGAATTTTGGGAGGAATCGCTAGAGGAGAAATCCCGGGAGATATCAATGAAGGAATCCTTGCAGAAATTCCTGAAGCAACGCCGGAAATATCCCTGAAGGAATCCCAGGGATAAATCCGTAGAAAGAAAGAGGCGAACCAGCCAAAGGCTGAAAGTCTCCTAAATAAAGACAAATCAATCAATCAATAAACCGTAGAAAGAATAATTGAAAGAATCCCTGAAGGGATCCCTGATGGAATCTCTAAAATAATCCGTGCAAAGTCTGGCACGAATCCCAGAAGTAATACCCGGAAAGAATCTCTCTAAGAATCCTGAGGGGAATCGTTGATGGAATTCCGGAAAAAAAATACCGGAATCCCGCGGGGAATCCTTGATGGAACCCCAGGTGACATTCCTTTCAAAGCTCCGGAAGAAATTTCTAAAGGAATTCGGTGAGAAACCAATTAAGGGTACCCGGGTAGAATCCCTGGAAGAAGTCCGGTATGAACCTAAGGAGGAATCGCTGAAAAAGTTCTGAAGAAATCATTGGAAAAAATCTCTGGTGTTCTCCTTTGCGAAATCAGAGATGAATTCCGGCAGGAATCCGTAGAGAAAAGTACTTGAAGAGGTCCCAGTTAGAATCCTGAGTGGAATATTTACCAGGAAGAATACCAGATCAAAATCCTGGAACACATGATCACTATTGAGCCTTATTAGGAATTATCCTGGGAAAGCCCCTTCATGCATTATTATTCAACGATATTTTGCTGTAACAATCTCGAAAGGGAGATTTTTGTTGGAATTCCTTTTAAAAGCGTTTCAAGATTTGTTCTCAAAATTCCTTTAAAAATTTCACAGGATCCAGGATTCCTAATAGTAGAACACCGCTAAAAATTCCTTTGAGGATTTTTTGGGATTTTTAATTCTGGATTTCCTGAATATTCAGAATGTTTACCAAACAAAGATTTCCATTGAATTCCTTGGAAAGATTTGAGCAAGAATTCTTCTAATGACTCCTCTTAGTATTCGTTTCATTCATTCTTGTCAATAAATGTCTATACAAATTTTCCTCCAGCAATTTTCCTTCATACTTTCTGACGAAATTTATCAAATGATTCATATTGAAATTGCTCTACGGTTCCTCCGGTTTCCATAGAAATTTCTTTTAAAAATTCCTTCTGCAATTCTCTAAGGGATTTCTTGAAGGATTGCTACTTCTAAACTGATGTTTCTAAAAAAACATACAATGCCAGGAGATTTTTTTTTCACAAATATTCGTTGATTTTCTAGGACATCGTTTCTAAAACTTGGCTCTCGTATCCATTTTGTCTTTGCCTGTGATTTCTGTAGACATTTTGTAAGTGATTCCATCAGAAACTCCTCTATGGATTTTCCAGGAATCTATCATGAAGATTCTCTTCCATATTTTTTCTTGGAATTAAGAGGGTCTCACAAGATTTTTTTTCTGAGAATTAAGGGGTTTGAAGTTGTTTTTAGGTATTTTCCTAGTATTAATTCAAGGCCTTTATACAGGAATTGCTCAAAAGGTAACTTCAGAAATTTCTTCAAAAATTTGTGTTCAGGAATTCTTCCGAAAAAATTAAAAAAGTTTTCGTAGATATCTACAGGAGTTTTTGAGAGATTCCCTGTGACAATGCTTCAGGGATTTCTGAAAGAATTCTTCAGTAACTTTTGTGCAATTTCTGAAGGAACTCCTGAAAAAATCCCTTGAAGAATATCTGAACAAATTCTGCAGGGATTCATATAGACTAGGAGATGTTTCTGACGGATCCCCAACAGCAATAATCATTGTTGGAATTTCTGCAGAAATCGCAAAAGGAAAATCGGCAAAGGTGTTTTTGTACGAATTCTTGGTAGATTTCAAAACCGAATTTATGAGTCGGTTTTTTAAATCCAGTAACGTGGAAACAATTTCCTATTTCACTGAAAAGCTACATGTATGGAAGCACAAAAAAATAAACAGCTCGTTTTCTTCAGTGGAACTGTTCTATCTATTCAGCAGGCTGCTTTCAATCTCATTTTACTCAAAACAAAGGATTGAAGCACTGTTTGTGAAGTTTCTGATTTTTGTAGTTTTTGTTCGAAGTCAGCACGTATGATAAACAAAAACACTGGAATAAATTGCTTCGTTATTCAAAAAACTTACTAGTTGCAACATTTTCTTTACTTTTTTGATGAGGTCTTTCAGAAAATAAACACCTAAAACATTTTTGAAGCCGAAATAGCCAGTCTTAGCAAAATCACTGATTTGATTTGGAAAGTATTGGAAAGTAGATCAGTTTTA
The DNA here is from genome assembly GCF_035046485.1 of Aedes albopictus. NCBI lineage: Eukaryota > Metazoa > Arthropoda > Insecta > Diptera > Culicidae > Aedes > Aedes albopictus. The sequence continues at coordinate 927,899 of NC_085136.1, read as the reverse complement.
TCAATACTGCGACGATGTGTTTTTTTATTCTATCAGGAAAAAAAATACTACTCAGTTTACTATTCTTCTAGCATTTACTCAGTTATCGTAGATAATTCTTTTTCACAAAGCTATCATTGTTGTACTATATCTGCACCGAATTTATACAATGCGCTAGTGCCCATCGTCGTGCACATATGCAATACATTAGCCTCATACATATAACCCTCGAGAAGGATAATTACCAAAACCTATCGAACCCATCATGATTAATCGCTTCATTTTGATCACGCTACACCATCAACTTTCTCCATCTCACGCAGAGTGGAAACAGCATGAACCCACCCTCGCAGTTAACAACGATCGTTTTCCGTTCGACAGCTGAATCAGCACCAATATTTGACTTTCTCATCTATCGCTAACCCAATTTAATTACCCAACGAAAACATTTCCATTTTCCAAGCCACGCTGCTGTCAAGAAATCAATAATTTACGGCACGAGAGGAAAATATTGTTACAACTCAGCTTCTTCCTTCGCCGCCATTTGTCGTCCTATTTACGCATGACGAGCTCGCGGGGTGCTCGAGTTACATAAACGAACGAGGAAAACTTCCAGGAAAACCTTCCTTCGCTACATAGGACCTGTCCTGTACGTACCTACACCCTCACGTTTCACTCTCATCAGCAATTCACCCCTCGTTCGTTGCAATAGATTGGATTGGGTATGGGAGGAAACCCTCCTCGCGTTCGGAAAAGAACATCAACAACAACTACATGCCTTTGTTTCACCTTCCTCGTCTCCAACCGCTTCCACCCCATATCGCCTCTCTGAGTGCAAAGTGTAATTTTAATAAAGATATCACATCGCGCAGCCTTGTGCTGCCGACGCCGTCGGGCCAACATTTGGCCCCGAGGGCGCCGCCGTGCAAGAACGACATGAACAACGACGAGGACTCTGGGTGGATTTCTCGGCAGCCAAGAGGCGCACGTAAGGGATTTGTTAACACTGAATTCCAATTTCCCCCGTCCGTCGCTGATCCCGTGGCTCACGAAACTACTAGTAGAAGCTTATCCCCGATCCCTCCCTCCGGGGCAATGTGATGAATATTCATCGATTGGAACCTCTCGCTGCTACTGACTCCTGTGGCAGGCAGAACCACTCCACTTTCACCCATGTTCATGGCGGTTACTCGTTGTAATGGGAGCAAGCCAGCAGGAGCTTGAGTTGAAGAAGCAGGGTGGAGGATAAAATTTATAATAATAGAACACGATCTCCCGGTTCGTCCCTCGGCAGGGTACGGTTTCCCAGATGCAAAGAGGGGTTCCAGAAGATTGGTTTCTGCTGTTATTTATATTTAAATCAAATTGGTTTTAGAAAATCTCCAGCTGCGCTACGCTCCCAAGGGGAGATCTTCCGGGGAAATGGTCGTCCGTGAAAGTTTATGGAGGGACCTATTGTTGCCATGGTAGCCAGCAGCATAACTAGGGGTGCTCGAAAAATAAACCAAATGCAGTCGTTTGAAAGAATGACCGCAAGGTGACTCTCGTGGTCCAGGGAGCCAGCCGACTGATTCCACCAGAGTCATCTGTTGGCCGGTGAAGGCAGTGCAGTTGCCGAAAGCTCGAAAATAAGGGAACGCGGAAAATGTGAGATGATTCAGTGTATAGGGGAATCAATAAAACTTTTTACGACCCTGGGGTTATTACTCAAAGCGCGCGCAAAATTCGACCGTCGGTTCGGTTGTCCTCCTCGGTCGAGTCGGGAAAGTTGCAATTGTAGCCAGCTGGAAGAGATGGGAGCCCTCCACTGACAGGTGGAACAATGCTGAACGAGCTGATTTTTTAACATCATTAACATGTGTTCAAATTCGAATTGTTTAAGAAGGGACTTGAATATTTCGGAAGATATTTGTTGAGAGCTTCAATAAAACCATCGAAATTTTAAAAAGAATTTGGACAAACAGATTTATCAGCTTTTTGATTATGACATTTGTAGCATGGTCACTTTGTTGTAAATATTATTTTAGGAATTATTCAATATATAATAGAAAATGTATATAAAATGTACATAAATTGTATAATAAATTAAATATTTTTCATGTTCTTCAATGTTAATTTATTATTCGTGTTAATTTATTTTTCAATTCAATTTATTGTTTTCATTGTCAAATGTACTATATTCCAAAGTTCACTATAAATGTTTTGCGATATTCAATGTCACCATTCAAAATGACATGCACTTCAAAACCGCATACAACTTGCATGCAAGTCGCCTTCTCAAGTCTAATACATACAAAAAAATCCCTGCTGCCCTATCCACTACACCACGAAACCCGAACGATCTCGAGGTTTATAGTTCAAGCCCGAACGCTCTCACCAAAATAAGATCGGGTATTTAAAAATAGATGGAACGATACAGATCATTCAGATGGGTATGAAAGTGAAAGAGATAGCAATTTATTCGGTTCTCATTCGTGGTTGATGAGAATTGTCGTTTGAAAAGATCGTAAAATTACTTCGGTAATTTTACGTATTTCCGGCCACGAAGTCTTGGGATCCGACCTTATCTGAGGACCTACAGAACTTCTACTCGTCCATTTTGACCTGGACCGTGGAAGAGGCGAGAGTGCGTGTTCTAAGTTTAGTGTCGCGGTGTGTTTAATTTGGTAATAGTTCAAATGTGAGAAGTCTTTTAGATTGAATTAATGTTACTTTTCGTTCCTTTCCGTTAGATAGCAAGTTAGTTCATTGACCTAAGCAAAAGGTTACGTGCGGTCAAGATAGTTCGTGTGTGCGTGTGTGTGAATAGAAAAAAAGGTAATTGTGAAATTTGTTGTGTGGAAAATTTTTGTTAAACCAGTCGAACAGCCGTTCGACGGCTTTTTATTTAGGATTTGATCCACGGCCGAAAGCTCGGCACACCGCACCTTTTTCGCCAAACGCGCTCTCGACCCCACGTCGCAGCGTCAAAAGTCCCGGTTTGAGAGGAAAGCCGGAAGGGAACAACCGTTCCGACAGAGCGGCCAAACCACGTTTTTCTTCGGTGTTCATGAGGTAGACACCGTACCCACCAAGCCACCGACGACCCCTATCGTCAGATCCACCATCAAGCACCTTTTTCGGTGATCGGAGCATTCACCCACCGGAGGCGGCCGAAACCCACGTTTTTCTACGTCGGCCATGTGGTAGTCATCTTACCGACGAAGCCATCGACGACCCCCATCGTCATCGACACCGAGAAGCAACTGCGCCGGTAATCCGGTCCGTTTAGAGACCGGCAGCGAGGAAGGCGCCCTTTCCAAACCGCCGCGCGTCGCACGCATTTGGTGGTAGCGGCGCAATACCATCGTAGGATGCGGTAAAAATAGCATTCTGCTTTACCAAGCCGTCCGTCGACCGCCACGCCGTCGCTTCTTCTTTGCCGGCGGCATTCATCAGCAGCTAAAAGGGTACCGTGAGTAGACAAAAACCTATTAACCATGCGCATGCGTTAAACTCCACACACTAACCGAGCTCGGAGAAGAAAGTTATTGAATCGATTACTGTCGATAGAACCAGAGTAGGATAACAAATTTAAACCGCACACACGTAGGGAAAGCTAGAAGAAGAAGATAGCATGGAAAGGAACATGCGTTAATAAACCTAGGTTATCAAATTAAATAAATGTTTCGTTAGTTTTCGTTACCTTCAAACATGCTGTGTTTTGTAGAATGTTAGTGCTTTCCCTGTATCAGTTTTTTGGTCTTCGAGATTTCTCACGTTCGCGTCGTTCTACCTGTTTTTTTAGTTAATTTTTGTACGCCAGGATAGACTGCCTGGGAAATCAGTCTCTCCACTCACGTGTCCGAAGCTAACAGGAAAATTTGAATTGGTGAGTTCTTCCAATGATGATACTCGTGAGTGGTGTCTTTGTGAGTTGGTAGAACGACGGTTAGCATCAACCATATTTTGAGAATCGCTTAAGGCGACCTCTATAAGTGAGATATCTCGATTAGCCGTACTTTTGAGTTTTCTGTATCGTCCCTAAATCGCTATTTGGTCTCTTATAAAACAAACCCGCCCTGAGGTTGGGTTTCTTGCCGGGCAAACATAACTCGACAGACGGTCCTCTTCGGAGGTGGCGCTTAAGCCGTCTGTTTTCGGAGCCAGGGAACGAAGCAGAAGACGGGAAAACTCTTAGCCGCAATTAGCGTGCTACACATTCTTTGAGTAGTATTTAGAATTGATGATTACCATGATACACAATAAATCTGATTGCTAACCACTGCACTCAGCTCCACCAGGTTACACATGGCCAAACAACAAATTATCAACACAACGCGAATCATGGCAACTTTGGATGAATGTCGGACTACAATAGCACACAGTATCGATGATATTTCCTATAACAAACAGTACATTCTATTTGGCTACTAATTTGTTTGCTTTTATAAACTTAACAACTTGCTGAAGCTGATGGAAGGTCAAATGGTTCTTCCTGAAGTTGAATTGTTCTTCTGTGATTGTTCTATTGCTGTTCAAATGTTCTAATAAACGATCAAGTATCAATTTCTCGAAAGTTTTACTTAGGGTAAACAGGTATAATATGCCCCCGTAAGCAGAAATGGCAATATATCTGAAACTGGCGCCTTATCCCATCTATTGTGCACTGCAAATCGTTGTTACTAAAGTTAGTGAAATGTTACATGTGAACTTTGCCTTTGGAGAGGTGGCTATGGAAGTTTTGAAACGTTTTTTGAAAACGTTCCAAAATTTGCCTTTTCAAAACAAACGGGGCAATACGCCCCAGCAAAAGAAAAACGTCCAGCTCCGTGATAAAACTGTCCCAGGGGATAATTCCACCACATGCATATCCTAGGAGGGTCTTTCAACAAATGTTTAACTGCATAAAAGTTGCAAAGTAACACAAGCGAACAGAACTAGCTTCGTTTACAATGAAGTCAGCTCACGAAAGGTAAAATATTACGCCAAAAGCCTCGATTTCAGGCTTTTTGATATTTTTATTGCTTTTCTGTACCAATCCACTAACGGACCAGCTTGATGGCATTTATTCTTCAATATTTCAGATTTCTAATCGATCACGCATGCGAAAAGCGCTTAAATCGCTAGAAAATTAAGAGGGGCGTTTTGCCCCGGCGGGGCGCATTATACCCTTTTACCCTATAGATGAAAGCAGGCGATGCCGGTTCGTTTTCCTTTTTTTTTTTAATGAACTGCATTTGCGCATTTCCAAGGGTTTGATATTTAGCCTCGTTCATAAAAATTGCATTGAAACTTTTTGTTTTTCAGATCAGTAATTCTGTCGCGGATCAGTTTTGTTAACTTCACTGCACGATTTCTATCCCATTAGATTTCCTGACCTTAGGAATCTCCGTCTGATTGTGTTTCTCTTAGACATCAATATTTTGTTTATTCGTCCGATATCCATGGGGTTTCTTAGGGATGTTCATGGAACCCGTGGGACACATTGCTCCTCGGCCACCGTGATGACCACTTGGAGTTCAGCCAGTTCACGGTCGTTATCCTCGGCCATTGCCATTGGATCGCTGGTCTTTATGATCCACTCTTCGTTGAAACACGATCCAGTAAACGAAGTCTTCTTGGACGGCTTGATTGTATCGTTTGGATCTCGATCTCTGACAGTATAGTGGTCAGAATTCACCTATCATTTCCGGGATGTTGATGTTGTGTTTAGCATTCATAAAAATACTTGCAGGGTTGATGGAACCCCGGCTGGCGATAGCAGTGAGTCTTACAAAGCAGTTTGCTGTTTATGTTCCTTCAGTGGCTGTTCCACGCTTCGTGACAAGCGTTCAGAACCAGAGATGCCTTACTTACCTCACCGATCAGGCTAAGGCCGGGGTGACCTCTGCTGTACATAGTAGCCGCCTCCATTCCACTCGGTCCATGGCTGTTTGTCTCCAGTTCCGCACTCTGCGTAGGGTTCGCGGTGTGGACGATGGTTGGTTCTCTCAGCAGCTGATGCAGCTCGTGGTTCATTCGCCTTCTTCAAGTTCCGTCTCCCATCTGCACTCCGCCGTAGATGGTACGCAACACCTTCCGTTCGAAAACTCCAAGGGCGGGTTGGTCCTCTGCACGTAGGATCCAAGTTTCAGTGCCCATAGAGGACGACCGGTCTAATCAGCGTTTTGTAGATGGTTAACTTCGTGTTACGGGGAACTTTATTCGATCGTAGAGCTCTGCGGTGTCCAAAGTAGGCACGATTTCCTGCCACAATACGCCTCTGAATTTCTCTGCTGGTGTCGTTGTCGGCGGGCACCAGTGAGCCCAAGTACAAGAATTCTTCAACCACCTCGATTTCATCACCGTCGATATAAATTCGGGGTGGCGGGCGCGCTGATTCCTCCCTGGAGCCCTTTGCCATCATGTACTTTGTCTTCGACACATTAATGACTAATCCGATTCGCCTGGCTTCACTCTTTAGTCAGATGTACGTTTCCGCCATCGTCTCAAATTTACGAGCAATAATATCAATATCATCAGCGAAACCAAGCAGATGAACGGGCTTCGTGAAAATCGTTCCATTCGTGTTTATCTCCGCTTTCCTCATTATACCCTTTAAAGCAATGTTGAACAGCAAGCACGAAAGACCATCCAAAGACCTTGCCGTAACCCTCTGCGAGATTCGAAGGGACTCGAGATTGTCCCTGATACTCGAACTACGCACATCACTCGATCCATCATCACAGTGGATTTTTTTCTAAGAAAATGTCGTAAAATTGAATATCTCTGGACGCCGCTGGAATATCGTCGATCTTTTTTCGTTAAAATGAAGATTTTTTCATGGGCAATTTGATGGTAGGGTATTCGTTCACAGCACGCGATTATTTCTGGTAGTTTTGGTCAAATGAAGGTGATTTTACCCTATTTTTAATGCAATGTAGATATTCATACGTCTATAACTTGGGATTCCGTTGAGATAAATTTAATCTTTTTTTGTTAAAATGATGGTATTTTCAGAGGCAGTCTGTTGGAAGGATATTCGTTTACAGCCCACTATTATTTCTTGCAGTTTTGGTCAAATAAAGGTAGTTTTACCCTATTTTCAGTGGAAAGTAGATATTCATACGTTTATAACTCTGAATTCCGTTGAGATAAATTCAATCTTTTTTGTTAAAATGAAAGTACTTTCATGAGCAGTTCGTTGGTAGGATATTCGTTTACAGCTCACTATTATTTCTTGCAGTTTTGGTCAAAGAAAGGTAGTTTTACCCTATTTTTAGTGGAAAATAGATATTCATACGTCTAAAACTCTGGATTCCGGTGAGATATGATCAACCTTTTTTTTTTGTTAAAATGAAAGTATTTTCACGAGAAGTTAAACTAATACGCATCTAGTTTGTATATGCCGCGCACATAGATTTTTGCAATCAAGCTTTGCACATAAATTTCACTGGCCTTGCACATAGAACCAGATTTCTAACTCACCTTGGTTTCTACATGCAATGCACATAAATATAAAAGGTCTGTACATTTTTATTTTATATGTTAACCTATTGCATTTTATATGCCATCACACATAAATACGATATGCAGTTTTCTAGAAATAAAATAATTAAGACGATAATTATGATGAAAAAATGTATTTGGAACAATAGATTTGCAAACTATGATGTTTATTTGGATCTCTTCAAAAGTGATAGTCCTTTTCAGCAGTCCGGGTCAAACGAAAAAGCTACTCGATGTGGGTGAAAACACGAGAAGAGTCTTTCTGATTCGGCGGGGACCAAGGTGGGGACTCGCCTCTGGTGGTATTTGACGAACTGCCCATCTGGTGTTTCGGTGAACAAAAAGAAAAAAAAAAACGTTGATTCATATCAAATGAAATTTTATCACTCAAAAACTAATAAATACTTACGGGCTCTTGTCCCAAGTAGGTTTCAGACAAATCTTCGGAAGTTCGTATTAGGTCATCGTACTTTGCCGCGTCGTAACCTTGATCTCGATCTGCTGGCATATGCATAAGATATCTTGGTTGGCATATTTTGATCATTATTGCATAAAAGAAAATGATTAAAATACGTTACCTTAAAAAAAACTGCAGGAATTTGATCAGGAGACTTGAAATATCAGCTGTAAACTCGGCCAGCAACAAAAGCCTTTCTTCTTGCTCCACCATTATTCCGTTAAAGAAAATTTTTGAACGTTTTGAAATATCAATCGGAACACTCAAGATTTATATTCAGTTAACATAGGTTGTAAATGTATCATTTTTAGAACTCATAGTTGTGCATATAAAAAATATGTGCAACGTAATTATATTTAATGTAAACACTTTAAAATCTAAATGCGGCATATAAAATGAGGATTTGGGCCACCAATCCGCTTTTATCTGCTTTGCGCACATAAAAACTAATGGAGTTTTCATTTCAGTGTTCACAGCCCGCAATTATTTCTTGCAGTTTTAGTCATATAAAGGCCAATTTACCTTAACGTTAAGTGGAAAGTAAATTTTCATATGTCCATAACTCAAGATTTTATTGAAATTGCTTATTATTGTTATCTATTTTTTTAAGGAATAGCACGCGTTTGTACATTCTATTTTTCACGAAATTATCTTCAATTTAGTTCGGTTAATTTTATCCTAACATGGTTATATGAGTTGATAAATTTAAGTATAACAATATTGCAAAACATAGTGATAGAACTAGTTTTAAGCGAATTTACCCAATGAAAATTACCCATGCAAATATCTTTAATTTGTTGTCTCAATGATATCCAGAGTTTTAGACGAATAAACATCGTATTGCACTAAAAATAGGAGAAAATTACCTTTATTTAACCAAAACTGCATCGAGGGCTGTGAACAAATATCTTATCAGCAAGCTGTCCATGAATATACCTTCATTTTAACGAAAAAAGATTGAATTTATCTCAACGGAATCCCAAGTTATAGACGTATGAACATCTACATTGCACTAAAAATAGGGTAAAATCACCTCTATTTGGCCAAAACTGCAAGAAATAATCGCGTGCTGTGAACGAATGTCCTAACAACAGACTGCCCCTAAAAATACCTTCACTTTATCGAAAAAAGATTGAGTTTATCTCAACGGAATCCAGAGTTATAGACGTATGAATATCTATTTTCCACTAAAAATAGGGTAAAACTACATTTATTTGATCTAAACTGCAAGAAATAATAGCGGGCTGTAAACGATTATCTTACCAACAGACTGCCCCTAAAAATACCTTCATTTTAACAAAAAAAACCCTAATTAATCCACCTAGCGGTGATGGTGCCTTTCTCGTGCTTTAAAATATCCTTTCAACAAAAATCGAGCGACATGTTGATGACATTGACATAAATACAAAATGAAAACTGCTTGCTAAATCTACTCAATATGGATACATTTTATATTAGCATAACATCCAATATTCAGAAAATATAAGACAACGATCCAAAACTCAAACCAAACAAGTTTCATGAAGCCGCAAAATTTTGAAACGTCATTTTAGATTTTCCGGTCATCAATTTATGACTCCGGATATCTACCCCAACTAAACTAATCGCCATCTTGAACATTGAGACACCATCTTGGATGTTCTGGTATTCATTTTTGGACTCTGCACCTAAAATTACATAAAATAGTCGCCGTATTGAATTTTGGCATGTCGTTTATGATTTTCTGGTTACCAGTTTTGGACGAAGACCGGCATTCTTCCTCATTCAAACTATAGTCATATTGCAGACCTTGTGAAACAGCGCACAGCTTGGGTTTTCTGATTACAAATTTTGAATTCTGGACATATTTTCATACAAAATATGCCCATAATGCAAGAATTAAAAATCCTATAAAATAGGCACTAACTTGAATACTGGGCCATTATCTTGGACTTTAGACCGCTATCTTAGATACTCTGGTGGATTTCGAACATATTTCCCATACCAAATACACTTATTTTACATAGTTCTAGAGCTCAAAATTCCTTGAAACAGCCACCATCTTCTGTTGACGCGATCAAATTCTTATTTTTCCATTCAACGTTGACCCATCCTGCTATAAATTTACACCTTAGGAATCTGGAATGGTACGATTTGAGGAGATCGCTTTAGTTTTGTCTATATTTTGTTCTCATATATGAGAACTTAGACCTATTCGTCACTGTTGTTCATACCTAATGTTTATCAGGCCATTAAACAAAGCAACGATTTAATTTTTCACATGAACGTTGGTTCTGCTACACAACAGCTAGTCTCCAATGTGATCTAAGGCAATTTTCTTGCTAACCGTTCATTAGAATGCATCATGCAATAATAAACTAATATTAACATTCATAATCGGAATTGGCTGAAAATCTATGCATAAAGCTGGAATAAGACACATGTCATCGTGTCAGATGACATTGATTTGACCCTTTTTTATGTTTATTGATCTTCTTTCTACTGCTCGTGTTGTGTGTAGGTAAGAGGTAACAATAGCGCACGTTACAAAGCCGACTGACACCCGACTGCGGCAACGAAATGAAGGTAGTAAAAGTGTCAAATGTTTACAAGACTGGTCGTGATTTGATGTACCGCATCCATGGGTTTGGTTAAATTTTACATTTTACTACCCGGATCTGATTCCGGGTAACTACCGGCTGAACCAAATATGGTCTAACATTATTGTCTTGTTAACTGCTCATCGGTTAACCAAAAACGCTGCAAACTGAAGGTGTCACATGCAGGGTTTGACAATTTCGACAGGACTCTCGGAACCAATTCCGGAACACTACCAGTTGTCTTTAGTGTGACGTTAGGCTATTTTCTAGCTAACTGTTCATCAGGTTATCGCAAAAGCCACGATTTGATGTGTCACATGCCTGGATTTGGTTTACTTTTACATTTGGCCTTTTCCTGCCACTCACCGATTCCGAAACACTTCCTGGCCGTTCATTAGGTAATCTAAAAAGCCGCTATTTGATTTGACGCATGTACAGGTTTGTTTCTTCTTCAGATTTAACCACTTCGGCGGGAACCCCGGAACGGGTTCCGGAACACTACTGGTTCAGATATGGTCTGAGATGGCTTTCCTGCTCATTGTCCATCAGGTCATCGAAAATGCCGTGGTTTGATGTGCCGCATGCATGGGTTTGGTTCAATTGTATATTTGGCCACTTCCAGCGGGACGCTTAGAACCGGTTTCGGAACACTACCGGTTCAGATAAGATCTGATACTATTTTCCTGCTTACCGCTCATCAGGTTATCGAAAATGCCGTGGTTTGATGTGTCACATGCATGGGTTTGGTTAACTTGTATATTTGGCCACTTCCAGCGGGACGACTAGAACCGGTTCTGGAACACTACCGGTTCAGATATGGTCTGAGATGATTTTCCTGCTGATTATCCATCAGGTCATCGAAAATGCCGTGGTTTGATGTGCCGCATGCATGGGTGTGGTTCAATTGTATATTTGGCCACTTCCAGCGGGACGCCTAGAACCGGTTCCGGAGCACTACCGGTTCAGATATGGTCTGAGATAGTTTTCCTGCTCATTGTCCATCAGGTCATCGAAAATGCCGTGGTTTGATGTGTCGCTTGCATGGGTTTGGTACAATTGTATATTTGGCCACTTCCAGCGGGACGCCCAGAACCGGTTCGGGAACACTACCGGTTCAGATATGGTCTGAGACTATTTTCCTGCTTACCGCTCATCAGGTTATCGAAAATGCCGTGGTTTGATGTGTGTTGGGGCTTGATCCACCGACCCACAACACGTAAGGGAGTAAGGCCTCCGGAAGAACAATTCCTTGGGGGTAAGTAATTGGCTGCCTATCTCCACGATCCATATTTGAAGATAATTAAGCTCCCCTGGAGCTTCCTACTGGATCCTTCCAGCTTTTCCATTCTTTCACCAGTCACATTAAAACAGTGAGTTTACATTCACACTACATATTTATTACACAGACTACATTTATTTAACTGGTCAATTATGTACATTTATTTACATTAGTCTTCTGATAAAACTTGGTGACCGTTCACCGTATAGCCTAAAACGACACTGAATCTTATAGTTCCAAGCTCTCTTGCCGATCGACCCGCGTCGATCGTGCAATGATGACGTAACCATCCTGCTCTCTATGCTGATTAACTCAAAGGATCTCATCTTATGGAATAGTTGATCCAGCGGTATGTTTCAGGGTGGGTTAAGGGGTAACGCAGCTCCTAAACAATGTGTCTCATGCATGGGTTTGGTTCACTTTGATATTTGCCACTTCCGGCGGGGCACCCGGAGCCGGTTCCGGAACACTACCGGTTCAGATATGGTCTTAGACTATTTTTCTGCTTACCGCTCATCAGGTTATCGAAAATGCTGTGGTTTGATGTGTCGCATGCATAGGTTTGAAGCATTTTCATATCCGGTCCCTTCCTGGGGTACCGTTCCGGAACACCTAAATGGCCATATCTCCGGAACGGCTGAACCGATCCGAACCATTTTCAATAGGAAACAATGGGACCAGATTCCGCGTCGAATGAACCGTCGGTCATTGAAATCGAATGAGGTTTACTGCCAAAAAGTGATGTGAGTTTTTTTGTACACACACATACAGACACACACACACACGCACACACATACACACACAGACATCACCTCAATTCGTCGAGCTGAGTCGATTGGTATATGTGATTTGACCCTCCGGGCCTTCTATCAAAAAGTCATTTTTGGAGTGAACATATAGCCTTTCCAGTACACTTAGTGTACGAGAAAGGCAAAAAGTTTAAATTTATCTCAACGGAATCCCAAGTTATAGACGTATGAACATCTACATTGCACTAAAAATAGGGTAAAATCACCTTTATTTGACCAAAACTGCAAGAAATAATCGCGGGCTGTGAACGAATACCCTACCATCAAATTACCCATGAAAAAATCTTCATTTTAACGAAAAAAGATCGACGGTATTTCAGCGGCGTCCAGAGATATTCAATTTTACGACATTTTCTTAGAAAAAAATCCCTTTGTGCATCGCCTTGATCAATCGTATCAGTTTATCCGGGAATCCGTATTCGTGCATAATCTGCCATAGCTTTTCTCGATCGATTGTATCACACGTCGATTTCAAATCGATGAATAAGTGATGTGTGGGCACGCTGTATTCGCGACATTTCTGCAACACTTGGCGGATGGTGAACATCTGGTCCGTTGTAGCGCGTTCACCCATAAATCCAGCCTGATATTGCCTCACGAACTCTCCTGCAATCGGTGATAGACGGCGGCATAAAATTTGAAAGAGTATCTTGTAGGCAGCGCCAGGACAAGGACGCCGGCGAAAAAAAATATCATTCTGTTTCGCGTCAGTTCCGCTAGAATAGATCATCCTTGAACTTTCTGCTTAGTCCAAGGCAGCAATCAGCAGTATCCCGCCGCTGTTCTTCTGTCGCTTCTACTTTAAGTGCTTCAATTCATGGCTTTGAGGTTGGATGGTACGCCATCCCCACTGAGTGCGTGCGGTCCAGTTTGGTGATGCCGTATCCCGGCAGATGAAAATTCATTCCAGGTTTCAGTTGCTGCTAGAATATCAATAATTAACGAATCTAAGAAATAAATAGTTCGGTAAATTTCCACGTTATTGCAAGGCCGCTCAAGAGTAGCAGCTTGAGGTCATCATCATAAGTAGGTAAAAACCTTTTACCCGGACTTACTCTAGCCGGATAGGATACGCTGGAGTATTCATCGTCTTCAACTATTTAAATACAGCTATTTTTAGGCAAAGTACGTTTAACGTTGAACTTTTCGTCATTGAAATCATCGTCATCATCAAACATTTGAAAGCAGTTTTTTCGTTCAAAACAATAGTTTTTGCTATGAAAATATATTCACTGTACTCCACATGAGAAATACAATGCAGTGAATATATTTTCATGATCCTTGTTTTGATTTGCAGAGAGAAAACTGCTTTTAATTTTCCGAAAAAAATTATGACGAATGCTTGAGCCGTAATTGGCAAATTGAGAGATGCATTTGTGAAAAAATTACCACTTGTTTTGGTGGGATTCGAACCCACGAATCCGTTATCGCTAGTCCGGCGCTTTAACCAACTAAGCTACAGAACAAGTTACAACTCTGCAGAATAGAGAGTCAAACTGGATTCGAAGCACCACCCTAAACCGGGTCCGTCTTTCACAACTTTATCTCTCTGTCGGCTCTTGTCTTGCAGTGATTGGGTCGACACAGAATAAAGTTTGCAAAAAAAACCTTACGATGCTCGGAGTACCGAGACCTATGAACTTGCAGCGGTTTTCATAAGGCGGAATCCAAGCTCGGTCGTTCGAGGGTAGCTTCCTCAAAGCGTAGCGAGTGAAAGATCGTTGTACTCGCTCGATCTGATCAACCTGAACCCAATGATATGGTGCACAGAATTGTAATGCATACTCCAACACACTTCCAGCTGTGGTCCAGTATTATGATTTAAGGGCATAAATATTATTGGAAGATTTAATGATCCTACGGCGAAAGGACCAGGACCTTTAGAGGTGTCCGATAGTCGCCTGTAGACCTCTTTAAAGGGAACAATAATGATGGTTATGTTCAGATCATATTCTACTATGTACTCGGATAGTCACCTCGTCTATTATCACAGGTGGATTCTTCGCCAGAGCTTGCCACAATATGTTGAAAAGGAACATCACGCGGCAGACCATTTGATTACCGACGTTTGTCTACGTAAGACCAAAAGTCTGCAAGGTTAGTTTTGGCATTTGTTCTCCAAGTCACAGATATTCACATGTAGAATATTGTCTTTCAAGCTTCTGAAGTGCTGGAAGATTGTCTTCTGATCGATGCTTCAAATAACGCTTCTGTGTCTTACGTACTGCTCTGAAGTAGCGGAGATTACTGCTTTATCATGGTTGAATGAAACGAGTTACAATACGTCTGGGGCCATTTGGGCACTTGCTGTTATAAGTCGGTCAATTACAAACCGATTGTCGGGCCCCGTGGTGCAATTGGTCACACGATTTCTTCATAATCAGATGGTTATGGGTTCGATCCCAGCCCCGGCACTTTCGTCAGTTGATTTTTCCCCCTGAGAGCAGCTGAAACTCACCTTCTTGTGAGCCCATGGCTCAAACGAACCCGGATATATTGACATCGGCGAAAGGCAACTTATAATGGACCCCCAATCGGACTAAAGAAAAGAACAACCAACAGCCACACATCCTCGTGCTTATCATTCTACCATGATAGGGCAGAAAGTGAAAGCAGTGCAACGGCAACCAGCTCGATATTGTATTAGGATTAGAATAGAATACATTTAGGCGCTGTACAAAGTGTAAGTACAGCTTCCAATTGGAATTGCTCATGTAGTGCCATATTTGACAAAAGAGCTGTAAATTTGGTTAAGTTGATTGAAGAATAATATAAAAGTAATTTCGTTTTCGACCCACAGTATTGAAAAAGCTCCCCAATTATATAAACTGATGACATGCATTTTTTTACACAACCAGATGCTGTTCATTGCTCATCGTGTACTCAAAATGAAGTCAATTGTTGTAGAATTGACTGAGTTATAGTACCCAAAATAGGCCCCCCTGGCCAAATAGTTCAGAGCCTATTCTGTTTCCAATATAGATCCTATGATACCTCTCTTTCCCTTCAGTGGCTACTTACTTTCGGCAATATCAATAGTGAGGCTTGTGAAGAAGCTTCTGGAGTAGAAATCATTTCATTCATTTATTAAGTTCCACATCTTCACACAGATAAGATTGAGTCAACAATACTACACCACACATTTTGGTACACTGATGCATCCTCCAGCTACGGGAGCGTGCAACACTCGCCAAATCCTTCTCTTCCTGTGCATCTACCATTGTCCGCTGTGTTATCCAGCATTATTACAACATTTCCTATCCTCAGTATCCTTCCGGCTTTGACAACCTTGTGAAAACTGGGTTCGCCGTAGAACTCAGCGAACTCGAGGTTCATTCTTCTCCGCCATACATTTCATGCCATACATTCTCCTGCACGCTCACTTTCTCACTCAGTTCCACCTACAGGGGATGGCCAAAATGTTTGGGATAGGCAACTTTTTTTCTCCAACAAAAAAATTCAACATGCTGTAACTTTTCAAAGAGTGCATCAAACAAACTCAAATTTTGACTGTTTTTCAACCTATTATATGTGCATCTTTGGTACAAATTTGGGCTCGATTGAATAATTTTTCGCGAAGTATGAACCGTTCGGGTAAAACACTATTATTGAGACAACTAATTCTTGAACTGCCATATCTTGGAAACCAATGAACCGAATTGAATGAATTTTTTAACGTTTATCAACAATATATTGATACTTGATACGACTTGATAAAATGTAATATTTTCTTACTGCGAATTAAGTTACATCGGGTTGAAATTTTTACCCATATAGAGGAAAATAAGTCAAATTTACAATACCACACAAAAATTACTAAATGTGTTCTTCCTTCAATTTAAATAGGCTCCAATATATCTGATTTGAGATAACTTGAAAAAAGAAATGGAAAATCTTTGGATATCAACACTAAAATTTATTGACATTGATGTAAAAAAATACATTTTTTCGAAATAAATCCAAAAAATGCCAAAGCTTGATAACTTTTTTCTACGTTCAAAAAGGGCCTATGTTTTAATAGTTTGTGAAGCATTTACATAGTGTTAGTGTACGTTCAAAATTTCATTCAATTCGGTTCATTGATTTCCGAGATATGACAGCTCAAAAATGAGTTGTCTAAAAAATAGCGTTTTACCCGAACGGTTCTAACTTTGCGAAACATTAATCAATCGAGCTCAAATTTGTACCAATGATGCACATATAATAGGTTGACAAACAGTCAAAATTTGAGATTTTTTGTTGCACTCTATGGAAAGTTATAGCAAGTTGAACTTTTTTGTGAGAGAAAAAAAGTTGCCTATCCCAAACATTTTGGCCATCCCCTGTACTATCATGTACTTCGTTTTCGACGCACGGCATTTCTGGAGGATACACCTTACGGTAAAGATCTTATCCGTTGCCGTTAGGACATCAACGAAGCCAGCTTGATAAGTACCCACGATTGAGGCAAATGGCCTATTGGCCTTTTTCGGGGCCATCTTGATGAGTTCAGCGCCAATCCTTAACAGCTGCCTTATTGAGAGTCGATTGGTTCCCACCCTCCACCGTGCTGACGTAGTCATTCCGCAGAATGGATCCTCATTGCCTGCATTCCCTGAACCATTTAGGTATTCTTCGAAGTCTAAATCTTTCGATCACCTCACATTGGTCCGTCAATAGGCTTCCATTCCATCCCTGCGCATTTCGGTTCACAGCACGCACGAAGCCGTTGTGGGAAGCATTGAGTTTCTTGTAAAATTGCCGTGATTATTGATATCGAAATCCCATTTCCTCGCATTCCGCTTCTTCCAGGAGGCATAACCACCCACGCTGCATTTTTCTCCTTCAAATCTTCCTTTCTTTCTCGTAGAACCAATCGTTCCTTCGACACCGTTCCATGTTCCCAACGGTGATCTCGACTGCGTCGTTGATGGCTACTTTAACTGCACTCCAGTAGTCATCTAGAGGAGGCCTCATTGAGATCAGTTGTCTTGAAATGCTGCGCGTATGCTGAGGCAAAGGCAACATCCGGTTGTATCAGTTGCGCTAGGTTATACTGAGGCGGCCGTCGATACCGTACATTGTTGGAGAGTTTTAGACGCATTGATTGGTGAGGATGATGGTGATGGCAGTTTCCAAAGTCGATGTTACCGCCACGATACCGTCTGTCGCTGTTGGTTTGAACGACTCCTCATGCAAACCAACGGGGTTCATGATTAATTTGAGCTTCTATCAACCCTGGGGATGTCGAAGAAACACACTGTTGGCAACCATACATGATACTTTGTTTTGATACCGCGTTCCGTTTCAAAGTTCAGATTAGATGCGGTCGAACCAACGGGGGCAGAATCCTGACGTCGATGATGTCGGAGAAGTGTCGTCCATCGATAAAAACGTGGTCGATTTGGAGTTCTGTCTGCAATGATGTTCATCAGGTGTAACGATAAGGGAGACTGTATTGGAAAAGGTGATGAGAATCACCATGTTCTTGGCAACGGTGAAATCTATGAGTCGTAGGCTGTTTTTGTACGTCAGCAGGTGGTCACTGAACTATCCAATCGACAGTCTGAGTTCTTATTCCTGGTCTAGTTTCAGGTCTGGTTTCCTTGCGGTTAGGTCTATTATAATGATCACAATGTCGGGGCTAGGACAGACAGCGATCGTATTCTCGTTCGAGCTGCGCATAAAATGAGTCCTATGGCATCTATAGTACTTCCAAAGTGTCGCTGTGCACGTCATCAGACGCTGTTGTGAACCACTCCTTCTGGAGAACAGACGATCAGGCTTATAGAACCAACCCCCCTATTTTCCTGTTAGCCTACGAGCAGAGCTCTCACCAGGGCTGCTTCCCTAGAGCTGCTCATAGTTTCCGGCCAATACAACGAGAGGGGAGGTAGGCCTATAAATTAACTTTACTTGGCTGAAAGCGATTCATGGGATAGATAGAGAACTATATCTTTATATCTTAAAGGATTTATTGATATCAAAAGAACCATGTGAATTACAGCTTCATAGTTCTTAGAAACTCTATATAAAATTGCAAATTCGGTTGAACAAAAAGCATATCTACTCCGCATGGGAACTACGTAATCATCTATAACAACACCATTGCATTCGATGAGTCAAGGGAGTGCCTCAATAGGTGTTGGAAGCACAAATTGCCACTTTGGTCACACCTTCGTTCGTTTCCCGCCATTGTCGTGCCGTTCAAACCGCCGTCATCCGAACCTCGTTAGTTTTGTATTAAAGTTAATATCTTCTGTTCTCTTTCTCCTGAGCACAGAGGCAAACGTGGTAAAATAATTGGGAAGAAAATCAGTCAGCCACACTCTACACAACGGCAGTGTGTGCCGCGTCAACTAACGAATGCTGCCATCGCATGCTCCATCGCTTCCCCAGCAGCGAGAGTCAACCAATCGACGAAGCCAACGAATAACATCAACAAGTCAATGCAATGCTATGCGGGGGAAACGTGAGGAAAGAGCTTAGCTTAGGTATTCGTTTTCATCATCAGCACAACTCTTGAAGTTGAAAGCCAATTTGTTTCTTTGCAGCTCATTTCCACGCGGCTCATTTCTACTACTAGGTACGCCCGGCCGGCAATCAGGGAAGCTACTAATTGCCTTAGTTTTGCTACTCACCTCACACGATACGTGCACTGCACATTTCCGCCGGGAAGAAGAAAAAGTCAATCAAAAACGACCACACCCCGTCAATATATTAATACGTTTATTTAAAGTCATTATTTTTAAAACTAATTAATTTTAAATTACAATAGTTAAAATGTTCTTTCATTACATTTGCGTTATTCTCTTATCATGGTTTATGATTTATTCAGCAATTAGTTGTTTTTTTTTCACTTACACGCGTTCGCCTCCTCATTAGAGGTTGGGCGTACGAAGATTGTTTTATGGTTTTTGTATCCTTTGTTGCACGCGCGATTTGCAGGAAATTATTGTAGCATAGGGATTCGCCAGCTAATTCTGATCTATCGCACAAACGTTCTATTTACATGATTCGGTTTGTTTAGTTGTTTTTTTTTTTAGAAATTTATTCGACTGCTGCAGCGATCTGGATAGTCCTACTTTCGTTTGAGTAAACTAGGGGGAAAAGACTCGTCCATTTCCGATAGTTTAGAAACGGTTTGAAATTCGTTTGAGAGGCTTCTTTTTGATTCCAAAATGGAAGTAACTGGGCGTTATGTCCAATGTCCTAGTACGGATTGAAAACTGAATCTATTTGGTGGCAGAATAGAGAATAACGTCACTAATAATGGGTGTAGATAGAAACTGGATTTTACACAGTACGATTATGCTTGACTTTTGTTCTGTCTATTTAAACATGATTTTGTTTCGCTCTTAATATCATCGTCATTACTTAAGTTATGGTTGTTTTGCTTTATGAAAATTTGAGCACATTTTATAATTTCAAAACTGGTTTTGATGTTTTACTTTAAGAAATAGAATGTCTGCTCTTGCTCAGTGTTACAATTTTTCTATCGTCTGGAGACACATTATACTTTATCTTTAGCACTAGTATCCTTATCGCTTAACTATCAATCTTAGATCCAAAAGTTGTTGATTTTTTTAGTGTATATGTACAAATAAGAATACATACATAAATAATCATACGCTTTCTTCAACGTAAAAGATTTGCAATCATCCCGGTAGTCATTCTAAAATTATATAAGAATAGAAATGTCTCTAAAACAACTGACAACTTGCAAAAGAAAACGAAACAGTAGGGCAGTTATCAATGATAATCCGTTTTGATTTTTTTGGTTTTCCATTATTCAACTGAAAAAAAAGAACATCACTAGCTTTTGTATTTGTTTATGGTTGTATGAGCAAATAAAAGTTTCAACAGAACACAAGCTTGTTTGTCTAGAATCAACCTGTTTGATATTAGGTGCTTGACAGATGTAAATCAGATGTTTCTGCTTTCATATGCTTGAACGGTGTCAATAGTAATAATATTATTTTTTTAAATTGTGAGATACTTTACAGTGAAGTAACTGCACATAAAAACGTATAGAAAATGCTTCCTTATATTCATCTGAATTTGAATACAGATTTTACATGATGTCAACTGAACTCTTCAATATCTTTCTGAACTATAAAAGAATGCTTAGTATGTACTAACTGACACCGATCATGCACTCGATAGTGAAATACAATCATAATTCATCAGCCCTTTTTTCGACTTTTCAAAAATCAACAATCAGCCGTTCGATTATTGTTTGCAACAGATATATGGAGCATGGAGCAACTGGGAAATAAACATAGTCTAGAAACGTCACTGGTATGAATCGGGGGAAATAAGGCATCCGGCAACAGAAAAAAAAGAACGCCAAAAAGAACGTACTTTCGATTAACATCTCCTAATCATAACTCATATTATAAAACTAATACAAGAGTCTTCTGCTTGTTTCTTCTATCGACAGAATTTCAACTACGCTTGACACCGGGACCGAGACGTGATGCTTCCCGAGCAGTAAGCACCCCGAAGCTTCTCGCCATCAAACGCCCCAACAACGAAGGTAAAACTGAGCAAAAACCGAAGCTGAAAGTCTGCTACAAATGCTGTTGTGCGAGAACGAGCAAACGAACGAGGAACGGAGGTGGGGTAAAACATGGAGGAAGAGGACGGGGACGGGAGGGGAACTTAAACACCGTGATGCGAAGGACGACGAATACTACTCAACTAAAATAATGATCACATACTTTTGCCTTCATGCCATTTTCACAATGTTCGATCCACGATTTCTACGAGTTTTAGTTTTTGTTCGTTTAACTTGTACGTAAACCTATAACCGAGGAAATAAAATTTTCCTTTTTCTTATAATTTTTCACTTTTTTTGTTTTGTTTTTCAATGAATGAATTTTGTCAAATCCTAGATATTCACTAACTTTACTGGGATTATGGTTTCTCTGCTTTAGTTCTTTAGAGATATCAGTTCCCAAAAAGGGCAGAGAATCGCTATCCCTTCCTTTCCTCACTCGATTTAACTTAATTGTACTATTTACAAGTCATATGATTTTTCTTTGAATTAGTTTAGTGTTTTATCAGTAGTTCACTTTTCGCACAACGACGACACACACTGGAGAAGCAGTTTTTAGTACTGGTGGCCTGGATGCTCGATATTATTTTCTTCATCTAGCGCATTTGTTACGTATTATCAAGGGGTGCTCGACCCTAGTGGGTCCCCGCCAGGATCCCGTCCCGAATCTAGTGGTGATAGTTGATCAGATGCGGGTGCGGGATGTGGCTGCACATCGGAGCGGTCGGGACGTCACACATTTCCATCTTCAGCTGCTGCCCGTGCTGTTGTTGTTGTTGTTGTGGCTGCTGGTGCTGCTGCTGCTGATGTTGCTGTCCAGTGCCGTCGTCCTGGGCGTGGGAGTGCTCCAAGGGTCACTGGTGCATCTTGGACCCATGCAGTGGCATTCCGAGACCCAGATTCAGGTGGTGCGGATTGTGATGCGATTGCTGCTGGCCGTGGTTGTGGCTCGAGTTGCTGCTACTGCTGTTGTTGGACTGGGCCTGCTGCCGTTGGGAGTTCTTTTTGTTCTTCATCCGCCGGTTTTGGAACCATATTTTCACCTGGAATGAAAGAATTTTGCAGGTTGTAATACTTGAATTTCAGTATAGTTATGTTTCAGGTTGAACTGGCAAATCGGTAGTTATTTATATTTAAATTTCAATTTTAAACTTAGTGGTCTAGTAGCTACCGCTTCTGATTCGCATGCAGAAGTTCCTGGGTTCAATCCCTGGCCCGTCCCTCTCCCTCTACCTAGTATCCTTTTTATGTACTGTCTCCCTCCTCTCTACATATATACACAGATCGAAAAAAGAGTGTAAAATTCTGTGACATATGATGCACATAATTGGAGCGTGGGATATCACAGAAGTTTACATGACATATCATGTAAAAGTCATGAAATGTCATGTAAACTTCCATTATATGTCATGTAAATCAGCATGACTCTGAGTGTTCACATAACATATAACACAAATTTACATGATATATCATGTAAACCATCATAACAATAAGTTTACATGACTAACATGAAGTTTACATGACGTGTAAATCTCATTATTTTATCTGTGTACAGCTCATGTTCACTCACATGTTCGTTCATAGCCATCGCTAGAACCAGAAACGGGTTCTAACTTTCACTGTACAGTATCTATCAGATAACGCTGAATTACCCGAGCAAAGTTTCATAACAACCGGATAACATACTGTGTTATTTTATATCAAAAATAATTCGTTCTCTTTTTGGCTTGGCTGATAAGCAGGAAATATAACAAACATGATAACAACCAAGTATATCCGTGACATCATTAAAATATTTAATTTTGTTATCATCAATGGCACGCTGATAACAACTTCTGTAAATCGTGCAGCGGACCTGGTGTGATGGTTAGAACACTTGACTATCACGCTGAGGACCTGGGATCGAATCCCCAAATATTATTAAATTGAAAACTCATTTTGTTATCAGAAAGACTTTTGCAACGGTCATTGATAACTAACTTCCACTGTAGTTGTCATGGATGATGCCTTCAGTTTGACAGGTATGGTAACATGAATAATCAAGTTGATAACACAAAATTGTGAGATGAGTTTTGCAACGAACACTACTTATCAGTTTGTTACCGATCAGTTATTGTACTTTGCTCAGGTATGCAATCATGCTAACAATGTCGCTCATTTTCAGAATAATAAAACACACAACACTATCACCTTACGCCTGGCATCCACGCATCAATGTGTGAACCCTCTGCCAACCATGTCCTACCAACACTCCAACATCCGCATGAATTTGTGCAGACGCAGAGGTATATTCGGTCTGATGTGGATATCAATCATCAACTTTCTTCCGCTTCCCACATTGACTGGCAATCTGACGTGACAGGCGCCATTGTCGCCAAAAATAGAAGATCACACTGAAGATGCCTGCTAATGCCTAACAGATATCTGATTGGTTCCTTGTGTGAGTGTAGCGATGCAACTAGAGTAGCATCTATGGGCGGTCAATCAAGCCCAAGCTGAATTTCATTATGTAACTTTTACTACAATGAACAGTCACTATCATGCCTTTCTAGTCATTTTTGTTTCAATGAAGGAGCTTGGAGAGTTAAAGGGGACGTCATGCTGGGTTTCAGAGGGCTTTCAAGGGACTATCGGATAGGGGGCTATCAGAGGCGTTTCAAGCCATTTAATGTGAGGTTCACGACAGTTTCGGGGAATTCAGCTGCGTTTTAGAGCACTGTAAAATGTTTCAGATGGATTTCAGATGGCTTCACAAGGTCTTAGGTGAGCTTCAAGGGGATTTCTGGGGGTTTCTAATAGGTGAGGTGCTTATGTGGGTTTATTTTATTTATTTATTTATTTTATTGTCAGAGAGATTTTAGGGAGGGTTTAAAGATTTCAGGAACGTTTCAGAAGCATATCAAAGCGTTTCAGAAGGGTTCAAAGAGGTTCTAGGGAGCCTCGCAGGCTCTAATCTAGGTCAGTTTCACACGGGTTCCCAGGGGTTTTTTGAGGCGTTTTAAGGCGTTCCAAGGCGATTCAATGCGTTTCTGGGCGTTAAAAGGCGTTACAGAGCAATCCAGGAGGTTTCGGAGTCGTTTAAGGGGACTTTACAGACTCTCCGGTCAGTTTCACGGGGGTTTCTGAAACGTTCCAAGGCGTTTCCATGCATTTCAGGACGATTCTATGTGTTTCAGAAGGTTTGAAAAGAGTTTTAGAGCGTCCAACATAGCTCTGGCCCTCACAAGTTCCTACCTCAATCTTCCACGCCAGCAAAGACCGCCGGCTAAGAGTTGTGTGCTTAGCTGGTAGTGCAGCCTGGGCACTGTTGTCCTTTTGACATTAGCTAGATTGAGGAGGTACGTCTCGAGCGTCTGTTCACCAAGGAGGTGCGGCTCAAACAGCGTCTATTCTGACATCTAGCAGCTGAGTATGAAATGCTCCTCCACCGGAGATACGACTAAGGTGGCAGTCCCACCACGGTAGATAGGGGATCTTAGGCCAACAACCTACTGTTTCCGAAACCAAAAACACCAAAAAATCGTTACAGAATCCGAAAATGATAGCCTCTCAAGTGAGCTTCCCGGGGTTCCAAAAAGTTTCCATAAAAAGTCTCAAACCAAACCACAAACCCCCAACAACCCCAAGAGCATCTTCAACCGACAGAGGCTTGACAATGGTTGGGGCTAGTGTAAAAAGCGAACAAAACATAAAAACTGAGAAATCCGATCAATAAGAAATTTACAAAATTTTAACAACCGGAGTTATTATTCAAAATAGAATCAACATTTGCCGTTTTGAATTCAATTCAAAAATTTTAAAATTTAGATCCAGCCGTCATTTAACAGAAATGTGAAAAAAATGTCAGTTCATCACAAAACCCAGACAATTTCAGCTCAGGCGATTTCGGGTAACGCTCAAGTATAAGCCACGCAAACCATCCCTCATCATATACATCAAAATAAAGAAAATTTTATATTGCAATCCGAATCCGTATGCTTATTAGGATTGGAAAAATATGATTACAGAATTTACAAATGGACCATGAACTATTATGAAACCTCGTCATTCTGGGCACGGACTTCGATATCCATTTGGGTAACATGGCACAGTTTATCTTGTGTTTAGCATGTTATGATTTGCGATATTTTGTACATTTGTAGTGTTCTATTTTTTTAATCTTTGTTGTGTTGGTGCCCAGCCTGCGACGCGATGCATTTGAAAGGATCTCTATTTCTGTAACATAGGCTCCCAACATAAGCGCGATGCAATTGAATAGTTCTAGACCCCAATACAAGAAATAAAATGATGCATTTGTAGGTTTCCAGTGTTTTTTTTTTGTTTTGTTGCAGACGTTTCAGAGACGTTTCAAGGCGTTTTAGGGCATTCATAAGGTTTCCGAGGGGTTTAGGGGGCACTACAGTCTCTCAGGTGAGTTATGCGGGGATATCAGGAGACTTCACGGGCGTTTCTAAGCATTTTAGAAGGTTTCAAATGGGGGTATAGGGGACTTCAGGGAGTCTTAGGTGAGTTTCGCGGGAGTTTGTAGATGGTTTCGAAGATATCCAAACGTTTCGGAGCGTTTCAGTGTATACAGAGGGGTTACAGCGAGCTTCACAGGCAATAGGATGAGTTTCACGGGGGTTTCAGATGCGATTCATGGCGTATCTGGGTATTTCAGAGGGGTTTTAGGTGGGCTTCACAGGCTCTCAGGTTTCAGAAGCGTTGCATGAGGATTCAGAGCCCATGTGAGCGGTGGCGTGTTATCTAGATGGCCATGGAAACAAGTACATTTTATGTAAACACGGTACCACTAAACGTGAAATGATTTATCCCATGTACCGTAAACCTGGATCAAATTGATCTCCGGGTTTAAATTGATCAGTCTCTTTTCATGTAGACAAAGCATTTTTTTAAAGTTTTCTTACAAACAGAATTAAGTATCAATTCCAACAACATGATACTTAAGGCGAAACTGGAAGCATTTTCTCATTTTTTTGGTTTTTGATTTTTTATTAAATAACGAAGCAATATTTTTAAAATCGGTTTTCGTGCACATGTAGGGTATGGATCAGGGTATCTTCTGAATTTTTTACGCGGTAGAAAATGTTTTTCGTTTTTGCAGAAACCATTTTTTAGTGAAATTTTGTTCAAAAATGGTTTTTGCAAAAACGAAAAACATTTTCTACCGCGTAAAAAAATCAGAAGGTACCCTGATCCATACTCTACATGTGCACGAAAACCGATTTTGAAAATATTGCTTCGTTATTTAATAAAAAATCATAAACCAAAAAGTGAGGATTTGCTTCCAGTTTCGCCTTAAAAGGAAACTATTAGAGATATGCTTTTTCTAACGGAAAAACGTCTGATCAATTTCGACCCGAAGATCAATTTGAGCCCGGTTTACTGTATCGGGAGAGATGTTATGAGACTCGGAGACGCAGTGAAAAATTTAATGCTTTGTTGTTCATCCGTGAGTTGTGGATGGAGAGAAAGAGAATTATCGTGAGTGTGGAAGTGAGAGACTCTTATTTTTCATCCCATGCGGTGAAAAATCATTATCGCGGAGGTGGATACATCCGTGGGATTTAATCACACCTGCTCAGGAGCGTTTGAGGGAGTTTAAAGGTCCTCGCAAAGTGCTTCAAAGGGTTCCAAGGGGTCCTCAGTAGCGCTTCAAGGGGTCTCAGGGCATTCCAGAGGAGTTTCAACTTGTCTCAGGGGTGTTTCATGGACGCTTCAGGGACAAGTTTTAGGCGTTTCAAGACGACCCCAGTACTCCGCAGCATCGACCTCGACGGTTAAGCCGCGCCCCGAACGACCGTTTTGTGTTCTCCGAAGACTTCAGGGACCTGCGAGGACGTCATAAGCCCGTAGACAACCTGAAGCCTCGCCAGAACTTCAAGAACCCCTCCACGTGCTGCATTTTCGCCGGCCAGCCTCATCGGCCTCCTACACTCACACACCTCGCAAGTTCAAATAAAATCATTTAAAGAGAGAAGAGTGGCTCATGCCGACCCTAAGAGTCTCTCGTGCTAGGCCAGGTCCACCTGACCCGCACGATTTTACCATGTTGTATGTTGCCAAGTGAACCATGAGAAGTATAAATGCAATCTAGTTACAGGTTTAGTCATATTTAAGCTCCAAACAAATTGTAAAACACAAAAATGTCCTAAACACGCCATTTAGCCTTGGTTTTATCATTATCTTATATAATTTTATTTAATAGAAATATTTTTTGTGTGTTCAATGATCTAAAAACTCACTTTTATTGGCGTTTCGGACATTTTTGTGTTTTACAATTTGTTTGGAGCTTAAATATGACTAAACCTGTAACTAGATTGCATTTATACTTCTCATGGTTCACTTGGCAACATACAACATGGTAAAATATGTGCAAAAATGTTGTACTAATTCACACAAAACAGTAAACTTTGAACGCTATTTAAAAAAAATCATCAAATATCATGTCGGTGAAAAAAATTTACATGAAAGCTTATGTATTTTTTAGGTGATCGCCGATGAAAAAACTTGCCCGAACTTGCCCGACTGCAAGAACGTCCTATATACATTTTGCGTGATTTTCAGGAACTTTCTATGAAAAATCAATGCATATTTTGTTTTTTCCAACTAATTTATTTTACATATGTTTTATTTTAGTATTTTTCATTATTATAACTCGAAAACGGATATTGAATTTGTTTACAAACGTAATTTAATGAAAAAACTCGATTTTAGGTAGGTATTTTATAAAACGACTAATATCTCAAGAACAGTAGGCTTTGGAAATTTGACGTCTTCGGCAAACTTTTTTAGCATAAATAGCCGAACAACTTTGCCGAAGACACCATACCGCTAAAATGAAAGATGGCCAAAATGACTTATAGGACTTTTATGCGAATAACGTAAGAAAAATATGCTACCGTTCAGAATATCGACCTTGTTCATAGACATATTTTCGCTGAAGACACCAAGTGCGTATCTCGACATCTCGACGAGCTAGAGGTTTTTTCCGTGTATTTTCAATCCTGCCCCAGTGTGCGCCGGTTAACAATTGGCGTGGTCTCAGGTGCGTTACATGGGATTCTAGGGTGCTTTAGGAGCATTTCGGAGGCATTTCAGGTAGTTTTAGAGGATTTTCTGCTTGTTTTAGACGCGTAATGGAGGTTTTTTCGGGAGTTTCGGAGGGTCTCTGGTGCGGTACATGGGGTCCGAGGAAGCTTTAGGGTGATTTCGAATGCATTTTAGGATGTTTCTAAAATCCACGTGTGTAGAAATGATACAAGAAACTCCAAAAGAAACTGTGGCACTAACATAACAAAAAACGATAGACAGCATTAGCCTTAAAAACCAAATAAATTAGGCC
Organism: Aedes albopictus; assembly: GCF_035046485.1. NCBI lineage: Eukaryota > Metazoa > Arthropoda > Insecta > Diptera > Culicidae > Aedes > Aedes albopictus. The sequence continues at coordinate 899,442 of NC_085136.1, read as the reverse complement.
GAAATGTCGGGCAATGCCAATTTAATTGTTTGGAATCCCTAGACTGAGAAAGCCAAAACCTCCAAAAAGTTCTAACTTAATTTATGTAGAAAAATCATTCAAATGTGTTATGTGTCCGAATTGTGCTTCAAAGCCAACTTTCCATGCTGTCCACTAGCACAGTCGCGAAATAGTGCGGTACTGTGCACCTGCGTGTTCTGGCGAGGAGGTTGGCGAGTTCATTACCCGGAATGTTGCAGTACCCAGGAATCCATATGAAGGTGATTCCTGGTGGAGTAAACCTCACAATAATGCCTTGGATCCAAAGATGCCGTGGCACTTCAGATTGGATTGCGGCGATGACGCTGGCGGAATCCAAAAGACCTAATCAGAGCCAAAATTTGTGACAGAAATAAGTGGTTAGTATGTAATGGACACAAACGCGAGTAATGTGTTATGGATTGGCATCCAAGCCGAAAAAAAAGGTATGAGCTCGGAATCAGTTAAGCTTTCTATTTCACAAAATCGTTGCCTGTTCTGTGGCTTAGTTGATTAACGCGCCGGTTTAGCTAATACGGAGTCGTGGGTTCGAATGCCACCAGAACACGATTTTTTTCAAAAAATCATCAATCATTTTTTTTATTTGCATTAACGAGATTTTTAGCCTTAGGTTGGTCATCTCGGTCAATCAATTTGTCAATTAGCATCCCTAGAAACATTTTCTAGTCAAATATACTAGAGGAGGTTCTTAGAACAATAATAAAACCAAAATTAAAGGTGTTAGGTTTTATGACGATATTAAAAACCTCTACAAGACTAATTGGACATCAAAATATTACTTGGGCATAGATTGTGCCAATATCTGTTTACACAAGTACTACCACAATCTACCCCGAATCTTAAACAACTCCGCAAACACACGATCGTATATGATGTTAAATAGGATGCTAAAGTGGAAGCGATATGCGTATGGAAGCATGTATGCCTGAAAGCATATGGCCTCCACCTTATAGCATCCAATGCATCATGATATGCAACTTACAGGTACATAACACAATTGATAATAATATACTTTATTCACGGAAGTTCTTGGGGGGGACCTAGAACATCTTTGGAAACTAGTTCTTTACAGAAAATGCTTTATGGGCATGTGGGATGTTGTGTCGTATCAGTAATGTAATAACAACCCATTGATTATGCCTTTAGATCTTAAGGCCCCTACTCACGGAAATTTTTGGAGGACTTAGCACATCTTCTGAAACTATTTCTTTACAGAACAACAATCCACGAATGTTGCACCGTATCAGGAATGTAACAACAATCCATCGATTGCGCTTTGTTGATCTTAAGGATTTCACTCGCGGAAGCTCTTGGGGGCCTAGAACATCTTAGGAAATTCTTTCGTTACAGAACAATACTCCATGGACCTGCATGATGTTGCCCCATGTCAGTAATTGAACAACAATTCATTGATTACGCTTGTAGATCTTAAAACTTTACTCGCGGAAGTCCTTGGAAGACTGCTCAATGCTCAATGGACCTGTAGGAAGTTATGACATATCAGTGATGTTTCAACAATCCATCGATTACGCTTGTAGATCTTAAGGTATTCACTCGCGGAAGTACTTGGAGGACCTAGGACATCTTTGAAAATTGTTTCGTTACAGAACGATACTCCATGGACCTGCATGATGTTGCCACGTGTCAGTAATATAACAACAATTCATTGATTACGCATGTAGACCAAAAGACCTTACTCGCGGAAGTCCTTGGAGGACCTTCAATATTTTTGGAACTTAGTTCTCTTCAGCACAATGCTCAATGGACCTGTAGGAAGCTACACCATATCAGTGATGTTTCAACAATCTAAGGATTACGCTTGTAGATCTTAAGGTATTCACTCGTGAAAGTTCTTGGAGGACCTAGAACATCTTTGGAAATTTGTTCTTTGCAAAACAATGCTCCATGGACCTGTAGGGTGTTGCACCGTATCATTTATGTAACAACAATCCATAGATCACGCTCGTAGGTCTTAAGGCCTATATTCGCGAAGGTTTATGGTGGACCTTCAATATTTGTGGCCATAACTACTTTACTGAACCATGTTTCATAGACCTATAGAATACTGCGCATCAGCAGAAGGATAACAAAAACCCATTGATAACGAATGTAGATCTGTTGAATGTTTCCAGAAACACCTCTGAACCTTATGCGTCTCTCAGACAAAGCCGTGTATCCTCTTGAACACTTCGTGACAGAATCCTTGAATCTTCGCTTCGTCCGTCTAAACCGCCCTTAACACCCCTAAAATATTCTGAAATCCTCCTTGAAACCAGTATGCATTCCCCTCCTCCAAACCCTTCAACCATCCCTTGCCCCCTTCCCCACTAACCCCTAGAACCCACCCTTGCTACACTACCCCCTTCCATTCTGCTTGAACTTTCTGAAACAAATCCTCGGATATCTGAAGGCCCTTGTGTTTTATACGCGGATTCCCAAATTAGCTTGTTTTTTTACACGGTTTCACGAATTAACACGTTTTTTTTACACGGTTTTTAACATGGTACGTATCCCCGTGTAAAAAAAGACCTTAGTGTAGTCGGATAAAATTACAGCCCATTCATAGTAAGCTCCATTTTGTCTAGTGAGTGTTGCAGTGTTTGTATGTAAAAAATACTAAAATCAACTGAAGAAGTGGAAAAGCATCGAATGGACGAACTGTTCTGCTAAAATAGTCATGATCAACTCACCTGTCGCTCAGTCAGGTTCAAATTCCGGGCCAGTTCCCATCGCTTCTGCTTGGAAACGTAGGCATTGAATAGGAACTCTTTCTCCAACTCGAGCGTCTGGAACTTCGAGTACGGTTTTCGCTTCTTCCGTACCGTCACGTTGCCGGTCCACTCCAGCGGGTTGGACGGTGTGCAGGATCCTACTCCGCTTACCCCCACCGAAATGCTCGAACCAACTGGAAAATCGAAGAAAAAACAAATAAACACATCATCAGTAAATCCTTCACAGTTCACACCTTATCATCTGCTGTTCCATCAGAACACAAGCGCCATAAAGGCTACAAAGTAGCACCCACGTGAATAACGAGCAAGCCTAATTCGGGAAAATTAAACACCGGTGGAAACAAATCACCGCAAATCGGCCGTCAAAACATGACCGATATTGCCGCGACCAATAAACCATCCCTACCGAAAGCTATCAATAAGCGACGGTTGTTTGAAAAAGCCATTTCCGCGCGTTTAATGGCCACTTTTTACGATACAGGTTTCAGAATAGAGCCCGCACTTGCTCCGTCGCATATATATTGGTAGGTACGCAAAAGCCTCATCCGGAGCCTCAAGTGGGCAATAAATTAATTTAACAATTCAATTATTGAATCGAAAATTAGCTCATAAATGTCGCTTACAACCTGATACCGACGAAAAAACAGAACTCCTGGACCACCTGGCTCATAATACAATTCAACCCAGTAGCGAGATTCTCCTCCAACGATTCATGGACCTTATTCCAACAGAGAGACCGGGAGAAAAACGCGATATGCTCCTTCGTAAATAGACAATAAACAGGCTGTAACAATGAATGCTACGGTGTCGATCATAAAATAGAAACGGCCAAACATCACTACATACACTTGTCACCTACTACCCTCGCAAGTACATGCAATTGCAGAATACCCTCATAGTAAACACAACCTTGAATATTTGTTCTCGGCTTTTTTCTCCGCCGCCGCCGCCGTTTTAGTACAACATCACTGTCCGGAGCCGCGAATTCGTTTTTTCCTCACCTTCCACCATACAGCTACTAACACTTGTGGCTTACGCGCTCTCTCACAAACGATTCTCTTTTTATGAATTATTACCAAACATAAAAATTAAATTAATTGCCACCATCTCAATAAAGAAAAAAGTGTTTGTTGTTACATCGTTTGCGAGCGAGCAGCGAGCGAGCGGTAGCGACGACGACGGCGGCCGGGGGCCTGGGCAATTAAGAGTCCGGTTAATGATGGATGCGCGCGGGTGGGTGCCGCTCGGGGCGAGGACAAGGATGAGCCGGCCAGCCGCCCACCCCCGTAGCAGAATTTGCGAGCCGGTGGTGAGCGGGGAGGCATAGTAACCCAAAAGCCGGTGCGGTTAAGGAAACTGCCTGTTATGGGCGGAAAATTTGAGCTGTTTGCTGCTGATGCGATACATTGTCGGCAGCGGCAGGTGTAATGGCGAGTGGGTAGTTACTATACTTAGGTGCCTACTGTTCATAAGCGGCACAACAGGTGTGCGTCGTTAAGCGTCGAATTTAAGCTGGGTGGGTTCCTCTCGGGAGGACTAAAATTCGAACGGAATTGGATGTAATCGGTGGTGATGGTTTAGCACCAGTATTTTACTGGCGCACTAAAGACTTAAGTACCTTGTTAAGAACGATTACAGTAATGGGCGAACTGCATTCAATTACGTAACCCCGAAGATGAACACGGTTGGGCCTCCTGTAACGCCCTGTCACTCATTTTACGTCCAAAAACAGATTTTTGGTTGGATTGCATCCAATAGATCTGATGTTTGAGTATCTTTATGACGTATTCAAAATTAGCTTTCTGCTGAAAACCATGAAGATTGGTTCGAAGACAACCAAAAAATAGCTATAATCATAATGGTTCTTTCAAATATTTCGTAACGCAATGAGGGGAGGGAGGGGGTCTAGCGCTGTGTTACGCTTCATACAAAATTTAAAAATCTTCCATAAAAAAGTTGTTACGTGGGGGAGGGAAGGAGTCTAAAATTGTCATATTTTGCTTTACGTAATATTTGAATGAACTCTAAAGTGGCCCGCAATAAGAGAGTATTCAAAGGTAAATTATTGGTTTTAGCTTGATATCTGCAAAACAGTTCCTTTTTTTTCGAAACATGTTGTAGGCATGTCATCTTCTACTTTTCTCAGCGTGGAAACTGTATCATTTACGTCCTTTTGATACACTGACGAAGTCGTTACCTTCATTGCCTTGGATGTCCGTTCCTACGTTCTAGGTGCATGCACATCAAAGTACTGCTTCCACCATTAATCACCTCACGTCCACCTGTGAAAAGGCTGCCGTCCTCATCCCACATTTTTGTCCGCGGCACATACCGTAACAGGACGCACTACGTTTCTTCTAGGCGACGTTTCTGCTCCCGAAAAAGGCAGGTCTGGAGTTTCCACTTATGTTTGTTATGTTCCCGTTCTGCCGGGTTTCTTGCTGCAGCATTGCTGCGTTGTTCTCCTCCAACACAGCTCTGCGCTCCTCGTCGAACTATTTGTTCCGTTGATTCTGTTCCGTAAACCCGACGGTGCTCACGGCTGCGTCTTTAACGGCTGCTATTTCTGAACTTCCTGTGCAGTCATATTGAGAGATTATATCGAGCTCGCCCCAATCAGTAACACTGCCTCGAGATTCTGCGCAAATGCTCAGGTGACATCCGGTACCTTCAGTCGCTCTGGGTTGTACCATTTTGGTCACCGGTACCGTACATCGTTGTAGACGGAGATTTTTTTATCGTAGTGGATAAAGTCGATGAAGTTCCGTCCATCACTTGGAGCGTTGTCGATTTGCTGTGGTACCCGGGTAGAGCGAAAGAGCTCAATAATAGCATATATTGATATTGAGAACAAACTGTGATATTGGTTTGATTGATATAAGAGATAAAATATCTGAAAATAATATCTAAAATTTACTCCTGGAACATCATCGTTAGATCAGATTTAGATCTTGTAAGATCTAATGCAGGGGTTCTCAAACTTTTTTAGCTTGCGACCCACTTTTGATTTTTATTGAATTTGGCGACCCACCAGCGCATAATTTTATAACATACGTCATTTTAGAAAATTAGAGTTGACTTTTTAACTAAATAAATTTTATCGCGTTCATAGGCTTTGATGAAACTACGTTTTGTAGCAAATTTTAGAAATTTAAGGTTTATTAGAAATTTATTGAGCACTTTTCATTTTTTTAAGTCCAATTGAGTGTCCAAGTAATCAGTTTCAGTAAACTCTTTGTCTTAAGAATTTTTAATATGTTTGCAAGTTTCTAATACAAATAAAAAAGTCAAAAGTCGGTTCAATGCAACAATACAAAACATCACAGATTTTGGGAATTCTATCGCACGTTTGTTAAATAAATAACTCATAGAATTATACAGTCATTGAAAAAAAAAAAGATAATTAAATACTTCGAGGAACTTTAAAAATATCCATTAAATGAAAAGAAATAATGTGAAGCATTTTTCTCGTGTTTGCTTGTACAAAAAAAAAAGATAAATTCTTCAAGCAGATCGATTTCTCTATATTCACTGTGTTTATCGTTACCAATGTTTTATTGAAACCACTTTTCAGCTGTTCTAATTTCAGTTAAAGGTCCGATTATCAAAATCCAGCAAAATTTTACAGAAGATAAGCTTTACCGTAAAAACAAATAAAAAAAATTGGTGGATATTATCAAACGTACGTTGGCTTTTTGTCGATATTTGTTGTATTTTTTATATTTTAAATATTTTCTGAAGTTTTTACTGCTGAACTTGGTGAGTAAATATGAAGAAAAATGCTTACTGCATACAACACTTGAACTCATTTTTTCAGAGAACATAAAAAAAACTAAAATTTTACAAGCATCTTCTGATTGAAACTCATAGTTTCAAAATTGATTTCAAAACGCAGAAAATGGTTTCAATATTTGATATATTCCATACCAAGATTAACAATACAGAAAGCATGAAGAAGTATGGAGAAATCCTAATTCCAGAAATAACTCTGCCGATTATCCAAGATAGTTTTTGTAAATTTTAAAATGGCCAACAAAATTAGTTGTCATAATTTAATTAACACATTTATTATAATGTAACCCAAGCTTTTGCGACCCACCAAAAATCTGCTCGCGACCCACCAGTGGGTCGTGACCCATAGTTTGAGAAACGCTGATCTAATCAATAGCAGCAAGCTATTCGTTTGATCTTGAAATATCAAATTTTGATATTGTCAGCTGGTGAGCGTTAAACTTAACAATCTAAATTCCTCCTTCTGGCCTACCTGAACAATTAGGTCTTGTATAAAGATCTTGACTTCGTGGCTTGGGCAACGGTCGAACTCGCGATCGAGTTGTGCGTAGAATGTGTGCTTGTCCTTCATCCGTTCTTCCTGAGTTAGGGCTGTTCACGATGATTATGCTAAAGTTGAAGAATCGGCTCTTGGTCTTCAACCTGCACATTCTATCGTCGATTGGCCGGAGACCGATCACGCACCTCTGCATGTGGCCCACCACGATGAAAGTTCGCGCGTGTTGTATGGTAGATGGTATGATTACCTCTAAACCTTCGCACCAAGGGTCATGTGGTCCTGTCCAACATATGTACCTCCTGCAGCTCTACGATGCCGAACCCGCTGTCTTTCAGTTGATCGGCGAGTATGCGGATGCTCCCGATGAAGTTGAATGATTGACAGATGCACGTACCGAGCTTCCACAAATTACAGGACCTTTCTGTTCTCTGCAATTGGTCTTACATCGAAATTCTAAACTTCCTATCACGAGAACGCCTTCGTTTGCATATGACTACCCTGTAGGCATCTCCCCAGGGGGTTGTGTTGGCCGTCTGACAGAGATTAACGAAGCATGCCCGCTTACGCGCCTTAATCTCTTTGTTCAGTGCCAATTTTAGTACCCTGTATGTCTCTCGCTCCGCTCTCAACTCATCGGTCCGAGCTCTTTGTATCCTTCTCTTTGCCCTATGGCAGGATGCGCGGAGCTCCGCGAATTCATGGCACCACAAGTATACTGGTCTGCATTCATTCCTAGGTATGGATCGTCTCGGCATTGCGACCCCGCACGCTCGTCTCAGGGTACCGACTAGACCGTCGCTAGACTGATAAGTCGGTGTTCTATTCCATGAGCAGTCGGTCCACAAATGCCGACTTATCGAAACACGAGGTCAGTCATCCTCGGTGAGTATCGGTTATACTCAACTGCTGCCGTCTACCGTCATGTTCAATACTGTATCGAATCGCCAGGTGATCATTATGCGTGAACCCATTATCAACTCTTCAGTCTGAGCTAGGGTTAAGACCCGGGCTCCAGAAGGTCACATCGCATCAATGATGCCTCGAGTAGAGCCCAACCTCTCTCGTTCGTCAAGCGACTGCCCCACTCGACCGCCCACGCGTTATCCCACCGATGACCAAGGGATTCCGTCCTACTAGTGCGCTTACCAGTGGGTCTAGCATGAACAAGAACTGGTTAATGGGCCACCTGGGGGGGCTGCCCATAATCGCATGATTGACGTAACCACCATTGACAATGTCGGTACTCACAAGCTAATATCTATCAAATGTGCATAATTGTGACCAATTTTATTCAATAGAGCACAAGATCTAATCACTAGCTAGATATCAACGTGAAAAAAAATCATAAACTTTTCATTAATCATTGTTACAATTTCAAAAGGGTCCTGAAAACTACAGTGGCGCTTACGTCAACTATGCGATTATGTACAGGGGGGCTTGCATAGCAACTGCAGTAGTAGACCCCGTCGATCTTCGCAATCGATGCCCTCGCTCGTCGTGGAGATTATCTCCTGAACCGGGTACCGAACGGTCGTACAGATCACCGTTTTCTTAGCCTTATCCGCTACCCAGTTCCCATTATCGAGGGGGATGCGAGATAGATCCGAATATAGTGCAATGTCTGTACTAGACTCCGAGGCGGATTGCCACAACAACTGCTTCACGGCTTCACAGTGATTTAAGTTCAACTGTGTGACCTGCGTCATTTTCGGCGGTTCTGTCCTCTACTCATGCTTGGGCGCTTAAACACACCCGTCGCGAGGCCTTTGGTCATCGTACATATCAGACACTTTGGTGCCGCATTGCACTACCTGGCGAAGCGACCTTCTACTCCGCACCTTCTGCAGCGTTTGCTCCTGTCGGGGACTTGTGTCCCCGCTCAAAGCACCTAAAGCACACTTCCGGCGGCTCGTAGACTCTGATCAGCCGACTTCGATCATGGCCTTCGCAGCCGCTTTCTTCGCCTCCCCAATTGGAAGCTTGGTTGGAAGCGATCTGCGTGCCTGCTGAGCCCCTTCGGATGTCGGATGTTGACCATGCACTGTTGCTTGGGGACGGCAGAGAGCTCTTCCACGTTGGTGATCTCATCCAGGTTCTTACACTGGAGGGTCGCCTCCGGCGTCAAAGCCCTTACCTGTACCTTCTCGCCCAGTACTTCCTGTGCTAATGCCGTATAAGAGGTGCCCTTGTTGATCGCATCTTTCTTAAGCACCAGCATCATCTCACCTGTCCTAGTGCGCCGGATGCTTTTGACATCCGCGCCTAACTCCGAGAGACGATTTTCGCCTCGCATAGCCCGCAGCACGTCTGCGTAGCTATCTCCCTCTGTTTTAAGGACCAGTGCATCGCCCCTCGTGAGCTTACGAGCAGGCTTCGAATTGGTTTTACTCAAAAACTTCTTTTTACCAACCGTAATCCAAGGGTTCCCCTTCCCTTGGACCGGTTGGCTTCCGCTACTTTTAACGCCCTCATCAAGGGGCTACGGATCTTTACCCCTTGCTCGTTTCGCGACCTGTTTAGGGTTACTCGTACTGCGCCCCCGCCCCCTCACTGGCCGTTCCTCGTCGACGGTTCTCGGCCTTTTGGCTTGGGCCGTCTTTTCTGCAGCCCCACCTGGCTACACCCTAGTCGTGCTCTCCGTAGAGGGGCGGTCCGTTTGCGTGGACCTCTCTCCTTTACCCGCGTCTGCTACACTATCTCGTCACTTAACCAAGAGATCGTACTCTTTCTTGGCCTGGGCTGCCGAATGGTGGAGCCTTAGCAGACCTTTTTTAAAGTCTTTGCTGATTTTGTTCCGCCCGTTCGTGTAGCCGATCAGCTCCTCGAGCTGTTCGGACACCACCAGCATCTTTGGAAGCTCATCCCTGTTGCGGTTCAGCTCACGCGTGAGCTCCGCTCCACTCATCTGCGTGTCCTCAGACGCTGAACCGGTCCTTGCTCCATTAATTGAGGGGATTCTAACCTCGCCGCATGTGTCGGTGATCTAACCAGTCGGCCTCTCGAGAACGGGTTGATCGCCACGCCCTCAGTGTTCTCGCTTTCTTTGATTGTAAATGAATCCATCGCTACAAAAAGAGTCCCCCTTAGAGCCGCTGTGCCTCACTGCCACTGAAGCAGTTGCTCAAGGATCCCGGAGGTTATCTATGCAAGCAGGGAGGCCATCCACGGGTTGGCACAGACTCTTATGGGGCCTGAGCTCAGAGCCAGGATCAGCGCCAATCAGGATTCTTCTACTGAACCTACTTTCACCCAGTTAGTTTCCTAAGCTGGATACAGATCGGGAACGTACTCTAAGGCAGTGGTCACCAAACTGCGGCCCGCGGGCCTCATGCGGCCCTCGACCAGGTTTTGTGCGGCCCGCGAACTGATTTTGAAATGCATTGGAAAGTGGCCCACTCATAGATTTCATTAAGGAAATCGGAAATTTCACCATATTTTAAAACTTTCATGAGAATAAATATTAACGACCTACTGAAATTTTGTCAATGTCATGAAGATATTTTTAACATTTTTGAAAGTTTTACAAACTGGAAAAGACTACTTTTTTGAATTTTGTTCTGAAAATATTTGAAACAGTTGTTAAGTATGGCGTATGTCGCTTAATAATGAGTTTAGGCTAAATGTCACAGGTTCTTTACCATGGGTTTTGGACTTGTGGCAGAACCCGTCATAGTAATATATTTAATTTCACGAAAATAGATTTTAAATAATTTCCATTTTGTTTTATCGGCGAAAAGATTCCTTGTATTCGTTATACTTTATTCATCACTTCTACCAGGAAATTATAAAAAAAATACATAATTTTTGCCAACAATTTTTCTTAAAGGAAGTGTTGCCCAAACTTTCGGAATTTAGTTTAAAACTTCAGGGATTAGGCAAGATACTATTCAGTCTTCATTCCCCTAGCAATACTTTTGGGATTTTTTTTAAATATCTATTCTAAATCGGCTACAAATACTTGCACACATTGTTCAGAAAATTATGTTTGCATCTTTTTCTTCATTGGCTTCCTATGAAACTACACAAGAAAAACTTTTAAAAAATCATCAAAGATCTCAAGTATCTCCAGGCAGTTTTCCGAAAAATTTTCCCAGAACCCTGAAATCCCTACAATTCATTATGAAATTACTCAAACTCCACGAGAAGCCCCACAGTTTCAAGATTTTAAAAATAAAGGGTTCGATATACTTTTCAGAAAATTTCTAAGCTGGCTGTAAGAAATTCCATTCGCAAATTTATCAAAACTGGATCCAGGATTTTACACGAAATTTTCCCGTGTTCGTGTCTAGGGCTACCACTAGTCTGCACTTATAATCTGCGCCATAAATACACTGTAAGTTTATCCACAATATTCTTAAAGAGGACCATATTGTTCTACCCAGCGTCACTATTGCTATTTTTCGTATGGCTTTTAGTCTGAAATAATTTGCTCAACATTATTAATGTCAAGAACTACAAAACCTTAATGTTACGGTTTTGAAATTCCCTGTTTTTAATTCCCTACGATATTCAGGCACTTTGAAGTAAAATAAAATCTCCTGATAACTCCATATTGTTTAGTTCTTTGTTCAATATTTTCAAAAAAAAAAAAAATCAAACAATGTATTGAATTTTGGAAAATTGTTGAAAATAAACTCTTGAATGACTTGCGGCCCGCAGTCTCTTTTCAATATTCAATTTTGGCCCGCAAAGACAGTTAGGCTGAGGATCACTGCTCTAAGGTCTTGCCAAGGTTTTATGGGATGGAAGGCAGCTCCGACATTAGCCCATCCGTCGTCTCAGGTCAGTGTCACCCGGGCCTATTAAGAGGATAGAATGCTGTCGCCACTAGCACACCTCTACTCCGTGGTCGTCCAAGAGCGTACCATCTCGTTGACCAGTGCCATCGCACGCGCCAGTATGCCGTAATCAGGAACTTACTGGCATTGCTCCTGATGTGCCCGAGGTACACCTGACCAGGCTAGAGCATTTTGGAAGCGAAACCGAATCGTTTGTACAAAGTTGAAGTGTGGTATTTCTGAAGAGGTCCAGCAGAGCCCACTGTTGAACCCCCGCCACGCCTCGGCAAACTCTGCATGAACAATTTGTGTGCAGTGCACAGGATGCACGGTCACCTTGCAGTGGCAAAGGTGGTGGGCAATGAGGTACAGATACAGGTGGCGCAGATAAGCATTGCAAACTACTAGTTGTCTCTTTTGTTCCACCGCTGATCTAACGCAACTCAATGAGTGACGTCACTAATTGAGTTGCATAAGATCAGCGGTAGAACAAAAGAGACAACTAGTGGTTCGCAAGGTTTATCTGCGCCACCTGTATCTGTACCTCATGTGGTGGGTCCTCACTGGTGTTTGATCAAGCTTCGCCACGGATGTCTTCGCAGAGCCATACTGTAGTTGTTCGTTATTGTGATTATCATTATTCAACGTAGATAGTCAGTTGCTTCAAATGATCTTGGGCCCATTGTACTCCCGTGAAGATAAGAAGTTTGGCCGGTTTTGTGATGCCGAGGCTTTCCAGGACAAACTGCGTCTTCTCCATTTAATGCAGTTCGTCATCTCTTGTCCGCTCACTTAAACAAATGTGAAAAGTTTTTTTTATTCCTGTTCGGGTCTGTCACTGCGATCAGACCCTTCCCGTATCCTTAGTGTAGTCGTGTAGTGCATGTCGTATTACTTGATTGCCATTGAAGAGCAATAAAGTATCGATTTTGATTAAGTTTTTGTTTAACTTTCTTATGTGCTTCAGGAGCAATATAGAAAACAAAACAAGAGTACTGATAATTGGCCTTGCATCGGAATCCTAGCATCACCCTCGATTTACTGCTAAATTCTACCCAGTAAAAAGTTTAGAACCCGGGTTTTAACATTAGCAGCAATACCATTCCAATAATGGAACATCTGTTCAGTAAAAAGGATTCTTGTATGTTCCTTGCATACCAGCACTTACCAGTCTTTGAAGTGTTAGTACATACATGGATCCCTAACCCGATTTGATGTCCTCTGCATCAAGTTTAGCCTCGAACGGCGAGATTTTTAACTATCTGCAAAGTAAAGTTAGTTAACATAGTTTTATTCAGAGACCGTAAGCCATCACGATACCAGTGACAAGGACTAATTAATATGATTCCTTGAATTGCCAGAACGCATATTTTAAAATTGGAACAATAGGACGACACTAGGTTTCGGTAGATTTTACTCCGTAACGCAACACGAAAAGGTGATCTACCCACGTTACGGGCTGCGTTAACGGTCGAGCATCTTTGAAACCCCCTCAACCATTCCATTAGCACGGATCGCCTGACACCTTGGATTCCCTGTTTGGTGGACTTTTACCCCCGGAACAGGGGGTCCGTAGTGCTATTCTAAGCCGGATCGTGAAAATTATAGTGGACTAGGTTCCCTACGTTGTCGATTTCCGTGTTGTCTCCACCGCATACTGTTTAGCCTAAACGTGGTTCCCCAATGTTCCCTTCTCTGCTCTGAAGTTCCTTAAGATGTGGGCGTTGATGGCTCATTTCTTCCACGTCTACTGTCTGATATAGAATCGACGATTGTTCTCACTCGGGCTAATTGAAAGTTTTTTCCCGCCTTACTAAGATCAGTAGGTCTATCCATTTCGTATGCACAGATTTGCGTCACACCCACATTTATGCCAACGCAGTCAACTTCGGCAAAGTTCGAATTCCCTTACAATTGTCCATCTGCATTTCCGGGACGCTCCAGAAACTGCTTGCACTTTGAGGCATTTTTCGTTGAATTAGTTTCAGCGCACGAATGATATCTCGTAATCTGCTATATAAATACATTGGTATTCCTTAATACGAATGCTGATGAAATTTACAATACGTGTATAAATAGTTGTATGTATACATCTCGATGTCACTAAAGGCTTCCGTTGGTTGCCGTGCCATCCACGCAAAGCGGAAACGTTGCCAAGCAGACGCGGTATTTCAAAGCTTGGATGCACCGAATTCCCCATCTAGGATCAACTCAAGGTTTATTATTGTTGGAAGGTTCAACGAGTCAATCAGGGTATATTTGGATGATTTCGCCAAGCCTGGAAACCCATCTCTGTGTTGTTGAGTTCCGTGGTTCAAACAGTGAACAAATAAACAGCAAATCTAACATCCAAGGGGGAATCAACAGAAAAGAATATATTGAAGCGAAGAAACACGGAAGATAGTTAATTCGGAAGCGTTTCCAAGTTTACTTTAACGAACATAAACAAAAACAGCTACATACAGCTACAGAGCCAGGCTTCAAGGCAGAGTCAATAAATAGCTATGAAAGCATTCATGCCGGTGGTAGTCCATCCGTCGAATATTTACTGGGACTGAACGAACACAATGGTTTCAAAGGATGGAGACGCACCATCATTCACCTGAGCGGAAAATGAATTCACCCTATCCCGCCCACTGTTCGCTCGCCCGTGCCCCGTGAAACCGTTCTCGAGAATTCAAACGTCGAAGAGAACCGAGAAAAGTGGCTTCCTTTGCGCATGGCCTGAATTGCTTCAGAATATTTTTTCGTTCATGCTCGGGGAATTCCTCATCATCTTTCGACCGTGTTGATGAAACCCACTGCACTGCTGGCAACAGCATCCCATTCCTTCGAAAGGAATCGGCACATTCTCCACTCCCAAGCCATTTGCTCGTCGTCTGGGAAATTACTCGGACGTCGTCGTTGTCGTCGTCGTCGACGGCGGCACCCGTCCGTCCGTTGCAACGTTGCATAGCACCATCCATCCCGTCCGGTCCCGAGGTCAGACGATGAATAATGGAAACGAAAAGCTGCTGTTCATTAAAATTTCACCTGACATGGAGCGAAGTGGGTATGTTGCTGGGCAGTGGGCTCGCGCGCTTTCCTGGCAAATCGAGTTCACGCTTGTCTGGGATGAGACACTTGATGCAATTATTTTTAATGGAAGGAAATAATCGTTAATGAATCTCCACTGCATGCTAATTATCGCATATGCTATTTCATCTAGTGCTGAACTTGCACCACATTCAATCAGGATACAATGCAGTAGACAACGGTATAGAGGAGAATGGTTTATAATGAGACAGGTTTCGTTTAGCGAATAACTATGAAAGTGTGTATTAATAAACAGTATCATGGTCAATCTGCCCTTGTCCCTTGCCATTGTTCCTGTTGTCTCACAATTGGACGCTCTCCCCTACTAGAACCAACTTAAAAATCTGCGACTCAGCTGTGTAGACAGCCGAAAAATAGGTTCCTTCAGATCCGAAGCCGCCTGTCTGCTCGTCTAACGCCCCGCCAAACTTGAACCGTGGAAAGGTTATGTTTATGATGATCGATTTTCCCATTAAGCCATAAAAAGGCGAGTATAAACACCGACGACGAGGCAGGCCGCCAGGGCGCGTTTTGGCCGCTGCGCTGGCTGCGGTGAATGGCAAAGAGATCCAAACCGAAAACAAGGCAAAAAAAATCATCCAAAACTTTTTAGCGGCTTCCCGGGGTGGTCGTTTTTTCGCTCAGCTGCTACTCGCAATTCCGCGCTTGAAGGGGTCACTGACTTCTTGGAACCCAGCTCAATACATAGTAGAAAAACAAAACTTGGATACTCACCAGGATTAGGATATGTTTCACTGGAGTACGGCCGCAGCCCGGGGGTGTTGTAGGTATCGTAGCTGGATTGAAGTGAAGGTGCGTCCGCCGTTACGCCCCGGGACCGCTCGGTGGAGGCGATGTACGCGTCCGGTTCGTACTTTGGATAGTAGGGGTGCTGTTGGGTGGGGAATAGAGTAGGAGTTAATTTCCAAGAAAATGTAAATTGAATTTGACAATGTCTATTGAATTCCCTTTTCATTGATTAGATTAAGAGTATATTGGCCTTAGGATGAGTATGTATCGGAGCCATACATCGGATTTTCTAAAGCGCAAATCTTAAAACTAAATATTGGTGGAATGGCGACTCGATCATTTTTTTTTCAGTGGAATCCATTAGTTGATTCTTAAGATTTGTGCTCTTGAAAGTAATAGAAGATAGTGATGATTATTTATACAAGCTTACGTTAACACTTATGTGTTTCAAGCTTGTATGGAAAACCAATTCAACAAACCTATGGGTCATCACGTTTTATTTCATTCTTAAAGGCGATACTGTTCGCATCTGAGGTTATATAAAAAAAATTAACAAGATTACCTGTAAAACATGAATGTTATTCTCCAGTCAATTTTCTCCGTGTTACTCAAGGAAGAAGAAAAAGAAGAAGAAGGGGCAGAGCGTTGGGTTTATGACTATTGGCTAAACTACCCTATACAAAATCTACACTAAAAGAATTTTGAAAAATTTCTATTGGTGTGGGATAAAGTTTTTTGAGAAAGTTCAAATTAGATTCCATTCAATCAGATCAAGTTTTGACAAGCGCAGCGCCAATTAAGGTCCAAAACAGCTACACAAAGTTTGAGTACGATTTAGATTATGCCTGCATTTTGTGCTTCATGGTTAAAGTTTACTTGGGATTTATAACATTTTATAGAAATCTCAGAAGGAATTCCTTGAGAAAACACATAAATAATGAAAAAGAAAATCTTGTTAAGTACTGTTCCTTTCAATTCCACTACGAATTTGCATCCTTTGACAGATACGTATTTCGACCTCAATTGTCTTCAGTGTCTTGTACTTGGAGTCGAGTCAGGTCTGTCGAGTCGTATCTGTCAAATGATGCAAATTCTTAGTGGAATTAAAAAACAGTACTTAAAACCGATTTTCTTTTTACTTACAGGTATTCCACTAACAAGCCCTGGTTCATCATCAACAAAAATAATTCCTGTAGGATTTTTGGTAAGTACTTCTGAATGCATGCCAGATGAAATCTATTTAGGACTCTCGAAAAGACTCCTGGAAGAATCACAGAGGGAATTTCTGAAGTAATTCTGGAGACCCCTGGAAAAGTATCAACTGAATCGCCCATATAAAATCGCTTTGGAGTTGTCCAGAGTCATTCCGGAATTTCTTCGAAATCTCAGAGAAACTCCTTTGAAAAATCTCAGAAGACTCTTGAAGAAATCCTAAAGCGAAGGAGAGAATTCCAGAAGGAACTTCTGGAGGAATGCCGGAAGAAATCACGGTTCGATATTTCCAGAAGGAGGCATCTTTCAAGGAACTCTTAGAGAAATCACAGAAGCATCTCCTGGACAATCTTGGAAAAATCATGGAGGAATCCCAGAAGGAACTCCAGGAAGTATCCGTTAAGGAACTCCTGAGGGAATCCTCCAAGAAGCTTCTGGCGGAATCCAAGAAAGACTTCAAGAAACTGCTTGAGGAATCTCAGAAGAAACTTTTGCAGAATCCCTAGAATGAACTGCAGGAGATATTCTCAAAAAAAAAAAAAGAAATCCTGAGAGGAACTTCTTGACAAATCCAAGAAGAAACTTCTTTAGGAATCCCAGAATTAATTCCTGGAGAAACATCAGTAGAAATTGCTGAAGTAATTCCAGTAGAGAACCTCTGGAGAAATTTTAGAAAGAACTCTTGGATCAATCTCTGAAGGCACTCCTTGAGGAATTCCAGAACAAGCTTCTGAAAGAATCTCAAAAATAACTCTAAGAAGAGTCTGAGAAGAAATTTCCGTAGGAAAATCTGAAGGAATTTGTGGAGGAATTCAGAAGGCATTTCTGACGGAGTGCCTAAAAGAATTCATGGAGGATTATCACTCTGCAGCAGGCGAATTCGCTGGTTTTTTCACTAACTGAATTTCACCCAATATTCCATGGATGTATATAAATAGTTCAGATAATTTGACGTTGGTTCACCGAGAAATATTTCCACTCAGTGGCTGAGTTGGCTGAAACTGAGTAAGAAAACAAAGGATTTTTCGATTTCTGAGTAAAGCCAACTCAGCCACTGAGTAGAAATATTTCTCGGTGTTGTTTCGACGAACAGAAGTAGTGTGATGATGATAGAATGTTGAGCATCGCATCGTCTACGACGAAAATCCTGATTTTTGATCCCATTCCACAGCCACAGTAAACGCAGAACGGTGTCCGGCCATTTGGTCAAATGCCGTTTGAACGAACGCCATTTGGCCGAATGCCATCTGGCCGAATAGTCATTTGGCCGAATGCCGTTTGGCCAAATTATAACCAAAAGAATTCAAAGAAACTTTTTGACATTCTAGCTGCCTATATGAACATCAAAGACATTTCCTTCTTATATTCATAGGCTATTCTTTCTAGTTGTTCCATTCAGGGATTAGTTTGCGCTGAAACTGTCAATATATTATCAGAGATTTCTCCTTCTTTAAACCATAGGCGTTCGGTCGAAATGACCCTTTCGGCCGAATGGCGTTCGGCCAAATGGCGTTCTACCAAACGGCATTCGGCCAAATGACCCGGAATCACGCAGAACAAACCGTGATGATAAGCTCCACCGTTTCCGAAATCGTGGCCCCTATACATAATGAAAAAATAAATGAACGGCTATTTGATGGAGACGCATGGCCAGCCATACATACGTATATGGAACAACTTGAAATTAAAAAAAAAACAACTCATAAACGTCTTGAAGAACATTTCAAATTTTTTGATATGTTATGTTAAAATATTAAAATTGTCTATTAAAAAATTTAAAAAAAGTGAGTCATTGTGAAAATCATACAAAAGTTATATTTTGATTGTTTTTGAAAATTGAAGAATGCTAATTTTTCGCAATTTTTTTTTTTCTAAAACTCAGCCCTAATTATCTTTTTATTCATGAAAAGAGATTGCAAATCGGTCTATTGATTCAAAATTTATGTCGTTTTTTTTTTGAAGTCTATTCTTTTTTATGAAATGGCAGTATGGGGAAACTTATGTATTTTCTGCAGTTTTGTTATATTCGTCATGCGTTTTTTTTAAACCTGTTGAACTCAAAGTTAGCCTTAAATCATTCCCAACCAAGTTGAATTATACGACCAAGTTTTAGGCAATTTGGCCGACAAAACCCCTGTTAACGTAAAGAAGAAACCTGCGGAAAATATTCAAAATCTCATTATATAGTTTCTTTAGCTATATTGTTCAATACATCAATACACTAAAGAAATTTAATCTGATAAATCAATATTAATTAAAATTCAGAAAAAATGGTAGCATTATTGTGTAGACCTGTTTTTTTAGTTTTCTGAGGTTCATTTTCTCAATCAATTTCGGAAATTTACATTTTTAAAAGACGATTTTGAAGAATATTTGTGATCAAACTTTTTGTGCCAATATGGAAATTAGGAAAAAAAAATCTTATTTTTGTCAAAATATTTCTATTATTTAAGATATCTACTAATACTACATTTCAATTTTCGTATCGATGTCGCCAAAGAATCACTTGCCAAACTGAACGCTGAATATCTTACGCAGAGATGATCGATATCTCCTTTCTTTCGGCAGGGGGACCTATTTTAGGCACTTTCTGCTATAACTAAGTCACATTCCAAAAACTAGACTTTACAAATACTAGCTCAGTGAGAGATGGACAAGGAATGGAATTTGCGAAAAAGTTGTTACTCGTCCTCTAGCTGAGACTAGAACTCACAACTTTTACTAACTGGTCAGGCGCAGAAAGAAAGACTCGAAGATGTAGTGAGTAACCTGATTTGAAGCTCAGCTCAAAATTTCTAGGTTATCTTTGAACAACCTGATCTGAAACAAACCACACAAACCAACATACCAAATTTAGGGAAATTAGAATACATTTTAGATAGTTAGCCGATAACATCTAACCCCACCTTCTGGCGGGGTATAGCTTGAGTATATTTTTACATTATTTCCTCCATGGACAATCAAAACTGGGGCCTGAGACTACTAGATCAGTGGGACTTAGTTTGGCCACTTTATGCTATAACTCAGCCAATTTTTTTACCCTCCACTGACCCCCAAACCAAAAGCTCACGTGGAGCTTTATTATTGTGGACTAACGAAGTACAAAAATACGGAGATTAAGAAACTAAGAATTTAAACTAAACCCACTAATTAAATTAATTAAACTAATTTGAAATCCCAGAGGAGCATTTGCTCCTTTGAAGGAATTCACAAATAAAACAACAATAACTATAAAATTTAATTATATTTTGATAACAATTGATGCTTACGAATGAAGTAAAGCTTGAAGTATACTAAAATGCAGGGGAAAATATCGACAGAAACTAGAAAAAAACCTACATTCACAAAATGTTGAGACGCTTAAAGAAAAATTTCATCTACATTTTATAATCATGTTGACTTTTCTGTGCACGGTGTAAAAAATCCATGTCAATTGGTATGAATTTGACTGAGTTAATGTGGAAAGTTCCCAAAATAGTTTTCCCTACTCAAGTGTTCTAGACTCTATTTTTATTTATTTATTTTAGTTTTTGCATTTACGCATATCTAAAAATTGTTTTTCATGTCTTTCAAAGCGTATTGAACTTTTTTAAAAATATTCGAAAAAGTAGTGTTTTGGTCATCATTAAAATACCGTTGTTTCTTCTATAACATAAATTCCCCATCACAAAGTGTAGGGATATTTAGGGAAAAAGATTGGAGAAATAAAAAAAAACTAAGCTCACACAACCGGAAAAAAAAGAATGGCAGTCCATAGTTATCAATAAATTGGAGTAATTTTCAATATCATTCGAACTGAGTGAGTCATCGTGATAGTGAAATATGTATTGCAAATTATTCCAATTTATTGAAATCTATGAACTGCGCAGGTGAAAGGAGGATTAATCTTCTAATGTCCAACCCCGCCTTTAAAAGGGGTACAGTTTGAGCATTTTTGATTTTTTTCCTCTCCTGAGCAATCAAAGTTTTTTTTTTTGCTGATATTAAGAACTGTTCCACACATTTTAAAATGGGCTTCGGGGGTTCAGGTTTCATTCAGAGCGTATTTACATTTTTCTAATTATTGAAAAATTGATATTTTGGTCACTTTTTAGATGTTAATGCTTATTTTGCATTGCATCGCAAAAATTCACATATTTTTTAAATTGTTTTCACTATAATTCTATCATATTAGAAGAGCTTAGTGGAGTTGAGTATACTCTAAAATCACTTTCCTCAAAATAACACAAAAAAAAACCTTAAAATGTTCTCATCTTAATGAATTGGTATCCCGAATGGACTGCCATGAAAAAATATAAAAGTGTGGTCAGCCATAAAAATTATGAAAATCAAAAATCAAATTAACAAAAATAACCGCTTTCTAAAACATGTAAATGGTTATGCTTAGAAGAAAAAAAATGGGTATTGGAGAATTAACCCGAAGCATACGATAATTTCTAATTTTCCAAAACTTGATATCAAGGGGAATAGGCCTACCTACGTAGGTCATTGTTTGACGTTACTTGAAATCAGTTACAGAAATACTTATTGTAATCAGTTGCATACCGATGTTCAACGTAAAATACTCACTAAAGTTTGATATGTATTATATACAAATTTACATTAAATTAGCAATACAGAAGTTTTTTTTTTATTTTTCATTTTTTCATTTTTTTTTTATTTTGTGTGATTTTCAGCAATATGTGAAGGATTTTGAGTTTTTGCCTGATGTTACTACAAGACTAGAACTTTTTTAATAACATTTCTAACTTTTGTCCATCAATGTCCCGTCAGTGATCTTTTTTACGAAAACCATCACACCCCAGATTATTGTAGAAATAAAGCTATTTCCATTACAATTTCGTGATCATATTTATTTTGAGCTTCAAATGTTTATTTTAGAGGGTCAGTGTCTTCGAAGAAGAAGAAGATTGGTATGCTAGAATCCTTCTTTTGAAGGTATCACTAATGTGAATAATCTAGCTAGAAGTGAGAGTAAAATTCGAATTTTCCATAAATGAAGATAGCGCGTTTCCCAACATACACTATTGATGTACAATGGCTCTATTTAGTTTGATTTTCAAAACTTTGGCTGAATAAACTGTTATTCAACTATTGTTGTTACTTGGGTCATGGCTTCAGCAAAGTTGTAGAAAATGTCATAATTAGACATAACTGCTCAATTTTTAGAGATATTGGTCACTTTTGTGAACAGGCCCTTAAAATCAGTTAATTTGTTGTATTTTTTTATATTTTTGGGAGTTTATAAACTTTTAACAAAGGTGTTCAGCGTGGTAAAATATGTGTTTCCTTTAAAGACTGCGAAGTGTTATTAAAATTTTTTATTGAGTTTCAAAGTCAATGTTCAAAAATATCTGAAATATATATTATAATTTTTTCTGACCCTGAAAAATTAGTTTCACAAGCTTAGTTTTTTCGAAGAAGTTGTTTGATAAACACAAATCCATCTTTTGAAAGTATTACTGTTGTGATCATTTCACCTAGTAATGAGATAAAAATTAAATTTTATCATATGTGAGAATATTTAGTGTACTGATGTCTTCAGAAAAGTTGAATTGTGGGAAATAAGTATCATTATACGAAAACTTGCCAAACAAGTTAAGCTATGGGTCATTTTCTGTAAACGACTCCTAAATATCATTTTTTATTGTAACTTTGTATGATGATTCACATGTTCTACAAAATTATTGTATATGATTTTTTTTTTCAAAGGCGAGAAAGTTGTATCTTCAATACATATTAGGTTTTTTGAAAATTTCAGCTACGAATATATTTTATATTCCGATTTCAAAGTCGAGGAAGCTAGTAGCCAGTATGAGTTCACATATTTTATAAGCTTTTTCATATTCAATTGAAATGTCCTATTTTGCCTCTGCAGATATTACAAAGGTGTGAAGTAGGTTGTTTTTTACTTAAATTTCTAAATATCTGTAAAATATCAAAGCTACAAAGATGCCGTCTTCTGAAAAAAAAAACTTTTTACTAATATAAAACAACTTAGTTCTCAAAAATGTCTGGCAAAATATACAACTTATAAACTGATTTTAAACCGCCTTTCACAAATAATGACCCATATTTAAGAAAAAAATAGCTGATAGAAAAGAAATTTTTCCGGTAAGTTTTCTAACAGCGATATTTTCTACAACTTTACTGAAAACATAAACATACTATCTTCACTTATGAAAAAAAAATCTATCTCACTTGTAGGTGGATTAATAACATTACTGATACTTTCAAAAATGGGCTCTGATACACCAAACAACTTATTCGAAGACCTCTTAATGGAGTGTATAACTGACACTGTGGAAGATGACAAGTGGCTGCTATTCGTTAGATCTTACAAGAACTTAATATGATATGGTGATGATGTTCTAGGAGTAAATTTTAAAAATTCTGTTTAGATATTTTATCTCTTATGTGAATCAAAACAATATCACTTTTTGATCTCCGCATCAGAATATGTTATTATTAAGATCTTTTCCTCTACCCGTGTTCCCAGACATGAGGTAAAAGAACATGCTCTGCTTAACACCTAAACACTTGACGACACTTGCCACCCAACCAAAAAAATCAGAGATCCATTCGTAACCAAGCCACAATGCATCAATTAATGCTCAGATCAGCAAGTAAACAAACAGGCTTCAAAACTCCGATGATCTGATTGAAAAAAAAAATCGCTCTCCTAATAAATAATTCATATCAATTATGCATATTTTATTCAGATGAACACATCACTGTCACTGTGGCGCAGAAATTGTTATCAAATCTAGTTTGCGTGATGCTAATGATCTCTGCACCTTTTGGACGGAGGACCTTGTGCTCAAGGACCACCAGTTATCATCGGATGGACTAATTAACTAAAACAGAGGGAATTCAATAAGACTTTGGACCAAACAGAAAAGAAAAAGAAAATAAACATAACCGCACACTCACTGGTTGAAAGTTGGCATCGGTTGGGTAGCCCGGGTAGTACATGGGCTTGATGTCGGCCCCCAGGCCGTACGGGTACTGCGGATGGTAGGCCGAGTCGGCCCCCGAGTCGTAACCCCACGGATAGGAGTGCCTCAGGCGGGACGAATCCGTCTCGAACGCTGGACGTTTTGCTGGTATATGAATAGGGCCTAAGGTTAATGGTCGTATAACGGAGAGGGGGTTCGGTGGGTTTTAAAATTGGATAATTAAAAAGATTTTTTCGATTTTTTTGGTGTTTGGTTTTTGGTTAGGAGTTAAGAAGAAGGTTATGAAACAAACATCAACACACGCACAACAAACATGGGGGTTAGTTTAACGCACTCGCACTCGCGCCATTTTTGGGTGATAGGGTAATCAGAGGGGTTGAGTTGGTTTGAAACGTTCCGAAATGTGTGGTTAGTGGGAATGGGACAGATAGAGAGAGAGAGAGAGAGAAAGAAGGTCGTATAACAAACTGAGGTGAAGAAGGATATGATCATTACCTGAAGGTTGGGAGCTCACGCTGGCAGGTGATTCACTGGCCGTAGAAGGGGCCACGATCTGTGTCTGGGAGGACACGACCGAGCTGTTCTGCTGACCGGTGCTGGAGGAATTAGTCTGTTGTGATGGGGCCTGTGATGGCACCTGAGGGGGTGCCTGCTGCTGTTGTTGTTGCTGTGCCTGTTGTGCTGCTGCCTGTTGTTGGGCCTGCTGTTGCTGCTGTACGATATGGTTTGTGCTGTGGGTGGTATTCTGTAGGGACGGTGGACTCCTTCCTCCAACACCTGCGTGGCCTCCGGTGGGGTCTTCGTACATGGCAGCACCGGCTGTGTGCACTGAATGGGAGTGTTGCCCCCACCAGGCCCCGGCAGCAGCGTGCGACCCTGCCGTGACATCGTGGGGATCGTGATATATTGCGCACGCCAGGTCAGAGGTGTGATGTGGATGGTTTAGCAAAGTGATCGTAATTTTTGCAGATTTGTTATAACCGATCCAAGGAAAATATCGATCCCCGTTTGGGATTCGTTCCGGGTTGGTTCACGTCCAACGGATGCGTCACAGTGCGTGCGATTTATTGCCACCAGAGTTCCAGTTCGAGTCCACAAATCACACAACAATCACAATTTGTATTTAATTTTAATACGCCAATCATAAATCAATTGATCAGCATTAAGCACCGTTGTATACAAACACACAGTTGTTGTTGTTGATGTTTTATGTTTTTGTTGCACACATCAACCATAGATTTTAATGATTTTATTTTATTTTTATTGTTATCATTTTATGACACGATGATTCACGGTATGCAGCGGCGCGCCGTTGATGACGTCGAAACGACAGGTTGATCACAAATCGTTGTTGGTGGGTGAGATGAGTTTTATTGCGGCGATGGGAAGAAGAAAAACACAAAATTTTCAACCTGTTCTTGGTGACTCTTCAGTAACGCTCAAAACTGTACAGATTCAAGTTTCTTAATTCATATTGCACTTGTTATGGTACGATTTTTTCGGCTCTCACAAGGAGATCATATTTATGTTTGCCTCGGAGACACTTGTTATTTCTACGTCATTTGGGAGATCACTATTTCGATTAAATATATGTAAAATCACTTGCGCACTGATTCGTTTGGTTGAGCAATCACCAGCGATGTATCGCTGATCAAGAAAAAGTAAACGGCCTCTTTTTTGAGTTTCGTACGTCTCCACACAAACCGATTCGAACCTGAGCGGGGAATTCGTAAAAACGCAATCGAGCTCGAAATCGGCAAAGACGACAACGACGATGACGACGAGAACTACGACGACTGTGACGACCACGAAGACACGGTCAAAGACGAGTGGCACAAACCACGACGTTTTCCCTCACGCTCTTACGATAAACTAATGTCAGAAAACCTCCGCGACGTTCCGCGCGCTCTGACTCCGGGATCGAAACACCGGACACTCGCTCTACTCTAGTATACACTGTGTGTGCGGCGCGCCGTACAGATTGTGCACCACGACAGTCCACACTATCTCACGTGAGCGCGAAAAGACCCGCCGAGATGTCTTCAGTAGTGTGTCTTAACTTGGAGAGGTTCAACCTTACACTGAAAACAAATCTTAGAATGTTGAACAACAGTCGCTACCCGTCCCGTTTCTCGTGGTGTGGTGTCTGTTCTCTGTGCATACATGCCGCGCATCCATCGTACACGGGTGGACTTTCGAACGGACGACCTGAGAAAGCCAAGACGGCGACGTCGACAAGGGGATAGTCACCAGAGGGGTAGGCAAGCAAGCAACACACAACGAGAGAGAGCCCAATAAAGAGGAAAACACTGTGTAACTATGCCTGTAGTACACACGTTCTCTTTTGAATAGCATCATATTCCTATGCCCCTGTGCTTTTCCTTTATGCTCACTCGGTATGCGTACAACACCCCATACAATCTATACCCACAGCCTAGCATGAGCATAGCAGGCGAGCGCACGCGAGAGCTCGCGATGATGAGAGAAACCCGCCGCTTCCATGCCATGCCATCCAAGAAGGTACGCGTGCGCTCTCTCGCGGTTCTCCTGTCCCGTGTACGTATACGAAACCGCGATGATCCGCGGCCTATACAGCATATACAGCGCGCGTTCGAATACCCCGTATCAACCGATTCCTTCATTACATTGTGTTCATTGTGAGAAAAGCGCGAGGACCGGTGCTCCCCACAAAGGCCATCTTGCGACCGGGATCCGAACTACCACAGCTAGCTCGGTATCTCCACAGTCAGCCATTCCAAGCTCGTCACGTCACCCTCGGATTGCTTCGATTCGCCCCACATCAGCGAAAGAATTTTCCTCGCTCAGCAAAGAATCGCGCGCCCTCATCAAATTGTTAGTTGCTGATACTTTTCAATTTTTCGTCACATTCCCGTGTCGCGAGCGGTAGGCTCCTCCAACGATTATAATTTATGGTCGCTGTAATTAATGCAATAATCATAAAATAATCGTCTCATAAAACACACAGACACACATACATACTCACAGACAGACAGAAACGGAATTCCGGGAATCCAGAAAGGACTGAGTTTGCATTTTTGCAGTGTACCTACTCATTCCTTCGAGGTCGATGGTGATTTGCGAACCCTGTGCTGACTTTTGCGGAGGAGGATCCGAAGAATGCATGGGAAAAGAGAATCAGAACAAGCCGCATATTGCAAAAGTGAGTCTGGAAATCTTCCATTTTTTTTCTGCAAATTTTCGCACCAGGTAGGCTTTGAGTTTAGGCGGACAAAGTTATCCCCACCGCAAGATCACTTTCACCTCGAACACCGAGGTTCCTTCTAGACCCCTACTAGACTGTCCTCGCACGCTGACGCTGTGGCCTTGGTTTATTGTTCTGTGAGTGATGGTGGTTGATGCTTTTTTCGCGCCAGACCAGGCATTCAAAAACCAATAAAATCACCCAAACGAGCTAGCTGCTTGTTGCCATCTTGGACAGCACAACGGAGAGGGTAGGCAGTTAAGGTGTTTAAAGACCCATTCGCTATAACGAGCGGAAAAGCGTCAAGTCAAAACATTATACATACCTACTAACCAAAAGCCATTCTCACGGATCAACCACCCAGTCCAGTCAGTAGTAGTGAAAGCAAGAGTGTTTCGTTTTACTCTAGTGGAGGTTCAATTTGATGGCGCCTCAGACTTGCACCTCTCCTCTTGTAATAAAGTGATAATTTAATTATCGGTCTCAAATTGCTCCAATGATCCGCAGGCGCACGTTTTCATTCAAGAACGCGAGCTACGCTACTGTACAAATGTTTTTATGGTGGCTCTAATAACAGCATAAAAATCTGTTTACTCTTTGGTCGTATAACCGCCGCGCGCTTATACTTTCCATCCGAAATCACACACGTCCTTGATGTTGATGTTGGTGGGTATGTTTGCTCTACTAATTTCCCGCACAAATCAACCTTAGGTAAGGTTAGGTACCTCTCCGAACCAACCAACCAACCAACCGGGGTCGGTGGCGACTTATTGTGGGAAAGACCTCTTCACACGGACCTCAAAGTTTTCCCTTCCGGTTACGCGCGCACAGGGGGTAGCAACTCCGGAATATGGGATGCTATTAAAACATAAAACGCTGAACATCGGTGTAGACATACACAAAAGAAATGAGACAGTCGTCGTTTATTTGATTTAACGATTTATTGCCGTGTAAATGATTCTTTTTTTTTTCTTTGGGACCTACGAGTTGCTTGTTTAGCGTCTTGTTTTGGGTCGTAAGGGAAGATTATACGAATATAAGTTGTGATTCGGCAACGAAAAATTGTTTGAGGAAACTGATACCCTAAACATGAATATATCGGTCATGCAAATTTTTAGGAATATTGGTGTCTGCTGTTGACAGCAACTATATCAGGAATTGAAACCCAGAGATGATGAGAACGTTCTTGTTTTTCTTTTTCTCCTTGTAAAAATCATAGTGCACAACGTATCGCGACAAAATATTAGCGCTTGTTGTCACATAATAAATACTTTAGATTTTTTAGAAATCTAGCCGAACTGCTAATAGCAAGAGAAAAAAATCTTCGATGAATTGTCCGAATAAATTACACTAGTTTACAAAACGAAACGAAAATCGTGAACTTCTATCAAGGACAAAAATTTTTAATGCATAACTACGTGCTGATTTCGTGACAGTTTAGAAAATCGAGTTCTACTGTTTTTAAAATTATGAAATTCAAAAAAATTTCAATGCGGTCGATCAAGTTTCATTCTTTTTTCGTGAATAAAAAGCAGATTGTAATATGTTTCTATCATCTGAACACAATTTTTACGTCAGATTGATGGAAGTCGAGATACAGGAAGAAAGTCCCTGGCATTGCATCATATATTCCTAGCACTTTATCAGAAATATCTTTTTTTTTTAATTTCTTTTTATTCGTGAATTTTAACTTAGGCTAATTCTTCACACATCAGAAATATCTCCTGGAAAGTCATTAGAGATCCCTGCAGAATTTGTACGGAGATTCTTCCAGGGATATTTCTAAAGTTCCCATAGAACTTGCACAAAGATTACTAAAAAGTTCATTAAGCAATCCTTGAAGGAATGTCTAAGAAATCCCTTAAGGAACACTTCCCTTAAGAAACCTTAAGGGAACTTCTAGAAGAAATTCATTAAAATTTACTGGAGGAATTCATGGACAAAAACTCCTGTAGCAATTTTTCAAGCTATTTCTGGAGCAATTTCTGGATAAAACGTAGCATAATACCTAAAGAAATACCTTGAGATACACACTTGATTCTCACAAAAAAAATCGTGATAGACTTCTGGAGTAACTCTGTAAATAATTCTAGGGAAAAAATGCTTCAGAAATTTCTGATCGGATTTCTGGAAAAAACCATAAAAAAATTTCTGAAGTAATCTCTTTAAAAAAAATCGCAGGCAAAGGTACTGCTGAAATTCTCGAAAAAAATCCCTCAATAAATTTCTGAGGAATTCCTGGAGAATTTTCCGAGGGAATCCTTGGAGAAACTCCTGGATATACCTCTGAAGGAGTTCTCTGAAAATATCTTATACAATTTCTGAGGGGATTTGTACACAAAAACCCCCAAACTACCTGGAGAAATTTCAGATTTCTCTATATTGAAGAGATTTTCAGGCTGTTTCAACTCTTATTTTCTAAATAAAATCCTGTGGAAACAAAAAAAAACTGAAAGAATCCTGTTCGCATTCGCGGCTCCCTAGAACCACTGAATAAATAAAAAAATGAATTTGTAAAGAAATCTTCTAAATATTACCCGGAAGAACTGGAGAACGATTTGCAAAATGCTAAGAATTGTTGAGATAATCTCAAAATAAAATGTTAGAAACCCTTTAAAGAGTCTGAATAAACCAAAAGTAATACCTGGAGGAATATCTGAAGGAACCTTTAAACGAATCTCTTTAGTATTTTCCAGAAGAATTTCCAAATAAACGTTAGAGAATCCCAGAATAAGTGGAGTTAAACCTACGACCGCTGCAAACAATAATTTCTAAAAAAAATCTTGAAAAATTTCTGAATTTCTGAAGGAAAACTCTAAAGGAATTTCTGAAAAATCTTTTTAAGGACAAACGTCTTGAAATCCCGTTTCAACAGTGCATCAGAACTTCAGACGCACAAATCTCAAGAAGCAAACTTCGAACAGCAGTGTTCTTGCTCACTTGTAACAAGCTTAAAATGCGAAGATCAGGTGCGCTGGTTTTGTTTACGAAGAGATTTGTGCACTCGAAATCGTGAGTAGGTGCCAAAGTCGGCCATTGTGGCAGCCATTTTGGGGTTCTAACAAGTCTGACCTTAAAAGCATTGCACCTGGAATTGCACCTTTTGAAGAAACGTTTAGAGGAATTCCTGAATAAAGCCCTTGAGAAATTCGTAGATGAATTTCTTGACAGATTTCTAGATGAATTTTAGGAGAAACCCGACAGAAAAACTCCCACAAAAAATCTTACAACATTTCTGGAAGAACTTCTTCAGCAATGTTCGAAGAAATACATGAAGGAACCCAAGCATGAACTTATGTAGCAATTCTTGAAAAAATCCCAGGAGGAAATTCGAGATGAATTTCTGTAAACCAGTTTCAAGATTAATCTGTCGAGATTTTTTTTTTTCGAAAAATTGCTGAAGAAGTTCCCAGGAAAATTCCTGACGAAATTCCTGAAAGAATCTCTGAAGAAGTCCCTGGAGAAGTTTTTTAATAAATCCATGTACAGTGATCCATTAAGAAGGGATGCTAAGAGGAATTTTTCGAGGAATTCTTGCTTCTAAGAAACCTTGCGACAACCTTCAATCTGTACACATTCCAGATTTTTTTAATTAATCCTGAAAGTATCCCAAAAGAAATTTATGGCGATGTACCTGGAGGTAATCCAGGAGTATTTTCTAAAAATTTTAAGAAGAATTCTATTTAAACTCATAAAAGGAATTCAAAAAAAATGCCCCTTCCCCGATATTAACAGAAAAAAATTTGAAATTATAATGTAAGAAGGTGCTTTTCGGAATAGTTCTTTATTAGACGCAATCGTTAAATTTTCGTGGAGGCTTTTCAATGAAAGAGGTGCTGAAATTTGGAAACTTTGATTAACCAGCTCTGGTTATAACATGACAGCACTGGTTAATCGTTGGTGATTGTATGGCGCAATAACCTGTAGTGCTCATGGTGAAATACTTGATACTATTTGAAGTATACCAAGAGAAAAGTCCTATAAAAAAAATCTGAATTTCTGGAGATATTTTAGAAGAAAATCCTGCCGTAGTTATTCGTTCAATGTTGAAATAAACTTCAAGAAACTTTTTAAAAAATCTAAGAAAGCGCTTCTAAGTACTAGTTTTTTGTTCTATGTAACCTTCTAAAGAAATCCAACAAAACACTTCGAAAGAATCCCTGGAGGAATTCTGAAGGGAATTCCCTGGTAGAATAGTGTATAAGAATTTTTTAAGCATTCCAAAAAGCCTATCATATATTAACATGGTTTAGGAAAAAGGAAAACAATCCATGATGGAATAAATGATTGATGAGAAGAATATTTGAGGAGTTCTGGTGATATTTCTGAATAAATCTTTAAAAAAATAGGATGGTGAGCTGTAGGAATTTATAGTAGGCACTGTATTTAATGCAATTGTATAGTAGGCTTTGGTTAGCAAAATAAAATCATTCAATGATTGCCATTAATTCTCGAGACG
This sequence comes from Aedes albopictus, assembly GCF_035046485.1. Lineage (NCBI taxonomy): Eukaryota > Metazoa > Arthropoda > Insecta > Diptera > Culicidae > Aedes > Aedes albopictus. Next base: position 867,924 of record NC_085136.1, on the reverse strand, counting down.
CCAAATAAAGTAGACGCACCTATTACAAGCTCTATTATCTACACTTGTTGCATAAAATGTTCCAATGCAGTGATGTCTTAGCAAAATCAGAGGTGGCTACTCAGGTTTCCAAATTTCATTGCTCCCTATACTGACACGCTCCATGGAAGTGACTTCATTATTGTGCCTAAATAACTTTTTTCAGTAACTATCGCAGAAGTAACATTATTGTTGGAATTCCTCTTATGAATTTTGCAAGACTTCTACTCAAAATTTTTAGAAAATTCTCCAGGATCACCTCCAGGATCACTTCCAGGGACACCGCAACAAATTCCTTTGTGGATTTTTTTTAAAATCAAATCAAATATTTTCTGGTATGTTTACAAAAAGAAGATTTTCGCAGGATTTCTTAAAATGATTTTAGCACGAACTCCTTTAAAGTGCATCCTGTCCATAAATTTCATTGGAAGCGCGTCCAGGGACTTTTCCACAGATTCTTTCAGGAATTCCCCCAGGGGTTTTCTTGAAACTTTTTCAGGAGCTTCTCAAAAGATTCATCTTGGAAGTTAACCACAGGTTTCCCCAAAAATTTCTTCTGAAATTCCTTCTGGCATTCCTTAAGAGATTATATAGGAAATTCCTTCAAGGATTGCTACATAAATTCATGTTCATATTCCTTCATGTATTTCTTCATACACAAAGAATTCCTGCAGAAATATGGCTAGAAGTTTTCCAGGAGTTTTTCTTTGGAATTTTCTCTTGGAATTTCTACAGGAGTTTCACCAGAAATTTCTCCTGAATGGATTTTTATGCACAAACGCCATCAGAAACTGTATAAGAATTCATTCAGAGGCATCTATGGGAGTTCTTACAAGGATTCCATCAGAAAATCCTCCAGGGATTCCTCAGAAATTTATTGAGATGTTTCTTCAAGACTTGCACCAGTACTTTTATCTACGATTTCTGCAGACATTTTTTCAAGAAATTTCTTGGATTTTTCCAGGAATTCCCTCTGAAGTTTCTCTAGCATTTTGTCCATAGAATGATTTGCAGAGTTCTGTTAAAAAGTATCGTGTGTGTGTGTGTGTGTTTTTTTTCTTAGAATTAAGAGGGTATCTTAAAGTGTTTCTTCAGGTATTCTCCTAGGTATTACCTTTGGCATTCATCCAGGAATAGCTTAGGAACTTCAGAAATTCCTCAAAAAATATTCAAGATTTTTTCTATGAGTTTCTAAAAGAATCTTCAGGGGTTTCTTTGAAATTCTTTCTAGAAAAACTTCTAGAAAATCCCTGGAGGAATATCTGAACATAATCTACAGAAATCTCTTAAATATCCCCTGGGATATTTCTGATGAAACCACAAAAGCAATTTCTAAACAAATCCTTGTAGGAATTTCTGCAGAAATCACTGAAGGAATTTCTCAAAGACGTTTTGGAGAAACCATGGTAAGAATTTCTGAAAAACTACAAGGAGCTCTTCCTTTTGAAGAAACCCCAAAACTCTGAAGAATTCTATGGAAATTTAAAAAATCTCTTTAAAACAATCTCCAGTAGGACTCCCTAAGAAATATTTGGAAGTTCTCTTGAATTAATCTCTAGACGAATAATCGAGGAAGTATCTAGGAAATCTAGGAAATCTTAAGAATTTCCTGAAGAAATACATGGGAAAATGTCTGAAGCAACGTCTCGGAAATCCCATTAGGAAACCATAGGAAGAACTCATTGAAAAATTTTTGAAAGAATTTTAAGGGAATCCATGTAAAAAAACTGAAAGAATCCCTAAGAAATTTCAGTTGATTATTTTAAACGAATCCCTAGAATAATTTCCTAGTGGAGTTTCAGAAAGAACCCATAGAAATCTACCTTAACTGATTCTTGGAGAAATTCATGAGTGAATTATCTGTAGAACGGCTTTAGAAATTTATTAAAGAATCCATGAAAGAATTACTGAAAACGAAAAATCGCCGAAGGAGTTTCTGAAAACTGGTAGATTTAAAGATCAATTTTTTTAAGTAATTTCAAAAGGAATCCATGGATTAATTTTGGAAGAAATCCATAGAATATTGGACTTGGAATTGGCATCCTTGGACTACTTTGTGGAGGGATCTCATAAGGATATTTTGAAGAGATTTTAAGAAAAATTTCTAAAATAAAACGTGGAAAAAATCTTAAAGGAATCTCTGCAAGAATTTACCAGGAAGTCTGTGTACGATTTTCTAACGAAATAATTGAATAAATTTCAGGAGAAACCTTTGATTTGCTTGAAGAATCACTGAAAGCAGTTTTAGAGGAATGCGTGGATCATTTCCGTAATGAATTCTCGTACGGATTTCCAAAATAAACAATGAAGATTTTTTTGTGGCAATCCAAAAAAAACTTCTCTATAAGAAATTTTTGGGGTATCCGCTAACGAAAATTCCGAAGGGAAATCATGAGAAAATTTTGAAGCTTTGCATGGAAAATGTTTTAAATAACTTTCAAAAGAAACGCATGTAAAACTTTTCGAAAGAAATTTCTGGAAGATTTTTTAAAGGAATGCATGGAGCTTTCGGTAACAAGGGAATATTTTATATAAAAAGTTTCCAAATTAGTTTCTGGAACAATCTATAGAAAAAAATGAAGAAAGGAAACAAAGAGTTTCCTCTAATCAATAGAAGAATGCCTGAAAAAAATTCTTAGAGTAATCACTGAAGTTTTTCATTGCAGAATATCTGTAGAATTTCCTGGAAAATTCTGTGAAGAAATCGCTGAAGGAATTTCTCAAGAAATACCTGGATGATTTTTGGATGATTTTCTGATGATATCGATGAGAAACTCAAGAAATCCTTGATGAAATTTTACGAATTGATCTTTCCCAATACAAGATATACCCATATTGCATAGTTTAAGAGCCTGAAACTCCATTAAACAGAAACCATTTTGAGTCCAGACTTTTTTCCCATATCTAATATTGCATGGTTTCAGGTCCTAAACCTCCATTAAATAGTCGCCACCTTGAATTTTTAGACGCCATTTTGGATATTTTGGTCGCCATCTTGGATATTTTAATCGTCATTTTTGGACTCCAGACATCTTTCCAATACCAAATTCACACATATTGCATGGTTTTAGAGCCTAAAACTTTATCAAACAGCTGCCATCTTGAATGTTGAACCGCCATCTTGGATTTTAGACCGCCAACTTGGATATTCTGGTCGCCATTTTCGGAGTCCAGACTTCTTCCTCATACCAAATATACCCATATTGCATGGTTTTAGAGCCTAAAACTCTATTGAACAGCCGCCATCTTGAATTTAGAGCCGCCATCTTGTATATTAGGCTACCATCTTGAATTTTGGGCCGACATCGTGGAATTTCTGGTCTCCAGTGTGCATTTTCTCATAAAATTCGTCAACCATACTAGAGGTTACAGTGAAATGGCCATAACTCCGGAACGCCTCGACCGTTCCGAACCATTTTTAATGGCAAACAATGCGGTGAAATTCCGGTTCGATTCGAGCTATAATCCGAAAAATAGGCCAATGGAAAGTGCCTTAAAAATGAGTGAACTTTTTTGGCACACAGACATACATACACACATACATACACACACAGACATCATCTCAATTCATCGAACTGGGTTGATTGGTATATGTGACTTGACTCTCCGAGCCTTCTATCGAAAATTTCTTTTTTTGAGTGAACATATAGTCTATCAGTACACTTAAGTGTACGAGAAAGGCAAACATTTTATGCCGAAGATTCTTTGAAGAATTTTTCAAAGAAATTTGCAAAGGGATTCAAAGGCAATGCCAAAGAAAATCCCAATTTTCCCCACTTAATTTTCCAATATTGTTACTGAGGGAAATTTCATAGAAATGGCCGGTGGAGATCCCAAATAACTGAAGTTAATACAAGAAATTTTACGAATATTGCATTGTATTTAGAGATGACGATTGTCTTGAGCCAATAGTAGTTTTCATAATAAATGCTGAGATTGATTTAAAACCAAGTTAATTTTATTGTAAAGACAATAAACTGTTGCAGGATATTTATGGTTTTGATACGGACATTCAACAGGGGGTCTCCAGTTAGCCTAGTGGCTAGGCAATGGATCGCCAATCCGGAGACGGTGGATTCGATTCCTGTTCCAGTCGGGAAAATTTTCTCGACTCCCTGGGCATAATGTATCATTGTCCTTGCCTCACAATATACAAATTCATGCAATGGCAGGCAAATTAATAACTGTGGAAGAGTTTAAAGAACACTAAGTTGAAGCGAGGCAGGCCAAATCCCAGTGGGGACGTAGAGCCATAAAGAAGAAGAAGAAGCATGCAGACAGACGCAGATAGATTCAATGTCAAATGATGAATGACAAATTAAAATGAAGATTAAAATTGTGAAACATAGGATTGCGAAGCAAGTAGAAATATCAACAATATTTCCCCAACGAGCTATGATTCAGAACAAAAGCAAATAACTCTTAAAGTCCCAACTGTTACTTGAATTATGCGACTCCGACCAAACCACCCGTCCATGAATTTGCAAGACTATTTGTCTAGCTCAAACTGTCGGTCAGCATGCAACGGCACACCTACATACTTCAAACTCTAGAATTCCAGTCTGCACATTGGTAAACACGATTTACAAACCATAAACGACAATGCACTAGTAGGTAGTAGCTTAGGGTTTACGATCCCGCAAGGCCTCAGGAATCAACACAATTTCAAACTGGCACCTTATACGTCTACGTTTTTATGATCACGCGTAAAACTACAGTGGTCGGCTGGAGCACTGTTGTTCGCAGTATGTGGAGGAAATGTGCCATTTTTATGCTCCATATATCATCCGAAAAATATGAATGCTTCGTCGCGCTGTGGCCATGCCCATGCGTTTCTGCCGGATGCAAAGTAAATTCCTGAAGGTACTCGAACGAAGAGCTGACCTAGTCGAGGAACGACCTTCGACTCGCGAGCATGTTGATTTGAGTAAGTTACAAAACAATTCTTCAGGCATTTATCTCCGGATGTGACGTATCTTCGTTTTGAAGTCATGAGATATGGCGGAAATTATTAATATGGTAAGAGGCACGGTCAAAGTCGACCGTGCAAACAACCTAGGACTCCGTCAGTGAGTTCTTCGAATTCAAGATGACGTGATGAAATGAGGAAACCACAAATGCTGTACACTTGCTTGGACCATGCACTTATGTATCTGTCTTATTAAGTGGATGCCCTCTACTTGACTCCGGATTAGCCTCCAATTCAGTGGAATTCACCATCGTCCTCTCCGTACACATTACGAAACCAGCAGCTCAATTTAGGTACCTAGGTTTCTTGCTTGTGCACTCAAGCCGACACAGAGCCAACAAAAAAACCTCTCAAATTACCGGCCAACAACTGTGGATGGCCGCTTCATGTTTGTTGCTGCGGCGGTAGCGCGGACAGATAAGCTCGCGCGGTATCATCGCAGCAGTCGTGGCCTCCTTCGTTGTCGCTTTTATTTTTTGTTTTCGACCCGAAAAAATACGGAGGCCACCACAGCAGGCCTCGCTTCGACCACGTAGCTAGCAGTCATCGTGCGAAATTAAAATGCGGAAACCCGTACTTTGAAGAGCTTCTTCTTTGTTGTCGTCGTTGTCGCCACCGCCGTGGCCGTCTCCGGTTCAACAGGCCCTCTTCTCGTCGTCCGAGATTGTTCCATTCGATCGCTAAAAAACCGCGAGCGCGCGCGAGCGTGAAGCCTCACAAAATGGCGTGTTTGAGCATGGGTAAGATTGCCATCTCGGATTTCTGCACAACCATCGCATCAGTCGCAGTAGGCACAGTGACAGAGGCGCGCAACACCGGCTTAAAATCAGCAACACCGCCGTCGACTGCGATGCGATGACTGCCAATGATTAATGTTGTTGGTGATGTGATGGCAGCGCAGACCGCCGCCCCAGACAAGTGGGTTTGATTTCGCGCGAAGCTTTTGGCGAAATTGGTATTTTTCCCGCGTTCGAATCGTTGCTCTCGCGTATATTGGATTTTTTGCCTTTCTCGAGGCAAAAGTTCCACAGAAAGGGTACCGTATCACACCTAAGCGGACATTTTGATGTAATGCTCAGATGGTTAGATCAAAGTGCCATACGCTTCTGATGTTGAGAATACACGCAAAGAATTCTTAAATAATTCTTGGACCGTTTCTACCTTCCCAAGCAACAAACATGTCATATAAAAGTTACGACAGTGCAAGTTTTAGTTGTATAGAAGTTTATTCCAACATTATGTGTGATTTACGTCTATTGAACTTTTATATAACCGCTGTCGTAACTTATATATAACATGTGTGTTGCTTGGGTTAATTTGGAATCTTCGGGATCACTTCTTGTTGTTTCATCACACAATCTCCAAGAATCTGCTGAAGTTTTGTACACAATGTTTGACAATGGTCGTATAATCCGTTGTTACTATGATAATTCGCGAATTGTTGAACACTACCCCAAATGCTAAACAATTTCTGAAAATCGTATTATAAATCTTCGAGCTTAAACAAATCTCTCTGAAATTAAACTGCTGATATAATGGCGTTCCATGGGATTTCCCAGACAATCACTTTCCACGTATAAAAAAGTTTATGACCATTTTATATGACCAAGTTACATCGTATAAGATGCAGCAAAAGTGCAGGCGATTTGTGTACATCGGCGGGACAATAATAACGCTATCACTTGAAGCAATATCTTTTGCGATTTAAAGTGTGTACTATTGCGATGTAATACAGCGTCTTATGCGACTTAATAATGTTTGCAAAAAATAACAATTCTTTTCACCTCAGTCTTGAACTAATGACCCTTGAATTCATGAGCCGTACTTTACACCTCACACCAAACACTACTTATGAAACAGACTGATAAATTGACATTCATGACATTCTAACTCACCTCAGGGTTTTTTGAACGTGCTTGATTTACCTTCGCTGTGTATTCGTCAGACTTGCTGGAGTTAACAACGACGGAACGAGAATTTCCGCATGGTTTTCACTTCAACTTCCTGGCTAGCACCACTCATTGTTGATTATTACGATCACGTAAACAAAAGGAAGACATAGTAATCACAATGATGGTTGATCACTTTCACGTAGCTGTTTGGCACGCAGCAGCTCTTTCATTATTATTACATTTCAAATCGCATTATATCAGCATAAACGATTCACGCTTATGCGAGTTTGTATGTTTATTTTTAGGAGGTTATCTACACATTTATGCGACTTCATTCATACACTTACGAAACTTGAACTGTCACAATAAGATAAAGTACTCAATTAAGTCGTATAATCATCGTAGAACCTAGTAATGCGGATACATTCTACACTTTGTGGGTTCACAATTAAACATTGGAATGTCAATTTTTTGCGATGTATTCATACCTTTTGTGAGTTGATTTGTATTCTTAAAAGACTTTACACCAGATACATCGCAATATGTTCAAGAAATAACATCATATGCGATGAAAATTGTCACTCCGCCGTACATGTATGCGATAGTAACTTAAAATTGTACTTTATACGATGTACTGCGTGTGTCCTTATGCGATTCCTGGTTGTCTGGGTTCTGAGGCTTCAACCTGTAGACTACGGGGCTGTAAAATTGCCACGTGGACAGTTTTATTCCGGTGGACGTCTGGATCAGGAGGGGAAAAAATGTCTTCAAAACATTTTCAAGTTCGAGTCATATTCTCTGTGCGGTTGTAAAAGGTTTTAATGCACCCTGGGTGTAGATTTTTTCGTGCTAAGCATCCACACGAGCTTTAGAAAGCAACTGAGTGACATTTAGACAATTTACAGATGTTTAAGGTCCTCAAAAAAACCCAAAATTAAGAACTTCATGGAGAACTTCTATAGATCCCTCTTCTTCTTCTTCTTGGCGTAACGTCCTCACTGGTACAAAGCCTGCTTCTCAGCTTAGTGTTCTATGAACACTTCCACAGTTTTTAACTGAGAGCTTCCTCTGCCAATGACCATTTTGCATGTGTATATCGTGTGGCAGGCACGAAGATACTCTATGCCCAAGGAAGTCAAGGAAATATCCTTTACGAAAAGATCCTGGACCGACCGGGAATCGAACCCGTCACCCTCAGAATGGTCATGCTGAATACCCGTGCGTTTACCGCCTCGGCTATATGGGCCCTACATTGGTCAGTTTTCATCCTACTTTTGTGACGTCCACCGTAATAAAACTGTCCACAAAGTCCCAATTTTTTAAATTGTCTGCACAATTAAAACTACAACTAAAATAATTTGAACCTCAAAGTTTCATTGAAAAACATTAATTTCTGCGTCTTTATCAGAGGCTTGCATTTATTAGTATTCCAAGGGGTTTCAGGGGCGATCCAATGGTGTTCCAGGGAATTTCAGAAAGTTGCAGGGGCATTCCAGGGTGTTTCAGGAGGTTTCAGGAAGTTTCAGGAGCGTTCCAAGGCTGTCCAAGGGGGGTCTCAGGGGGTTTCAAGAGCGCTCTAGTTGTTTTAGGATGTTTTGGGGCGTTTCAGGAGTGTTTCAGGGGGTTTGAAGGGTTGCACAGTGGGAAAAAAAGGTACAAAACCGACAAAGAATTCTGTAACTTTTGAAAACCACGAATGCGGTTTACGAAGTTATACTTTTCTTATGTAAAAATGTGCGGGGAATCCAATAAAACCGGTTTCATAGGCCGCACGGATCGTTAACATGCTCATTTTACCCCAATTCCTCAATTTTTTAGCCGTTTTTATAGAAATTCATGTATTTTCAGAAGCGGAAATGATATTGAAGTATGAAAACTCGACCGATCATGCTCATATATATTGCGGATATGAATAAAAATGTTAAACTTGACCGCATGAACAATGTCCATGCCCATTTTACCATATTCCTCCAGATTATCGCATTTCTGGTAGGATATGCCATTTATCTGGGGAGAAAATCAGTAAAAATCCATCAAAATGAGTTTTTACCTGGTAAATACTTTTGAGCCATCGAATAAATCCGGATAAAAATCGAACGAACTGGTTTTTTGGTCATTTTGCCTTGATGCCCCAAAAATATAATTTTTTGAACTGAAGAGTTCTGCAACTTTTGAAATCCATGAATGCGGTTTACGAAGCCATACTTTTCTGATGTAAAAATGTGCGGGGAATCGAATAAATCTGGTTTCATAGGCTGCACGGATCGTTCACATTCTCATTTTACCCCAATTCCCCAATTTTTAGCCTTTTTTGATAGAGATTCATATATTTTCAGAAGCGGAAGTGATCTTGAAGTATACAAACTCGACCAATCAAGCTCATATATATTGCCGATATAAATGAAAATGTTAAACTTGACCGCATGAATGATTGTCATGCCCGTTTTACCATATTCCCCCAGATTATCGCATTTCTGGTAAGATATGCTATTTATCTAGAGAGAAAATCAGTAAATGTCCACCCATATGAGTTTCTACTTGGTGAATACATTTGAGCCTTCGAATAATCAGGATAAAAATTCAAAGAACGGATATGTTGGTCATTTTGCCTTGATTCCCCAAAAATATCATTTTTAGAATTGAAGAGTTCTGTTACTTTTGAAAACCACGAATGCGATTTACGGAGTCATGTTTATCTAATGTAAAAACGTGTGGAGAATCGAATAAAATTGGTTTCGTAGGCCGCACGGATCGTTAACATACTCGTTTTACCCCAATTCCGCAAATGTTTGTGTGTTTGATAGAAATTCATGTTTAGATGCGGAAACGACCTTGAAGTATAAAAACTCGACCAATCAAGCTCTTATATACTTTGCCGAAATAAATAAAAATGTTAAACTTGACCGCATGAACAATGTCCATGCCCATTTTACCATATTCCTCCAGATTATCGCATTTCTGGAAAAATATGCTATTTGTCGAGGGAGAAAATCGGTAAATGTCCATCTAAGAGAGATTTTTATTTGAATAACACATTTGAGCCATCTATCTATTAAACCAGGGAAGAACAACGAACTTATTCTAGGCCATTTTGCCTTGATGCCCCAAAAATATCATTTTTTGAATTGGAGAGTTCTGTAACTTTTGAAAACCATGTATGCTATTTACAAAGTCATATTTTTTTTAATTAAAAATGTTCGAAAATTTCAATGAAACTAGTTTTAATGGCCACAAGGATCGTCAAAATACTCATTTAACTTCAATTTCTCAATTTTTCGTGGATTTTCATAGAAATTAATGTTTTTTTAGAAGTGGAAATGACCTTGAAGTTTAAAAACTCAACCAATCAAGCTCATATATACTGCGTGTTTTTCAAATAAAAACTTATATGAGCTCAACAGATTTTCTGAGCTTTTATACTTCAAAGCCATTTCCGATTCTGAAAATACATGAACTTCTATTAAAAAATACTTAAAAATAGGGAATTGGGGTTAAATAAGAAAGTGCGATAACGATCCGTGAGGCCCATAAAATCACTTTATTTCAATTCCCTGCACATTTCTACATTAAAAAAGTTTGACTTCGTAAACCACATTCAAGATTTTCAAAAGTTACAGAATTCTGCAATTAAAAAAACTGATATTAAAATAAACTAGATATAAAAAATGCGATAATCGGGGAACATATGGTGAAACGGGCATGACAACCATTCATGCGGTCAAGTGTGACGTTTTCATTTGTATCGGCAGTATATATGAGCTTGATTGGGTGAGTTTTTAAACTTCTAGTTCATTTCCACTTCTAAAAAACATTAATTTCTATGAAAATCTACAAAAAAAAAATGAGAAATTGAAGTTAAATGAGTATTTTGACGATCCTTGTGGCCTATAAAATCAGTTTCATTAAATTTTTCGAACATTTTAACTTCAAAAAAACTTTGGAAATAGCATACATGGTTTCCAAAAGTTACAGAACTCTTCAATTCAAAAAATGATATTTTTGGGGCATCAAGGCAAAATGGCCAAGATATAAGTTCGTTGTTGTTCCCTGGTGTTAGATGGCTCAAATGTGTTATTCAAATAAAAATCTCTCTTAGATGGACATTTACCGATTTTCTCCCTCGACAAATAGCATATTTTTCCAGAAATGCGATAATCTGGGGGAATATGGTAAAATGGGCATGGACATTGTTCATGCGGTCAAGTTTAACATTTTTATTTATTTCGGCAAAATATATAAGAGCTTGATTGGTCGAGTTTTTATACTTCAAAGCCGTTTCCGCATCTGAACATGAATTTCTGTCAAACACACAAAAACTGCGGAATTGGGGTAAAATGAGTATGTTAACGATCCGTGCGGCCTACGAAACCAATTTTATTCGATTCTCCACACGTTTTTACATTAGATAAACATGACTCCGTAAATCGCATTCGTGGATTTCAAAAGTAACAGAACTCTTCAATTCTAAAAATGATATTTTTGGGGAATCAAGGCAAAATGACCAACATACCCGTTCTTTTAATTTTTATCCTGATTTATTCGAAGGCTCAAATGTATTCACCAAGTAGAAACTCATATGGATGGACAATTACTGATTTTCTCTCTAGATAAATAGCATATCTTACCAGAAATGCGATAATCTGGGGGAATATGGTAAAACGGGCATGACAATAATTCATGCGGTCAAGTTTAACATTTTACTTTATATCGGCAATATATATGAGCTTGATTGGTCGAGTTTGTATACTTCAAGATCACTTCCGCTTCTGAAAATATATGAATCTCTATCAAAAAAGGCTAAAAATTGGGGAATTGGGGCAAAATGAGAATGTGAACGATCCGTGCAGCCTATGAAACCAGGTTTATTCGATTCCCCGCTCATTTTTACATCAGAAAAGTATGGTTTCGTAAACCGCATTCATGGATTTCAAAAGTTGCAAAACTCTTCAGTTCAAAAAATGTTGTTTTTGGGGCATCAAGGCAAAATGACCAAAAAACCAGTTCGTTCGATTTTTATCCGGATTTATTCGATGGCTCAAAAGTATTTACCAGGTAAAAACTCATTTTGATGGATTTTTACTGATTTTCTCCCCAGAAAAATGGCATATCCTACCAGAAATGTGATAATCTGGGGGAATATGGTAAAACGGGCATGACAATCATGCATGCGGTCGAGTTTAACATTTTTATTCATATCCGCAATATATATGAGCATGATCGGTCGAGTTTTCATACTTCAAGATCATTTCTGCTTCTGAAAATACATGAATTTCTATAAAAACGGCAAAAAAATTGGGGAATTGGGGTAAAATGAGCATGTTAACGATCCGTGCGGCCTATTAAACCGGTTTTATTGGATTCCCCGCACATTTTTACATTAGAAAAGTATAACTTCGTAAACCGCATTCGTGGTTTTCAAAAGTTACAGAATTCTTTGTCGGTTTTGTACCTTATTTTCCCACTGTGGGTTGTGGGGCGTTCCAGCGCGTTGAAGTGAGTTTCAGAGACGTTCCGAGAATTGAAGGGTGTTCCATGAGATTGCATGGGCGTTTTAGGTAGTTTTTTAGGGATTTCAAGGGCGTAAGAAAATGCCCCAGGACTGACACCTCCTTAGAGGAGTTTAGGAGAGGTTCCAGGGGCGATCCAGAGAACTTCAAGGGGTTAGAACGGATTTTCCGGGGATTTCAGAGGCGTTTCTGGGAGTTTGAAAGGGGCGTTCAAGGCGATTCCATGGGGTTTCATGGACGTTTCAGGTAGTTTTTAGGGGCTACAAGGGTGTTTCAAAAAACCCCAGGACACCTGCTAAGAGGACGTTAGAAGAGGTTTCAGGGGCGATCCAGGGGATTAAAAGGGGTTTCCCGGGGATTACAGGGGTGTTCCTGGGAGTTTGAAGGGGTTTCAGGAGCCTTCGGGGCGGTTTCATGGGCATTTTAGGTAGTTTTAGGGGTTTCAAGGGCGCTCCAACGGGCCCCAGAATTGACACCTCATTGAAGGGTGTTAGAAAGTAAGAGGTATCAGGGGCGATCCTGCCCAGACAATCGCATGCCCAGAATCGCATAAGGATGCACGCTGTACATCGTATAAAGTACTATTTTAAGTCACTATCGCATATGTATATGTACGGCTGAGGGGCAATTTTCATCGCATATGATGTTATTTTTTGAACTTACTGCGATGTATCTGGTAAAATCATATAAGAGTGCAAATTAACTTTTATAATGCATAACTACATCGTAGTAGACGACATTCCGATGTTTTGTTGTGACGAACATTGCTTATTCGCAAAAGCGTTCGAGTGAACTCGCAATGTGTGAATTGAATTCGCATAATTGCGTACTGCGATGATTATACGATTTCGCTTGGTGCTTTTCTAATTATGTCAGTTTAACTCGCATTGGTGTACAAACTAAATCGCATAAAAGTGAAAATAAACTTGTTCAAATGTACATACAAACTCGCATAAGCTAGAATCGTTAACGTTGGCATATTGCGATGTGATATGTGATAACAATGAAAGAAGTGCTGTTGGAGTGCCAAAAAGTTAAAAGAAAATGAAAAGTCATCATTATGGTTACAAAACAAGTTACAGAGTCATCATTTTTGTTTTGTTGACCTTGTAATTAACAATGAGTGGTTCTAGTAAGAGAGGAGTAGTGGTAACTGTGCGTGAAATCATGCTACATCATTTTGATTTCCAAAGAGCCTGCCGAACACGTACAGCGCACGGAAACCAAGTGCACTCCAACAAGCACTGAGGTGAGTTAGAATGTCATGACATTTAATCAGTATGTATGTTTCATAAGTAGTGTTTGGTGCTAAGTGTGAAGTGCGGCTCGATAATCCAAAGGTTATTAGCTCGATACTTAGTTGACAAGATTTTTTTATTTCAGATATTTTAAGTCGCATAAGGAGCTATATTACGTCGCAATAGTGCATACCGTACATCGCATAAAATATCGCTTCAAGTCATATAGCGTCATTATTTTCCCGTCAATGCACGTATAGCGCCTCCATTTTTGTACGCATAAGGCACTTTTACTGCATCTTATGCGATGTAACTTTACCGTATAAAAGTACGTATAACATGAACATAAACTTCATTATACGTGCAAATTGGTTGTCTGGGTGGGGGTTTTAAGGGTTTTCCCGGGTATTTCAGGGGCATTCCTTGTGTGTCTCAAGGAGTTTCAGGGGCCTTCAAGGGGGGTGGTTTTATGATCCTTTCAGGGGGTTTCAAGAGCGTTCATAGGTGTTCCAGGAGTTTCAAGGGGTTTTTGGGAGCGCTCCAGAGGGTGTCTGGGATGTAACAGGGAGATTCAGCGGAAGGTTACCAGTTGATTTCAGTGGTATTCCAGGAGCTTTCAGGGAATTTCAAGGGGCATCAGTGGTTTTCAGGAGATTTGAAGCGCGTTCCAGAACCCTCTAAAACTCCCTTGAAAGCCCCCCTAAACCCCCTGAATCGTCTTGGTACGCCTTGAAACTTCACTTAAATATCCCTTAAACCTCCTTGAAGGATTCTTGCAAACTCCAGAAGCCATTTGCAAATTCCCCTGAAACCCCCTGACATTACCTTAAGGACAGACTTGTTAGAATCCCAAAATGGTCGCGACAATGGCCGACTTTGGCATCTACTCACGATTTCGAGGGTACAAATGTCTTCGTAAACAAAAATAGCGCACCTGATCTTCTTATTTCAAGCTTATTACAAGTGAGCAAGAACAGAATAATAAAATACACTATTGTGTGAAGCAGGCCCGTGCACCGAAGGGGCGCCAAGGTAATGTGGGGAGGGGATCAACATCCACCTCCCCCCCCCCCCCTTTGTGCACGGGCTTGGTGTGAAGCTTGCTTCTTAAGATTTGTGCGTTTGAAGTTCTGATGCACTTCTGAAGTGGGATTTCAAGACGTTTGACCTTAAAAGCAATTAAATGCCTTGATACTCCTCTGAAAACCACTTGAAACTGCCTTGAAAGCCCTCTAAAATCCCCATGAACACCCTGAAACGGCTTGGAACGCCTTTAAACTCCTCTGAAAATCTACCGAAACTTTTTTGAAAGCTCCCTAAATCACTTTGAACTCTACGGAAACCCCTTCGGAATCCTTCAAAAGATTTCTGAAAAGCCTTGGTATGCCTTAAAACTATTCTGAAACAACCCTGAATCCCCTTTAGATGTCTCCTGGAACCCTCGGGACTTCCTTTTGAAACTGCCATGAAATTTTAAAAACGGAAATCTGACAAATTTGTACCAGACACTTTCAAATTTCGAAACGGTCAGCATTAGGATGAGCTAGCTTAAGGGTGCGTTCAACATTTGGATGTCAGACTTCCAGTACAAATGGTTTAATTCCTATTAGAAAACGAAATTTAAAGGGAACTCAAATCCAATGGAAAATGTCAGAACTGGAGACTGGATGATCACTAGAGTTTTTTTCTACTGCCGTGAAATTATGCAATTCCACGGAAAAACAAAAATTCCAGTACACTGGAGCCTCTTTTTTTTGCACATGCCTGGGACTGCATAAATTAAAAAAGACATAAAAAGAAGGAAATTTGTGCATACATTAAGTTTGGGCTTTAATAAAGGAATATAGCTCATGAGAACAGGTCTTGCTTCAGGGCATTTGAGGGGGGAGGGGCTAAGGAGGTTTCCAGAGCGCCTAAAAAGGGGGGTTCCAAGAGGCTTCAGGGGCGTTTTAAGGGATTGTTTCAGGGGATTTTAGAAAGCCCATAACTATCAGAGTTGTTGGCGTTTTGATGGGATTCAATAGTATTGAAGGGATTTCAGGGACGTTTCAAGGGGCTTTAAGGGCAATTCAAGGGATCTCAGAAGCGACGTTGCGGTTTGAGGAATGTTCCAAGGTATTTCAGAGTCATTTCAGTCATTTAAGAAATTGTCAGGGTGTTTCAAGAACATGTTAAGGGCGATCCTAGAGGTTTTAGGGGTGTCGTATAGCATTTCAGGGGCGTTTCGAGGAGTTTTAAGGTGAGTTTCAGGGGGTTTCTGGACCCTATTGAAGGCGTCCAACGGGGTTTCAGAGGCATTTCAAATTGAATATGATGATTTCAAGGGCGTTACAATGGGATTACGGAGGTTTCAGGAGACGTTTCGAGGTATTTTAGATCAGGGTCGTATCAGGGGGTTTCAAGAACACCTTTAAATCAAAGGATATTTCAGAGGCTTTTCAAAAGTTATTGTGAATATCCTCTGAAACTTCCTGAAATTCCTCCAAGATCCCCCTTAAATCCTCTCGGACCCCATGTAACGCACCTGAGAGGCTTCGAAACCCCGAAAACTCGTTCGTAACGCTTTCATAACGCCTCTGAAACCAGCCGAAAATGCTCTGAAACTTCCAGAAATGCTTCTGAAATCCCCCTTAAATCCCCTTGAACCCCAAGTAACGCATTTGAGAGACTCCAAAACTGCTTCGTAATGATTCTGCAAATCTCCAAAAATCCCTCTAAAACCCCCCTTAAACCCCCTCGGACCCCATATATCAGAAGGCCGGCTCCAGAGGCACGTTATCCTCCATTTGGGACATTTGTGCCAATTCCTCCGTAACGCCTCAGAATCTCATCGAAAATGCTATGAATCTTCCAGAAATGCCTATGAAATCTCCTTAAAACCCCCTTGAACCCCAAGTAACGCACCTGAGAGGCAAATCCCCCAAAAACTCCTTCGTAACACTTCCGTAACATCTGATCTCTGAATCCCGCCAAAAATGCACTGAAACTTCCGGAAATACCTCTAAAATCCTCCTTAAACGCCCATGTAATGCACCCGAGAGGCTCCAAAACCCCGAAAACTCACCCGCAACGCCTCTGAAACCAGCTCAAAATGCTCTGAGACTTCCTGATATGCTTCCGAAACCCCCTTGAGACCCTCTGGGACCCCATGTTACGCACGTGAAACCTTCTGAAATCGCCGAAAACGTACCGGAAATACGCCTACAAAACCCTTCGAAAATCATCTGAAATTCTCTGAAATACTTTCGAATAGGACGATTAAAAATTATGAGTTGAGTTGCAAGAATAGTTCATCAAGTTCTGTGCAAACGTGGATGCTATCGACTGTTTCGAATTCACAGGGGATTTTTTCGGCTTTCAGTCTATTAAGCGATTAAAACGAAAGTATCTTTCTTACGCCCGACGTTTCAATGGGTTTTACCATCTTTTTCAAGGGTTCTGTAAAGGTACATTGGTTCTGTTACATGGAAATACAAAAACTTACAAAAAGACTACAATCTTACAAGGATATTTTTCGTTTTTCGTCTGGAGGTTTGTTCTTTGCGTAAGATTGTAGTCTTTTCGTAAGTTTTTGTATTTCCATGTAACAGAACCAATGTACCTTTACAGAACCCTTGAAAAAGATGGTAAAACCCATTGAAACGTCGGGCGTAAGAAAGATACTTTCGTTTTAATCGCTTAATAGACTGAAAGCCGAAAAAAAAATCCCCTGTTCTGTGCAAATTGAACGGTGATGAAGAGCAATTCGGCTAGCTGCTGCTTTGGTGCGGTTGCCTTCGATGTACACAAAACGAGAAAAATTTTCAACACGTTTGTGGAGTGAAACTGAAACGTGAAATTGTGTGCTATGATTAGATTTCAAGTGTTATAGCGGCTGGTTTTTGATAGTCTACATCGTTTTGCTTCCATTTGATGAACCATTGGTATTACTGATATGACGGAAATTAGCGCATATGACGAAGCAGATTTCTATCCGACTTATTTTTTTTTTTCAACCGCCATCGAAACGAAGATATATCTCACAATTCACATGATCAGACAAAAATCTTATCAAGGCACAACCATATGACTGCTAAATGAATCAATCACATCTTTGGCTGGAATTACTGCTACTGGCTGACGGTGAACGTCTTCGTTTGATGCCAAGCCGCTACGAAACCATCGCTGTGCTAGGCACTGCAATGCAAGTGAGAAGTATCGCTTTTGTCCATCCAGACTACCAAAGTGGCCAGACAGGTTGGATCATTCAATTGTTTCGAACGGGGGACAGAGGAGAGACATACACCGACGACGAAGGACGATGGAATTGGAGTTGATTTCAAATGCCTTCAATAGGACGGTTCCGAGAGGACAAAAGAAACATGGGAAAACTTGTACCGTGGTAGCTTGGAATACAAATTACTAGGAAATTGAAGAGGAGTCTGCGGCCAAGAATAATAAGAAACGAGTGAGAAAGAGAGAAAATAAAACATATAATACGAAAGACATAAATTATAATGATTAGCATCAATTGCGCGATGGCTGACAGACCTAAACTGCTGGGAATGAACCCGAGTCGAATGCATAGCTATGGAGTCCGATGCGACGCATTCTCTGACATTCTACATAATCACTCGAATATAAACTTGAATTTGTACAGTTTTGAGCTGAGTTAAAATGGATGTTGGAAACATAATAATTACCGTAAGCCGCACTTGCCAGAATTCCGCTTCGTCCTAGTATGTTTGGTATATTCTGAAAATAGCACACAAGAAAACGAACATTATGTACGCAGTTTACAAACAGCTCCAAGATGACATTTGACGGCGTTCCCACTCGAGATGACAATTGCCAGGTGCGACGTGCATCTCCATATTTATGCCTGTCGCTCCCAAGTGGATTCATATCTGAAAAGTTTCTACGTCAAGAACGACGACAGCCATGGCGTAACGCTACCGCTCCTATATGCATGTTTATTTTCAGCGTCGCCATCATGCTTTTATGCCACCGATGTGAGTTGCTGTTGTTGTTGTTGTTTCGGGTTGCCGTTTTCCTCACGTGTAACCATGCGGCCACGCGTTTCTCCCTTTTCCTCGAAGATTTTGTATACTTTATTAAATATTTTAAAATTCCCGACATGTTTTTGCTCTCTCGTCTGAACCAGCCAGTCGCCACGAATCCAAAGCGGCGACCACGTCGACAGCAACGTTGACTAGTCGCCAAGGCAAACCGTAGACGTTGAGGCATTGTAAGGTCATAAATTAAAGCCAGCGGCATTGGTGTGTTTCTGCTGTGTCTAAAACTCGCTACTCTTGGCGTTGCTGCGCCTCCTCACTTTACACACTGATGGGACCACTCTTTGCCTTTTGCCTCCATCTGCTACGCCACAGGCTAAGGTTACATGTTTTTCAGACTCAAAGCCAAACACATCGCGCTTTGGTTGGAGTAGTACCATGTTGTTGTCCTTCAACAAACAAGAATCTGGTATTATCTAGCGAGCTGTCGAGAATCGGATAGTAGATGTAGAAAACTCTACGCTAAAATTGTGCATTCACCAACAGTTCTGCGCCAGCAAGCAAGTTCCTCCATCGCAAAATACAATTCCATTCCACACTCGAGCTACAACATTGTCGGCTGGTTATATATTGCTGACGGCTTGCGCTTATTTCCGAATGCAAAATGGAAAACTGTCACGCCGAGTTGAGTCGATTTTATTGCCGAAGCACATTTTGTTATACTTTTTGCACTCTCGCTCGCTAACCGGTCAGGGCAGCAATGTAATATCGCGTCAGCTCCTTCTACGCCTTTGTCGTCGTCGTCGTGGTCGCCATCGTTATAATAACGGTACCTATTAGTAATCAGTGCATTGCCATGAACACATCGTCCACGATGGTGGAAAAAATGGCGACGACGACGACGACGGACGATCCAGAAAGTCATAAAAAGCTTAATTGATTCATTAGCATCTGTTTTCTTTCTGATAGCCATGGCTTACGGGAAGCCACACTCCTCACAGCATCCACGCGGTGTGTGCTTTCGCGAGTGCTACATTTTATTCCTCGACTGAGCTTCCTTTTTCCCCCCAACTGGAGCAGCGAACGCAACGGTAGCTTTCCGTCAGCCATTGCCCTTGGTCATATCGGTGCTGAAAACCAGTAGCTGATTGTCGCTACTGCGCAGGACCATCATCACCACCACCGCGGGGTTCCGCTCCAGTTGGGAGCCCGCGGGTGACATTCTACCACCATGCTCTACTAACAGTCAGTCCCCCCAATCAAGATAGAAACATTGTCAGACAGAAGCATAAAACAATGGGTTCACTCACCTTCCTTATGAGCAAATCACTAACTCTGAGCGACGAGTAGTGATTATCATTACTTTCTGAAAGGGAAGAAAAAATGCAATCAGTAAGAGGACAATTATAGAATATGAGAATGATGATGAAAAATATGAAATTGATTTCGATTTTGAATTGATTTGAACAATCAAATTTGCATTATTGACTGCCGAATTTTAGAAGTGATTCTGATAGTATTTTATACAGGTCGTCGATATCAATCTAAGAAATTTGCTTTTACCGAAAGGACTATTCTGGAAACATAACATCAAAACATGAATTATAACATTCTCAAGGATTCATTTCAGGGGAATTCGCACTGAATTAATTTCAATCACATATTACCATAATAACTAATCATAGTTCAATGATCCCATCTAAGCCATCATAATTTTAGAGAGAACTCCTGACAAAACTTTAAGTAAAAGATCTTAAAAGAGTATGTATTGTTTGGTGCGGAGAAATGAAAACAGGTAACGTGCAGTTACTATCGTGTGCAAAAAGGTTTTCGAACGGCTGTGCCTTGTTTAATGTGGGAAAGTGAAAAAAATCACATTTATTTCGTTTAACTGTTGTGCAGCAGACGACCCTGTGATGTGGAGCGGACCTGGTCTGATGGCAAGAATACTTGACTATCACGCCGAGGACCTGGGATCGAATACTATTCCCGACAAACTCACAAAATGTGAGTTCTTCCTTCGGAAGGGAAGTAAAGCGTGGATTCCGAGATGAAAATATAATTTGAAAGATTTGCGCGACTAGTTTTCAAAATACATGTTTTCACACGTCCATTGCTCCTGTATCGCAGTTTGATTTAATATCTCGCGGTTTAGTGAATCGGTTTAGCGCTAGCGCATCGAATTACTTACCTAGGTGACTCCTGGATCTACCCTTCACCCTGCGCTACTAACAAAAACTCCTTTCCGAAGCAACTGTGGAGATGCTGTACTTTCTATTGTCTAGTAACAACGGTTTTTGAACTAACAATCCTTCGCTTTCACGATAATCGTAAGGAAGTGGACAGTGCCGTTGACTATAAATGTTGAACTCTCAGAATTGTGAGCTATTACGAGAGTTTTAGAGTCTAAATATGTGCAATATTGGTATTTTTGGTTGCAGAAGCTATCCTACTTAGTTCGCCAGGAAAGGTTTTGCTCCCGGGGGTTTGAGATGGGACCAGGGTAGTTTCTGAAAGTTTCAGGGGAGCCCTAAAGGAGGAAGTTTCATGCGGTTTCAGGGACGTTTCAGAGAGATTAAGGGAGCCCCAGGACCTCATCTGAAAACTCCCTTAGACCCACTGAGGCTCCCTGAATCGCTCATAAAACCCCTACTAACCACCTAAGACACCGTGAAACCCCTTGAAATTCCCTTAAATTTTCTTAAAAGCCTTAAAAGCCTTAAAACATCTCTAAAACCTCCTATTATGCTCCTAATGCTCTCCTAAACCTCCTGAAAACCTCTGAAGTTTCTTGAAAACCCTTGAGACCCTTCAAACGCCCCTAAAACACCCTCATATCTCCTGGGACCTATCTTGAAAGGCGCTGTTCATAAACTACGTAGACTCATTTTTTGCCTTTCTCAGGGAGGGCCTCTCTCCTCGTAGACTTTAATCCATTCAAAAATTTAGACTTTGGCCAGAATCCTCCATTCCTTTAAGAGTCTACGTAGTTTATGGGCAAACCCAAATCCCTTGAATCCCCCTGAAACCCCTGAGGAACACCCTAATACGCAAACCCATGAAATCCCCTAGAACAACCCTGAAAATAACCTCAACTCCCCTGAGATTCCTGCAGCCCCCTGAAACCCCCTGCGACCTTCCGAACACTTCTAAATCACCAATGAAACTCAACCCCCTGAAACCATCGGGAACCCCCTGAAACGCTTCTGAAAAGCACTTGAATCACCCTAGAACGCCACTGAAAAATCCGTGAAGTTTCCTAAAACCACCTGAGGCTCCCTGAAACATACCGAAAGCTCCCTGAATCCCCCTGAGAGTCCCTAAAACGTCCCTGAAATTTTCCCTTAAAATCCCATTACTCCCCAAAACCTCCTCATACAGAATGTAACCCTTAAAACACCTCTGCACTATAGGATATCAGGCGGACAAAAATCAGAAAAGTGACTTTCACCAATGCTTTTTCTGAAATTTTCTATCAATAATAAACATATAAACTAAGAGAAATCTAGAATTTCAAGTTTCTAGCTGATGTAGTTACAAAGATATTGAGTATGAAAGTTGAATGAAGCAAAAAAATGTAATTTTCGCAAAAAAAACAACACATAATTTCAAATCGATATTTTTTTAATTAATATCATCATTATCTATTGGTTTCAATACATCATTGGTAAGGTAATGAAGCAAGGTTTCCCACAAACAGTTGGGTTTGTGAAATAGTTGAACAATTGTAAGAAAAAAGGTACAAGAACAAGAAGAAGTTGAAAAAGGCATGAGATTAAAATTTTGTTAATCGGAATCTTTTTTTTTTTTCAAACATTCCCAGGCTCAACATCAGTTTATGGTCAAGCTTTAGGTCTACACTAATGATTTTGTATGCGAAATGCTGCGGTAAATTGCGGTCTTGGGAGATTCAGCGTTTTTTACGCACGGGGCCGCCTGGGCGCGCCCCTTGAGATTAAACGAAGATTCTCAAACAATCTAAGCAAATTCATTTTGGAATGTAACTACACAAGAGATTTGATCATTCTAAGCACAAAAAAAACAAAATAAAAATATAAAAAAAAATAAACAAATTCAAACTTTATATATATTATCAGTTATTTGACCATATTGAAAATTGTGTGGCTTCGTGGTCGTGCGGCTAAGGTCACCAAGCCTTTAGTCGCATCGTGCTAAGGAGCGCGGGTTCTATTCCCGCCGCAGCTGTCAGGAAAAGTTTTCGGCTGTGCCACTGGGCGTTGCATGCTAGTCCGTTGTCTAGTGTCTTCCTTCAAAGAGCAAATAGCTCACTGGAAGCATTAAACGTGTCTGTGTCTTTTTTAAAATACGCCCTTTTCAAAACTTGGTCGTGATGTTTAAAAATGTTCATAAACAATATATTTTAGTCGAACCAACAACAGAATTCCAACAAATCCTCGAAAATATGATGAAAATATTTTTGTCCTCCTGCTTGTATGGGAATCCCCCATAGTGCTCTGAAGCGACCTTGAACCTCTGAAACGATCCATAAAGTCCCCTGTGATCCCTGGGACCCCCGGAAACGCCCTTGTAAGCCTCCTGAAGCGCCCTGAGATCCTCGTAGCCAACTAAAATGTTCCTGAAATCCCCTTTTGAGACCCCATAAGACCTCATATAACACCTTCGAAACGTCCCTGAAACACCCCTGAAAACGCCAGAAACCTTACTAAAATTGAGCTTGAGCTTGAGCTTGGTTGACCGCCCGTAGATGATACTTCAGTATCGCCTGACCAGCTACACTCACACAAGGAACCAATGAGATATCTGTCGGGGACTAGCAGGCATCTTCAGTGTGTGAGTATTGGTGATCTTCTATTTTTAGGCGACAATGGCGCCTGCCACGACAGGTTGCAGGTCAATGTGAGGAAGGGTAAGGAAGTGATGATTGCAATCGTTTGTATCCACATCTGGCCGAATATACCTCTGCGCCAGAACAAATTCATGCGGATGTCGGAGTGTTGGTGGGATTTGGTTGGCAGAAGGTTCACACATTGGTGTGTGGATACCAGGGTATGGTGATAGAATTGTGTTTTTATTATTTTGAAGATGTGCGAAACAGTTCGCTGGATTGCATAACTTGTAAGCGTTATCTAATAGGATTGAGACACTGTGCTGTGAAAGTTTAGAAGGAAGGGAAATGGCTTTTTCAACCCGTTTCTGTTCTAGCGATGGCTTAGAACATGAGAATATACCTACATGAGTTGTATATGTAAAGAGCATAGAGAAAGTATATAGACAGATACAAAGAAGAAGCAAAGGGACGGACCAGGGATTGAACCCAGGACCTCCTGCATATAAATCAGAAGCAGTAGCTACTAGACCACCAAGCCCGTCTAACGCCAGAAACCTTACTAAAATTCTCGAAAAATAACTCTGTACCTCCCTAAACGCCCTTAAAAACCCACTGAAACCCCCTAACCCTTTGGAGCCGGTGTTTTGCCTCAGCTTTCGCAACCTCGCAGGCCTCGAATACGTTTCATACGCTCGGATTCATTGCCGGGGTCATATTGACCCCTCTGGCTCCAAAGGGTTAAAACACCATTAAAATCTATTGAAGCTCCATTAAAACTCTCTGAGCTCCTTGGAGCGCTTGTGACACTTCTTCAAACACCTCTGAGAATCCCAAGATGAATCCCATACACACTTAAAACAGAATGCCGAGATCGGCTGTGCGGATCTCGGTTAAAGTTAATTTTCTGAAATCTCGGCTAAACGCTCGACGTTTAATGTTTGATGATAGCGGTACCCATGCTGCTGCTATTAACAAACTTGACTTTTTGCCGATATCTCAGTTAGATTGCGATTACATTCACAATACGCGCGACGTGAGACGAAACATAACACTTATAGTTCTTACAATCGTCAAGATATTAAAATTTACCTTTCGTCGACCGAAAGGGTGCGATGTCGCCCATCAACAGGACAATGTCCGACTGATTGCCTTCAGTTTTCGTACGATGTTCGTACACGTCCGAAGAGAAGAGATGCTACTGGGGAGTCGTGTCTACCACACACACGACGCAATGGGCGGGTCGTCTTCATTCATCAACGGCCTTCGTGTGTTGCTGATGAACATTGACTCCCAAGCGTTTAAGTGTGACGTTTTTGGGCAAATAATATCATATAATAATATAATTATCACGATTTTTTTAAAGTGTTGCCACTTTTGAAATCGGAAACATCCGGAAGGTTTTCTTTCTGCATTTGAAAGAGGAACAATAGTTTTATCATACACTAAAAGCAGATTTCCCGGAAACAGCCGGAAAATCAACTTATTTCATTTTGAATGTACGGTAAAGGATTCCATCAAATATTTTTTTCAATATTTTCATATATTGTATGTAAACTTACCGTCAATTTATTTGGGTTTCAAATTAACAGAATGACAATATTAACCTTGTTTAACAAATTGCATCGTTGAATTGATTGAATATCGATTTTATTCACTTTGTACGGTCAAAACTTGCACGCGCTGTGAGTTATATCAAAGAAAACGGCTAACATTCAGCTTCACTAAACCTCTTCTGATAAGCGTAAACAAAACATTTGGACACTGCTTTGCTGTCAAACGATTACACGATAACTAAACTTGGCAAAAACACAACGGAAACCGCAATTACTTCATTTTGAGTTTTTCCACTTATGTTCAGGTTTTGATATGATTTACTCCAATGTGCGCCGGCGTATACGGCAATGAGTATACTTGTTTTTTATTCCGTTATTACAGTACAAATGACATAAACTCAAATTCAATCGATTATAAAAGTCACGTACAACATTCCCATACCATCAAAATGATTGTTTTTACAAGTTTTAAGCAACAAATAAACCCACTGAATCATTTCCGCATCTCCACACTCGCCGCTGCAAGTCAGCATGAATGATCACTAGTCAGTTTGCTTCACAAGCCAACGAACAGATGAGAAACAACAGTCGAAGTTGGTTCGGTTTTTCATCGCTCCCTTTTATACGTGTTTCTTCGTAGTGGTTGCTGGCACTGATAACTGGTCGTATTTTTCACATTCATTCAGATTCAAGCACTGCTGATAACGTTTATTTTCAAATTCGGCAAGCACATGTGATAAAGTTTCATCACTTATCTCTGGTGGAAGATCAAATACGCAAATACATATAGGGAACCAAGCCACTTGGGCTGTGGCTTCTAATTTCGGCACTTTCCGCTGTAACTCAATCAATTTTGAACCAATTGACACAATTTTTGGAACGCGGTGAGATAGGTATAATATCTAGCCGTGTAGAAAATGTCAAATCAATTGGTTCAAAATTGAATGAGTTATAGCGGAAAAGAGCCCAAAACAGAAGCCACTGCCCAAGTGGCTCGATACCCTATCTCATATTGGTACCGTCGATTGTCATCTGAACTTCCACTAGCTGCCGCTTGGGTACACAAACGCTCGCTGTCCCATTACGTTTGACTTTTTCATTGTGTTCTAGGATGTCATTTGATTAACAGGGTTGGGGTCAAGAAAAGCATTTAAAAATCAATAATTCCGCTTTCGGTGTAGAATGGATCAGTCTGTCGCTATATGACAAGATTGACCTACTAAATTTATATAATGAGACAAACAACTAAAGACTTTTTGATCATGAATGACTAATCAACTTTTTTTCATTCCTCCATCGCTTAATTTGAAATGAATTGCATAATTTCCCGAGTTAGATTATTTGTTTTCAGTAAATGAAATTTACGACTCGTCTAAAATCAGGTTTCTTATATTGTTCTTTATTCTGACAAGCACTCTACGTACACGTGTGCGTGTATTAAATTATTTACACCATAAACAAAATCTCATACTAAAAGTTTATCCCAATACGTATTTTGTATCAAACCTGTGAAAACGGAATTCCCATTTCAATTATAGGAACGCAAATATTTATCCTGTCGATTCCCTATACGAACTCTCAAGATTGCAACCAAAAGAGGCTGCCAACGGTCAGTTGGTGCATTCCATTCAGTTCAGGTTCAAAAGGGGGAACCTGAACGTTTCAAACTTCTTAGCCATCGTCGTATGGTCACCATGGTTTCGGTCAACTCCCCCACATGGACATGAACCGACCAACGCAACGCAACGTAACGGCCCTAATCGGATTAGGTTCCACCAGAATAATACCGTTTGTTTGCCTTTCGATCCCTAGCTGTGATGACGGCATCACTCCAGTTTCAACCACCAACAGCGGCCGCCCCAGCCTCTGCAGCGGCCAGACTCAGACTCGGATCGAATACGAAATGTCGAAAATCAAACGAACGAATGCCTGGAGATGGAAGCGATTCGGGGCGGGAGGGGTGAAGAAAACCGGGCAGGCCGGGTGAACGAACGGTAATCTTAATTTATTGAACGAATCTAAATGGATCCATTTTGTGTTGAGGCGAAGAGTTAATCCCATCATCCACGGGGTCCACCCGTTTGATGCGACGGCTGCTGATGCTGCTGCCGCAGCTCTAAGATCAGTAGAGTTTGATTAAAGCGGTCGATCGAAACCGGGGACAGGGAGCAGTGTAAAATGGAATCCAGCCACCCACCCATGGTTCTCTTGCTTTGTTGCGCCATGGATTGGAGAGAATCGATTTTTCATGCTTGAATATTAGTCTCCCTCCGGGTTGGAGCGCAGGCCACCATGCGTCCCCATCGAGGGGCATCCGAGCAACAATGCGATGGAGGGAAATAAACCCGTTCTACTGTTTTGAAAGTTTTATTGACTTTTCAAGTGACGCATTCATGTTGAATCGCCCCGACGCTCGCTCTCGGTTGAACCGAGATGGAAAGCAAAGCCGTTATTTATGAGCAACGAAAATAAACAAAAACATGGGCGAGAAAAGAAAACTTTCTTGTAATCAATAGTTGTACGTTGTTTTCCTTTTTGGCTTATTTGTGCGATGCTGGAGGGAAAAAAAGAAGACTGCATCGAAGAATTCAATGTGATTAGATTCCGGTCCCGTCTGTGTACACAATGGCATCCAAACAAGAGCCGCCTGGGTTTGGATGAGGAGTTTCTCTTATATCCAAGCGGGATTGTGCAAAAGTCCTGCTCTGTTTTGAGGAAAATCCTTAGAGAAATCCGAGGGAGAATTGTGAGATGAATCCAATGGCAACGAGACGAACGATGTTGCTATTATAAGGCAGC
The DNA here is from genome assembly GCF_035046485.1 of Aedes albopictus. Lineage (NCBI taxonomy): Eukaryota > Metazoa > Arthropoda > Insecta > Diptera > Culicidae > Aedes > Aedes albopictus. Next base: position 840,144 of record NC_085136.1, on the reverse strand, counting down.
ATCTTTTCTCGATGTTGTTCCTTCGGCCGTATTGTATTAGACCCTTTGTTGAAAACCCAATAAACAACTTACACAAGGGATTGAAAAGAACGAGCCATTTTTTTATTCTATCCACCCGAACTCGTAGATGGAGGGTGGCTGGCTGGCGATAGATCTTGGCAACGATGCGTGTGCTACGGGAATGCTTTGCTTGCGGGATGACGACGATAGAACCTTGGTAAACGAGTTTCATCCCGGTTTGGATCCCCAGATCGTCGATATGGAAATGTGATTCCGTAGAAATGCTTAACGAATTGCTTCCAATACTAATGGATTTAATTTGAATATCTCGTCAGCGGGCAGCTCAGATCTGAAAAATTCCTTCTTCAGTAGATCTGGTAAAACAAGAAGCAAGGAATCAAGCCATTGCCGAATAATTTACGACCCGAGCCTTGCGCCAGACCCAGCCAGCGCTTCGGGAAGGGAAACTTGAACTCATTTCTCTGCACTCTGTTTAAAAAAGAAAGAAAATATCCCGACATATCTTCTGTATAAAGATACAAACAAACATGGCCGAAGAGAAAGGCATCGGCACCGTTCGGTCGTTCATCTGCTGGAACGACGCGACGGCTGCCAGCCTACCTGAGCTGAAAACTCAAGCAGCCCCGAAAACGAAACATCATCATTAACATGCACCAGGCTGCATTTATCCACGGACTCCGACTGCATTGCAGGATCCGAGCCTGTCGCATATCGAATTTATTACCCTACCGTCCTCAACGCCATCGCGCCGCCGTCGTCGTCATGGCAGATGTGGGCCAAGCTGGACGCAAAAATGTACCGTGTAATTAGGCAGATGATCATTTCCAACTCAACCAAGTGAAAGCACGTTATCGGAGAACGAACTCGTAAATAAGGCTGGAAAATGGATGCACAATTTTGTGTCTTTATTAAGAGGGCGTAGATATGCCTGTAGTTGTCTCTACGCTTCATTTGGAGATTTTGGAAAGTCCTCCGAATGCATTTCTAGTGCTGCAGTTCGACTTCCTAGGATTTTTGCCAATTTGATGCAGGAATTCAGTAAGTGCACATTTAACGACCGATCAAAAAGCGACAGCCACACTCGGCTGGACACTGCACCGGTTGGACGGATATTTTTGTTATTCAGGAAACATGTTTTTTCGGTTGTACCCCTTACAGAATAACAATTATTCGTTTCGCTGTTATTTTTTTTACATAATGCCCAAACGTGAATGTACCAAATGGCTAGCGCTGCACATTGGATTTTGTATCCGATAGAGAACCATGGCATCAGGGATGGATGCACTTGGATTTTAGCTGCCATAGCATCAACATCTTTCTTTTTTTTTTTTTCAATCCGTGTGGTGATGGCAGCGACTGCGGTAAACGCAGCGACTACACGGCTTAGCAAGCTGATGAAGGTTAAATATTTTTCCGATTTCTTTGAAAACAGAGCTTGAACATACAAAATTTCACAATGATAGGTCGTGGTACTTCGTTATATTGTCGAAGATCGTGGATAGGACGTTACCCAAGTAACCAAAAGTTCCGCTTCCCATGACAAAATACACTTTCAAGTTCCACGAAGTTCAGATAAAGTTCCAAATGGAACTTTCTGGCTGCTCAAGAGGCTAACGATGAGCCTTGCTGTAACTTCGGTCACAAGTTCCGGCAAGGCTCATTGTTAGCCTCTTAAGCTGCCAGAAAGTTCCATTCGCAACTTTATCTGAACTTCGCTGAACTTTAAAGCTGCTTAAGATGCTACTCGGAACTTTGTCGGAACTTTTAAGTTCATAGAAGTTCAGTTCAGTAGCATTGTGTTTCAATGAAGATTAAATTTATTTCTTTTACAGAAAACAACTGTTTCGGCACACACGAATAAAAAATAAATATGAATGTATCAAATCAATGCATACTAGGCTTGAGCAACCCTATGCTCTACCACAGTACTACAGTTGTGATTGAGTGAACAGCAGCTAAAGTCTGACTTGAATCGATTTTCTGTCGGCAGCTAGTTTTGCACATTTGAACAGTAGTGAAATTAGCTTGACTTTGTCAAGTGTCTTCAGCAGCGCAGCGGTAAGCCGGCGGGCTATCACGCAGGAGGATCCAGTTCCAAATCTACATAGCAGCAACATGTGTGAAAATATAATTATAAGAAGCAATTTCCAGACATGAATCACAAACCCACCAACAGGGTTGTAATTCTGGAAAACACATTTTTGTTTCTGCATGAATTGTGTCAAATTTCTGTCAGAAGCTGCTTAGAAGGCTATCCAGCGTGCTAATGTGAACTTTCAAATTCCAAAATTACCTAAAAATGAAGCTGCTTAGAAGGCTAATTAGCAACTTCGAACGAGCTGCTTAGCTAATAAAGTACCCTTTTATCTGAACTTTTGGTTACTTGGGTATGGTCTAACAGCACGATATGTATCGATAAGGGATACTCGCTTCATCCTTTTGCCGTACGGTATTGATGTCGCAGTTTAGCTGGCAATCTTCCTATGCATGACGCATGGAGGCACATTCCGTAACGGTTCTGGCTATCTACAAACTATGCCCGCAGCTGCTGGATGTGAGAGACACATAGTTCGTTGATATTGATTAAGCCTATTCCTGCTACTGCGTGTGGCAGGGTGACTCTCTCGATGGATGACTTTGGGAAGCGCATGCGGCGCTTAGTGAACTCTCCGAGGTCATTCTTGGTCCACTTTACCACCCCGAAGCTGTGGGTCAACAGAGGCCACAGCAAACGTGTTGATCGCCTTACACCCTGTTGTCGCCTGACAGGAACTTGTCCTGCAGCTTCTTTTTGGTTTTGCAAATCTCCTCCTTTTTGGTGACGCGGAAACAGCTGGCATCCCCTACTTGACCCCGGAAAAGATAGACTGATCGACATTTGTCAATTGCTAACTCAATCCGGATGTCCATAAAGACGATGTGAGCGATACTTGTACTCCTTCTCCTACTTTTCAGATGGTTGTCATAGATGCATTAGTTGAGTGCTCTGTCGAGGGAGTTCTTTGCAAGGCAGAACCATATCGGACTAAAGGTATCGCCTTGGAATATCTCCTTCCTGATGCTGAGAGTACTGAACCGCAACATAACTGTTCCGTCCGAAATTTTTAGAGATGTGCTCCACATCTCCATCGCGTGCTGCCTAGCCTGATGACGTTCCCGTCTACCTTATACAACTGCAGTACCTTTAGAACGTACGAGTGTGGTACTGAGTCGTACGCTTTCTTGTAGTCGATGTAAGCCATGCTCAGATTCCTCTGCTTTTCTGTGGCTTGACCAGAGTTTCCCATTGCTCATGTGTACAAAAATGTGACAGCGAGCCTCCCACCAAATTGTCTCCTAGCTCTTCAAAATCGCAGTGTGCTGCGCTGCTAGGAGGCTCACGAAAATCCTGTGGGTGCGAGCTAAGCGCATAGCTCCCGGGGAGCTCGTCTCATGTGCTGCATGAGCTGTTGGTATCTAAGGTGAAAAACAACTTCTTGGTAACGAAGAACATCAATAACTTTTTTCCGTACACAACTCAAGTGTCTGGTTGGTCTATGCGATACGACTAGGGATTCTCAATGCAAAGGTTAAGGTTTCAATTCTCGTTCGTTTAGGAAGTTTTTGTCGTGAAATTTTCTAATTTAATCAGCGCATGAGACGAAGCTCATGAGACACATCTTGAGAAAAATGAGGCACACAACTTTCAGTCTCAAAATGTATAGAGCTCCTGGGAGCTCGCTTGCAATGTGGCTCCCATACATGGGACTACAGCACGTGTACATCAACTCTGGGCTTGACCCACAATGACTGCGTCTACGATAACCTGGTCTTTGCAGCCTTGCGTGTTTTTGCGACACCCTTTTTGTTCCTCGGTTATCACGTTGTTGGAATCGAAGTGGGCTTGTATCCTCCTCGCTATTGCCGACGACAGCACTTTGTACAGACTTGAAAGGCACGTTATTAGTCTGTACTTTGCTGGGTCAGCTGTGTTTCGGTCCTTCGGCAGAAGATAAGTGATACCCCTGGTAATGAACTCTAGTAGCTGCGTGGGGTCTTCTAGCACCAAGTTGAAGCATTCCGCCATCCGCCCGTGAATCGTCGTGAGTTTTTATACCAAAAATTGTTCACGAAATCGGGTCCCGATGCAGACCAATTTCTGGTAAACCGGGTAGCCTCACGTATATCCTGGGCGGTTACTACGACCGCGGTCATGTCTCTAACTCCATTACACTGTCGCTCTCTTTTGCGCCAAACACATCCCATTGTCGCTGTGCTGGACAGAGTTCTCCCATAGATTGGCACAGAACTGTGTGACGTCACCAATCTCCGGAAGACCTTCTTCAAAATCAGTTCTGTCGTTCGGATGCAGTTGTAGAACTCCCTTTAGTTAGTTTTGAGCATCTGATTTTGTTCCTACCGCTTCGAACATTTTTCATAACCCATTTTGCGAGAGCACTCAATCTCTGTACATGGTTGTCGTGAATCTCAGTAATGTTGACTTCTGTGAGATGATATATCTGCGTGCTTCACAATATCAGAAACATAACGGACTATCCTCATCGTTGAACGATTCCCCTACTTAAACTGTGTTAATCGACCGTCTCTTTGTCTTGCGCGCGTCCGCAATCCCAGCACCTTGTCAACAGTTACCGCAGCTGAATACACAATAAACTGCTGATCCTCTAGGTTCTGTACGAACTCCAAGTACTATAGTAAAATATCCTGGATTACTGCACTTGTGCCCATATAAAATCCACAGCTTTGGTGTTCAGTGCCGAGGCATGGGGTCTGTTCCACGGAACAACGTGACTGTTGTGGCCATGTGGAGTGCCAGCTCATCTCGTAGTTGCTGTCGTTGCATATCCACTATTGGTCCTGTATCATTGGCTGCAGTCGAATCACGACTCTCACTTGTGTTCGATGCAACTAGCTCAACAGAACTCCTTCTCGACGAATTGCTCGATCTTCTACAGAGGTGAGCGAGACATAGTTGTTCATGTTGGCTGTTGGCTCCATGCTGCCGTGTGTAAAGCTTGTTCAAGTCAAGGTGGTTCGCAAAACGAGGGAATATCTCTTTGAACATTTCTAGCATCCCTGATCTGCCGAGCATGTCCTTCTTCATCCTCGTGTAGACAAAGTAGCAGCGAATCTCGTACATATTCATCACCCCGTCAACATCGGCAGGTGCAGCATGGCCTTGGTGATTGCAAGTACTGCTGTTTCTGCTCTGCGTTCACGGTACGAACTGCTCCCGGTGACTGGAAGGCCACTCTCGCACATCTTCTTCCAGCCGCTGGCCGCTTGCTCTGTACCACGTCCCAGGTACAGCTCTAATACATAGCTGTGTACACCTTTGCCTACCCTGAAGGCGTCCGGAGTTACCATTCGGTACTATTACTCACTTTGTGTGCTATTTTAGAACCTTCATGCTCTATATTGGCCGTAAAAGTCCAAAGAACTCAAATATAGTACTCATGATTTTCTGGAGTGTTGGCGTGTAGTTTCCTTGTAGTCTCCAGTTTGGTGGTAAGGCGACGGTTTAATAATCTTATGTACCCTCTTCCACGGCAACCCATAAGTGTTATTGGCCTATAATATACTCTCTCTTATTTGCTTCGGCCGGCTTCTGGTTCCAGTATGAGTATCACTACGCCAATTATCCATGGTTCCGGAAAATACCTTCTTTCCAAATACGGGTGTAGAAATTACAGCTATATTGTCAACCCCTTTGTAGTTGAGGGCCCATATTAGTTTTTCCAGACAAAAGTTTACGCTGTGACGCATACAGATTTGAGCGATTTAAGATTTTATCGAAGTGTAGATATTTTCCTTATGCAACTTTTGGATTGTTTCGAAGTAGTTTGCGCTCGTTTTTTTTTTCATATTTATCTGCTAGTACTGCTGGTTCGTTATTAGTAGTTACAGACAACGTAATTGTTGTACTCTCCGTTTTTCTTGAAGTCTGTTGATTGTCTCATACTTGCTCGATTGGGCTGCTTGTGTTAATGCTTTCGACGAATTTCTCCCGAGATTTCACCTTCGCTAATTGTACTGTCCGTATACATGTTGATCGTGTGTCCTGAAACTGTTTCAACTCTCCTGTTTTCCACAGTCTACACACGACTGAATACCCAACGCCACGCTAGCAATCAAGGTAACTGGTTCAATAGAAGGTCAGTCGGTCCAGGCACTTTACGTAATCGAAGTTCCTTTAACTTCCTCAGACATTGAGCATCTGCCTGCCACTCGCCATGGTCTTTGGCGGAGGAAGCTCTTAGCAAATAACGCTATGGTGAGGAGTGCACTTTTTTGGTTGGTCTATTTTGACTTGTTGACAATTTCCTAGATTAATTTCACATTTGTGGTGCTCTGGAGTAACGGAGTATCACCAGTATCATTTTGATGACCTACTCTCAGGTCATTTCGGACAAGACATGTGTGAACCCATCTGTAACAGTGGCATTAAAGTGTAAACTTCTCATAAATATTAAAACCTGAATCAGTGTAACTCCTTAGAATTAGGTATTTTCAAGGTAGCTGGCGGCCCTCTTACAGCCAAGCACTGATGTAGCCCTGAAACGGAAACGGGGGATCTCTGGCGTCTTCTTCAACGGTATTGGGTTCTCCAACACCGAAATCGATTGCCGTGGCGGATGATGCTGGTCCTGGCAGATGTGCATTCTGGCACATTTTTTGGCGGAGATTTCCAAACCGACATTACTGAAACATTTGGCTGTGGCTTTTACCGCCGCCTATAGCTTTCTCCTAACTGTCTTTTGGTGTTTACCGGTGACGACCAAGAGGATGTCATCCGCGAAGACCAGGAGGTAGACTCCCTTTGGTAAGTTCCTGAAGACTCTGTTCAATCCGACCAGAAACAGCGTTACAGCAATAACCGAGCAGCCCTGAGGAACTCCGGTCTCTTCGTTGGTGGTTTTTGATCGATACTTTCCCATTATGACCTGGAATGTTCTGTTCGTGAGGAAGTGTCGAATGAATTCCGCAAGGTTTCCGGAAATTTCTCATGCGAGGACTTGCTTCAAGATGTTTTGGGTCCAAGCTTGGTTGTAGTCCTCGGTTAGGTCCAGGGATATCATTTCTGCATGCTCTTTCGTGTCGGGATAGCCGGCAAGGATGTCGTTTAAGGCGGCGAAGTAGGTCTCTGTTCTGAAGCCGGGATGAAAAGAGTATTGACGGATATCCAAAAGGTTGTGTGTCTCTAGATGTTCCATGAGCCTCCGATTCACCATCTTTTCCAAGAGTTTGGAGAGGCAGCTGATCAGAGCGATTGGTCGTCGAAGCTACTCCCGAGGCTTTCGGAATGGGTACGACCAGGCTTTACCTCCACTCGGCTGGTAATATACCGGCCATCCATTCGTTGTTAATCTTCTAGACCAGGGCAATAGGGACCAGGATACTATTTGCATTCTTGATAATCCTCTGGCAGTTGATGTGGACTTCATGGTATTTTATCATCGCTGGTTCCCTTTCTAGGTGGCCGGTTGGAAAACGTCTAACCGTCCGAAGGACTTTTCGTCTAGCTTTGACGGCTTTTTTGGTTGCGTCTGTCCACCAGTGTAGAGCCAGTGCTGTTGCTACGTCGGATATTAACCTGGTGAGAACCTCTTTTGTGGTGGGTTCTGCGGGTCACAGCTGTTCTCCATTTTCTCCTGGAAGGAGTTATATTGCCACCTAGGCCGCCTAGTAACGTTGCTGGCGGAGAACTAGCCAGGTTAATCCAGATCGGGAGGTGATCGCTTCCCCAGAGGTCGTCTTTTATGGTCTATAGGACGTGATTGGTGATGATACGGGATGCAAAGGACACGTCGATTGCCGATTCGGTGATGAAGGTGACCGATCCGCCTTTAGAGTGAAAAGGGTTTTTCCGCCGCTACTTCTACAATGTTGAGGCCTCTCGCGTTGCTACCGAAGTCCGTGTGGTGCCCATTCCCGTCGCCCAGTAGCAGGATTGGTCCTGGGATGCTGTCCATGGCTTGGGCCAGCTGATCCTTGAGGTTCAGTAGTTTTTGGTTGGGGAGGTGGTAAAAGGAGGGAGACAAAACTCGAGCTATAAAAGCAACTAACGCTGAATACCAACAACAATAATGAAATCTCGTCATCCTGGCTTTGGAATTCGTTATCCATTAGGGTAACAAACAGGACAAATTTATATTGTGTGTTGTATATGTCTCTATCTAATGTCATATTTTATCACACATTTGTAGTGTTCAACTATTAGATGTTCTATTTTATTATGCATTTGTTGTGCTTCATTATAATATTCAATAGCTACGTTACACCAGGAAGAAGATGAGTAGAAACATGCAGAGCCTGTCCGTTATGTACCTAATCGAACTCTCTCCCCTTTGTATCCATATAACTCCCGAACGGATGAACCAATCTTCTTGTTTTGTTATATGGTTTACTTTGTCTTCAGAAAATCTACGAGCAAATGAAAAAGTAACAAATACCAACTGAAAAGAAGATAAATTGTAAAAAAAAAAACAAAATTTTCGTTAACAGTGAAGAAGTTCAACACGACCGCAATAACACCCACATACAAAACGGTGCTGCATTGAACTCAACAATTGTGTCAAATATAAAATGAAATACAACGTGTGTCGGAGTAGCTAGAATTCATATAAAAGCATTATATCACCAAGAACCTGATGCGGCTCTGTTTAGGACAATATAAAGTATCACTCTTGAAAGAAAACACCTAAAAATTCCAACAAGTCACACAACATCCATTAAATATTCAACTCACACGATCGTTCGGATCGTGTACAAGACTTTAACGTTCGACAGCACGCACACTCAAAACGCATTACTGACCGAAACGATGAACCAACGAAACATCATTCTTCGAAACGTTTGTCAATCTCCCAGAAAAAAAAATCAATATGGAAAACCATTTTGCTTTCTGATCAAATTAATCGCTCAATTTTGAATATCGTATTTGCCCGGTTGCAATTTCCTATGAATATTAAGCAACAGATTAGTCCCGTTCAAAAACAAACATCTCGTCATTATCGTCTGCGGGGCCGTCAAGGGGTTAGACCAATCTAATTAACCGCGCGCAGAATGTCGTCCGTAGAAAAAAAAACTTCGCAGCCATAAAAATTGTCCTTTTGCGAAGAAAAAGAAAGAACCATACCGGAGCCAATGATCGTGCACCGGTTCCTCCGGAGATGAAAGGCGAAATTTTGATTTTATGGCTCCAACCAACCAGCAACGACACCACCGCCGTAGAGACGCTAAGCCCATTTTTCTTCTCAAACCTGTTGGTTGGCGGCGGTGATCCCGCGCCTTCCGAAATCAGATTTACGATCGCAACCGAATGACTTTCATTGGGGCCCGGTATGACGGTGATAAGCGATCGGTTATTAAAAATTCAATTGACTGTGACATTGTGGGGTGGTAATTAGGTTCTGGTAGCGCGCAGTTTTCGGCTCCCAAAGTGCAGATTGATGACGACGGGCGTAGGACTTTTCTCCCGCGCGCACGAGGCGTCGGATTCTTCGGTGTTGTCCACGGCTCATGCCTCTCGGAGGAGCCGATGACTGCCGAGGGAGTAATAAAACGGCCGTAAAAATCAAGTGCTGGTGATTGGTTGTCGAGTGAAATTTTGGATGATTTTTTTTTTATTCCAAACTCCGACGCTCGTGCAGTTTGCCAATTAGTACGCTTTTGGAGGGAATTTATTTTGTGTGAATTGAAATTATCGTCACGCATGGTATATGTCTGGCCTTAAAAGACTACCCAAAAGCCGCCGCCGATCGTGATGGATGACAGAAACATTGAGTGTCTATTGATATTCTTTAATTGATTTTCAACACGTCGTTTCGATCCATTCGGTTCAATGAACACTCTCAGCCATTGTAAACATGACGCTCAAAGCAACGCAAAGTTCATTCCGTTGAACTACACCGCCAGTCAAAACGAAACCTGATTCGGCACTTGGCACTATTCCAGAGACGGCAAAGTGGCTTCAATTAACTTTTGCACAACTCCCTTTCCTCATTCCATTGCAAATGGCAAGAACTGAAGAGCTTCTTGCCGTGCTCTGCCTTGCCTTGGGTATAAGTACAATTTTCCATTATTTTTACGACCGACTTCGCTCTCGTGTTACCCAGCCTCATCCTTTTGCCACTCCGAGCAACGAGCTCACTTCGTGCGAGCACCACTCCGCCATGCTATCTTAATTAATCAAGAATTTACATAGGCCGAATGGAAACCGAAAGCAACTAATCCCCGGGGGCAAACATGCTTCATACTCTCGAAATCTCCGAACAACATTCAAAATGGCTTCCAACAAACAACTGCCGCGTCGAATGACGCACAGAGGAAATGCTAATCTCGTTTCCTCGCTGACTGATAAAAATCATCGCCATGAAATTACAAACAAATGTTTCTCGCTCGCTGCGACCGACGGCTGCCACAGCATCCTGTTTTGCCGGTAGTCTACCTAAGATCCTCGCATGAAAACGCGGCAACTCCTGACATTTTCCGCCGCATTTCCCGAAATGGAGCCGTTCTGCTCCAGTGCTCGCAGCCAGAGCAGCCGGAGGCCAAATTCAAATCCTCTTCGCTTCCGCCCATTTCAGGCGGATTTGCGGCCCGCGCCTGAGTGCATGCAACTCCCCGGAGCCGGAGCCAAAGCAAACCCAGCCATGTAACTTTTTTCTATGGCATCAGCATCTGATGTAAGGTTCTGAGAGGGAAAAGAGAGCAACCCTCGGGCACGTCGATTATGACGCCGCCGCCGCCGCCGGCGGCTAGTCAAGAAGAGGAAAAAGCAATCCACTTTCTAAATTAATCTTTTTCGTGTCGTGTTACCGAAAAAAAAGCTGGATGGCGGGAGAAATGGCATGGGAGAAAGAAATCCAGATCGGAGTGCGCGACGGAGGCTGGCGTTAGAAGGATGAGAAGGAGAATAGAGATGTTTTCATAATTTATGAAGGAAGCCTACAAGGAGATGTAGCGTAGCGATGTAGGTACACTTATGTTTCATTTTCCAAATTCTGGCTTCTCGTCGTTTCTTGCGCGGGGAAATGGGATCAAGGTTGAAACATAAGAATAACAACAACTACAAAGAAATTTATGGTCGGATACATCCAAAGAATTGCATCTCTGTACTGTAAACCTATGTCATTTCATTTAGACAAGGGTGAAAAATCTAAAAAAAAAACTATAAGAGAGAATTTTCTGAATCAGTATATACTGATTTACTTCATCTCGAAATATGAATCTATCTTTAAGTACCAGCTACTCAAAATTTGTTTTCTCTTGTGTGTTCTACTTCGTTCTTATAAATGAAACCTTTCAAAAACACTGTGGTAATGCAAAAGAAAACCTAATTAATCCACCTAGCGGTGATGATGTCTTTCTGGTGCCTTATAATATCCTTTCTGCAATGCTCAAGTCATTTATGAGCTTCTGATCATCATTTTGCATAGTTTTAGAGCTCAAAAAAAACATAAAACAGTCGCCAAATTGATTTTTTGTCCGCCATCTTGGATTTTGGACCGCCATTTTTTTGTAATTTTTTTTTATCTCCGATTATCTTCTCCATACCACATATACCCACGTTGCATAGTTTTAGAGATCAAAACTCTACAAAACAGCCACCACCATAGGGGCTGTCCATAAACCACGTGGTCATGAGGGGGGGGGGGGGGGGGGGGTTTGGCCAATGACCATTTTGTATGGACAAATAAAAAATTTAAAAATTTTGTATGGACTAATGACCACGCGGGGGGGGGGGGGGTTGAGAAGTCACAAAAAAATGACCACGTGGTTTATGGACAGCCCCATATTGAATTTATATCCGCCATCTTGGATTTTCTGGTCCTCATTTCTGGACTCCGAACGTCTTTCCCATACCGAGTATACCCAATACCCATATTGCATAGTTTTAGAGCTCAAAACTCCCACAAAACAGCCGCCATCTTGAATTTGTGTCCGCCATCTTGGATTTTGGACTGCCATCTTGATGATGATGAACCTGGGCTTGGGGAATATCTGTAAGGTCGACTTCAGTGACTTGTGCTTGACTCGACTTACAGTTGAGGTCGAAATACGTATCTGTCAAAGGATGCAAATTCTTAGTGGGATCCAAAGGAACAGCCCAGGACTGCCATCTTTCCCAGAGCCCAGGACTCCACAAAACAGCCACCACTTTGAATTTTTGTTTGCCATCTTGTATTTTGGACCACCACATTGGATTTTTCGATCGCCTTTTTTGAACTCCGAACATCTTCTTCATACCACATATACCCATGTTGCATAGTTTTAGAGCTCAAAACTCCACAAAACAGCCACCATATTGAATTTTTGTTCGCCATCTTGGATTTTATTTAGGCCGCCATTTTGTTTTATTTTGTATTGGATTTTCTGATCACCATTTTTTAACTCCGGACCCTTGTAGGTTTTTCTTTAGAGATCAAAATTTTATTGCACAGCCGCCATCTTGATTTTGGTTCACCAGCTTGAAATTTAATCCGCCATCTCAGCCATCGATTTCCGGATCATCATTTCTTGACTACAGACATCTTTCTCATACCAAATATACCCATATGGTATGGTTCTAGAGGCGAAATTCCATACCACAGCCATAATCTTGATTTTGGTCCGCCATCTTGGATTTTGGACCGCCATCTTGGATTTCAAAAAAAACACGGACACGATCAATGCTCCCAGTAAGTGTTTCGCTCTTCGAAGAAAACACGACACTGGGGAACGGACTAGCATACAACGCCTAGTGGTACAGCCGAAAACTATTCCTGACTGCTACGGCGGGAATCGAACCCGCGCTCCTCAGCACTATGCGACTAAATGCTTGGTGACACTGTCCGCACAACCACGAAACCGCACTCGATTTTATGGTCACTATTTTTGAACACCTAACCAAATTCTATAACTATGAGCAAAGTTACAATATCGGCGGGTTTTGGTTTGTCGCATGATAGTGTTTTGTTCATATTTCATATTTGGCCACTTCTGCCGGTACGAGTTTGGATCACTAAAATGGCCATAACTCCGGAACGCCTAGACCTTTTCAAACAATTTTCAATTAATGGGATAATATTCCTTTTCGAATGGAACCAATAGCGTTGAAATCGGTTGGTATTTACTATCTAAAAGTGACATGACCGACCTTCTTGTGCACATACACACATTAATACGCACATACATACACACATACATACGCACATACATACATCAATCAATTGGAAAAAAAATCGTTTTTGGAGTGATCATATAGCCTATCGGTACACCTTGGTATACGGAAAAGACAAAAAACTCAAAATACAGAAATAAAACATTATTAACCTTTCAAGATGCGCACCATCACCATACGACGAGCGAGGTTTTTAGTAGTGTTGTACTTTTTACAACAACACGCGCGTTCTGAAGGGTTAATTTCTGAAGAAATTTAAAAATGTTTCCATCAGAAAATCTTCCTGAATTTCAACATAACTCCGACAGAAACATCTGAGAAGCCAGTCTTGGACAGTCTTGCGAATAATCGCGACCATCACGAGACAATCACTTGAACCGCTTTCTGGAGTCACCCTTCCCAAGGTGATACGAACCAGCAAGCATGTCTCGCCTGCAATGACAAACATGTTGTGGGTTCCACCCTTCGCAGCTTCGCAGCGATAGCAGTTGCTGAGTATGCTTCAGGTGGGTTGCGAGAGAATCAATCTTTCTGAGCAACGATGCATAACGGGCGAAGTGAGAGCGTTTGCCGTAGCCAGGGCGAACTGCGTCGTGCGCTCAATGTGTGCGTTTAAACTGAGCTATGCAAAACGAATAGGATTTATGACGTAGTACCGTGCTTGTGATAATACACATGCATAGTTTTACATGCTCTTGCGCGTGCATCTGCTTGAGGCGACGGAGAGAGTCATGACACTCACATGAGCCGTATCCAAGTCAGGATGATTGTAGCAAAACAAGGGTGACCGGGTGACTATGATGGGATTCTGTTTTTTCTGGTGCTAGCGACTGTAGAGAGAGCGAATCAGAAACCGCAGAGACAGGGTGACACAAGCTTGGTGTTTATCAGCTTTTTTGTGACTTGTACGCTGATGCTTCGCGACACTGGTCTTGGATTATCAACCGACATCATAAGCTCTGACAAGGCCGAGTACATGGTCTCCATCCAGAACTAATCACTACAACAAAGAAGTTATCGATTTGTATGTAAACAAAACAAGAAGAATCTCGGCTCCGTGAAGCGTTAAACGCGATTGAGCCTTCAATAAATGAACTAGATAAAAAAAAAATTGGCAAGACCGATGGAATCCTTGAAAAAATCTGAAGGATTCATAGCACGAATTCTTCAAAGAACTTCAACAGTATCCCCAGAAGGCACCCCCAGAGGAATTGTTGTAGAAATCTTTTCAGAAACCCTCTAGAAATGAATTTCTCCAAGGATTCCTCCGAAAATTGATCCGGTCGTTTCCTTTGAGGATTCCTTAAGGAATTCCTCTCGAAATACCTTCAGAAATTCTTGCTGGAATTCATTCATGAACTGCTATCTCCAAGCATTCTTGCGAAAAATTCTCAAGCATTTACAGATGGTATTTCCGCCTGTTATTGCTCTACAGGAAATCCTGAAGGATTTCTAACAGGAATTGTTTGAATAATTCCAGCAAATCCCAGAATTTGTGCCACGAATGCCTGGAGAAATCACAGAAGCATTCCTGTAGCAATTTCAACAGAAATTCTCGAAGGAACTTGAAAGAACTTCCAGTAAGAATACGAAGAGAAATTCACTGAAGAACTCTTGGGAATTCTGAAGGAATCTTTGAAAACAAAATCCTTAGGTGAATTTCTAAAGGTATTTTTGGATTAATTCGAAGAGAAATTCCTGGAGGAACCGCATGAGGAATTCTTTGAAGAAACCCAGCACTCATTCTTGGGGAAATTTCTCTAGAAATCACAGAAGAAACTTCAGCAGAAATCCCAGTGCATATCCTAAAGGGTTTCCTAGATGAATTTCCGATGGTACTCCTAATGCCAAGTGGATCTCTTGGAGGAATCCATGAAAGAATATTTGAAAAGATTCACTTGGAATTCTTCCACAAATATCTGATTGAGTATTCCTGTTGAGATTGCTCCAGAGGTTTGTCGCAAATTCTTTCTGTGATTTCTTCAAGAATATATATAGAAATTCCTTTAAATAATTTTCCAGATTTCTCTCTTTACCTAGATAGGATGTGAATGAAATTTGTGAAGGTATATTCCTGCTATGAAATCTTCAGGAATTCTTGCAGTGTTTAGTCAAACAATTTCAGCTAGATTTCTTCAGTAATTGCTCGCAGGAGTACTCCAAGTACATGGATGATTCTCAAAAGAAATTGTTTAAGACACTCCAACAAGTCTTTCTAGTAGATTCTACCTAAAATTCATAAATAAATCCAAGAAGCATTCCTGCAGTAAAAAATCCTGAAAAAGTCTCAAGTAGGTTTTCAGCAGGAATTATTGGGTTATTTCTGAGGAAAATTTCCTGAGGAATCATTGTTGAAATCTCTGAAGGAATTACAACAGGAAATTTTGAAGAAATATCTGAAACAGCAGAATTTTCTGTAGGAATCTCCGCAGCAATTTCATGGGGAATTACAGGAATCATTTCAGGAGGAGTTCAAGTGTCACTCCAGGATTTTTTTCTAATATTTCACACGTGACTCACCAGAGATTTCTCCAAAGGTTCCAAAGGTAGTCTTTTTAGGTTTTTTAAGTTAAGATGCAGGCCCTGTTCTGCTATTTAGGAGCGTTGTTCTAATGAAAAAAGCTTAAGGAGGTGTATTACATCACAAATAACATCTTGGTAAAACACACGAAATTTTCAAAAAATCGCCAGAAAAAGTTATATGTAACTATTTTAAGGGGTCGTGCACAAAAAATGACACATAACCCTTAAAGTTAAGGAAATAAGCTTGTTCGGAAAACATTCCAACAATACATTTTTCTGCAACTTTGCAGAAAAAAAAGACTCCAATACTCTATATCCATTTATGAAAAAAGTGATTTTTGTCACACTTTTAGGTGGATTAATCACGAAAGTATAAATACCAAAATAAATAGATATGTGTATAAAACAAACTCTTTTAACCCTAAAAGGGATACCTTCACGGCCTCAGTTTCGTCACCTCGCTGAGTGTGTTCCATCAAAGACGAGCTCTGAAAGGCGCCTGGGGTCCAATCCCTTTTAGCGTTAAAACGCTATGCCGATAAAGTCACTACTTGAGGCTGCAAAAATGGATTATGGATGTGCACCCTAGTATACAATATTTGGCAGGTTCCTCCGGAGATTATGTCCGGTGGCCACATCCGGTAGTGCCTGAACGGTCTAAAACTGTTTATAAATAACACTAGTTTACAGCATTTTTGAACTCGGTAAGCCGATGATCATTTTTGGTGTAGAATCATGCCCTGAGTTCGAAAACGCAAAAGAAAAAAATTACAGTAGAGCGGAAATTTTTTCGACTTTCCATACAAGGTTGATGATTTGAAATCGATTTTTGTTCTATTTTTAAACAAAGTTGCTCACTTCAAACATCTCATTCTCCGTAATTAATGCTCCGATTGAGGTGATTTTTTTACTGTAACTCCCCTACATATAATATGTCAAATAAACGCCGAGAAAGAATTTTTAAGTTGTTTTTTTCTTAATGAAAAAAATACATTTCTTCAAAAAATTTTGGGAATTTTGCTAAAATTTAAGAAGATCGTCCCTAAAACTCGCCAACATCTTGAATTTCATCAATCTGACGCAAAACCTGTATTCAGATGATCGAATGGTATTGTATTCAGCTTTTAGTTTATGGAAAAAGATTTACAATTTTTTGAACAAAACGCAATATATTTGGATTTTAGTAAATTACATATTTTGAAAAGTTGCAAAACTCGATAATGAGCTAAAACTCAAAAACTGTTCTACTTAAAAATTTTTGAAGGTCAGTTTCGAAATAAGCACTAAATTGTGCTTCAAAAATTGTGGTCGTTGACAGAAGTTCACGACTTTCGTTTTATTTTGTTAACTTGTGTAATGTTTGATGAAAAAGGTGTAAGTTTCAATAAAAATAGAGCGAATATACTCGCAAATCATAATGGAAATCAAGTTGTGTGCCGAAAACAGCCCTTTTCATAAGAATCTAGCCCAGTTACGTTTGTTTTCAGAAGGGAACGTTAACCAAATAATACTGACATTGGCAGTGACACGAAGGAAGTGCTTTCACCAAATAGAAAGATAATTGTAAATTCTCGGCCAATTTCAAACATACATCGTGTCCCAAGAACTATTCTAATCATCAGTTAGTCTTGTAGAGGTTTTAAGAACCGTCATAAAACCTTATTCCTTGTATTTTGGTTTTATGATGGTTGCAAGAACCTCTTCAAATCTGTTTGGCTTTAAGTTTGTTACTTAGGATGTCTTGTCTAGTCTAGTCTAGTCTAGTCTAGTCTAGTCTACACATACACAGTCATTCATTGAAAGAATTATGGAAAATAATGGGTTCGACTACTCCTATCATTTTTTTTGTCATTATTAATATTTGCAGTGCTTTAGAGATGCATTACAAGCATTAAAGTGGCCAGGCCTACTGTGCAGCGTTTTTAATGTTTTTGGAATCAGTAAACGGGGACATCTCGTTCGTACCAACCGTTCTGTAAAAAGTGAAAATAATATACCGCTCCGTTGGGAATGACTTTGCTAAGAATGTTAATGTCACTCCATGTCCTCTGGAATCCTGGTATGGGTTAAGTTTGTTACTTAGGATGTGTTCCGAAACTACAGCTACAGTTTGTTACAAGCAGTTTAACGAACTGTACAGCAAGCTAAATACAGGTATGTGTGTTCTGTTTGAGTCACGTTTGAGTCAATCTGGAGTACACCCATACGAAAATAGTGGATAATTTCTAGAAAGAACTGCACTGACAAGAAAACCTTTTAGAGGATTCCCACTAGGAACTTTCAGAGAATTTTTAGAAGAAAACTCGTGGAAAAGTGCCATAAGAAACTCCAGTAGGGCTACCAGAAAGAACTTCTGGAGGTTTTGCAGAAGTAACTTGTAAAGGTGAAAAGTCTGGGAGAATCCCCAGAACGAACCTCTAGAGGAATCCTAGAAGGTAAGTCCTGGAGAATCACCAGAATAAATTATTCGAGGAAACAAATCCAAGAGAATTTCCTAGAATGATGCCAGAAAGAACTCCTTGGGGAATGCCAGAAAACAACCCTAATGAAATCCTAGAAAAAAATGCAGAGGAAGGATTTAGGGGGACCTCTGGAAAAATATTAGAAGGAATTTCTGGAAGGATTTCAGAAAATAATCGTGGAAAAACTCGTTCAGAAAGCTCTGGAGAAAACTTCGGAGGATTTCCATGTTGGTGAATCTCAGAAGCAGCTCTTGAAGGCAGCTCATGTTGTAAAAATCGTCATTTTGCAACTCGTTGCATAAATAGCTATTGTACATATTCTTTATTTTCATCAGCTTATTCTTTCAATTTAGTGTTCTTTGAGCACTTTCTCAGTTATTAATTAAAAACAAGCCTAGGAAACCCGGAAAATTTGCAAACCGAAGCGGGAATAAAGCCCACAATTCACGGATTAGCGGTCCAAAGCATTATCCTCCAGACTTAATGGAGATCTATAAAGGTTGTATAAAAACTTGATTGAATGAACCCGAAGGGTTATTATAGGCAACATCAAAGGCGTATGTTCTCATTCGTATTTCAATGGACAGTCCATTTGAGTAACATTGCTGAAAACCTGCACTGCAGGTCCTGCAGGAGTAAACTTCCGTTCCTTAAAGGATTCAGTATGTAGCATCAGAACCCATATAGAATATATGTTTCACTAATATTTTGAATAGTTGATTTCAGTGTTAAACAAGTGTTGGAAAACCAAATGGAGATGTTGATATCTGGTAAAAATGAAACAGTCATGTATTCCTCTGAGCATACATTCAAAACGGTTATTAATCCATGAATTATAGCTACTAGACCAAATCTACCTTAGAACTAGACCCAATCAGGCAAGAAATTAAATTGTAGAACATACAAGTTAATCGATGCGCTGTGTTCCAGGAACCCGAAGCCATCTATCGATGTAACCCTCCGGTGAAAAAATATTAAAAACGAAAGATCTAAATTAAACATTTTATTCAAAACTGCCACATAAATTCCCATTCGAAAAGGAAAAAAAAAGCGAACATCACAAGAACCACCCGCCGACGGGAGTCGAAACACTTGACTTAACGCTGTCGACGGCCCCGAACAACGCATCGAACGGCTAGGGAACCGGGTGGGAAACCTTATATTTACCTCTCATAAGGGGGCTGGCAACGAAACGATACGAAATCCCAAAAACCCAACACACTCTGCTACACACGTCTATGACTGAGCCACAAGCTGTGCCTGGCAAACGCAAACGATCCGTGCCTGCCGTAGAATATCGAAACCGATCCCCGTCGCTCGCAACAAAAATGGGAGGGTATAAATGGAATGAGGAGATAACAGAGCTCACAAAAAAAAAATATAAAGTATCTGCAACACATATGTAATTTTCTTACTTCTTTTCATATTTAATTTTCCTCCACGTTTGTCTCTCTAGACGGCTAGAAGAAAAACAAAAAGAAAGAAAACCTGAGTCAAGCGGCGAGAATACAGATAAAAAATAAATAAAAAAAAAAGTCAAGCAAACTCGCAGTACCACTCCCTAGCGGTGCAGAAGCGAGCGGCAACAACGGCCGCTGTTCACTACGGTAGGTGGGAAAGGAAGGCAAGATTTCCTCCACTGGCTGAAGAAACCCACTGAAAAGTCACTGAAGATCGAAAAAGATTCAAACGAATGACGGGAAGAAAAAAAAACTCGCCAGGCAAGTTGCTCTCACCGGTTCATTTATATTTAAATTTATCTTGAACTCGATGATACGGAGGAGACACCAGCGCAGCCAGAACAACGTGCGGGGACGCGCTCTGAAGACATCAGCAGCAGAAGGAAAATGAGCCACCGTCGATAAGCAACAGCAACATATAGATACCTACATTATTCCGGTCCTGGAGATCGACTTTTGTGGCGGAAAAAAATATGATTTTATGCCATCAGGGGCTGCTGATAAGAACAGAGAAAAAAAAACGGTGACCTTCGTTTCACATTGGTTGGTTTGCGTGCGTGCATGGTCCTAATTGGAGCACCTGCAGGAAGTTTGGTCAGACTGTAAAGCGGCTTCGTAGCAATTAATAATAAATATGAAATTATGCATTGAAATAATAGAATTAAATGGATATTTTATGGTAATTTAAAATGAGCAGCTATTTAAGGTACAATGTACCTTACAAAGTATATGACTATGCAGGAACTTTGAAATGGTATTCATTTCCACAGTCGAACGGGATACACGGTGTCTATGGTAGAAGAATATTAGCATTAACATTAGCATTGGCATTAAGCAAGTCGGACAAATTCGTAAGTGGTACAGTTCCATACCGCTGACTCTAAGACAAGATTCGTGCAATCCTCCAACGGTTGAAAGTTCCTGGTTCCATATCCTTGCGACAGCTGAGAGATGGGAAATGAAGATTTGTTGGACACCTATGCAAGGTATGCAGAGACCTCTAAGCCCTCTCAAGCCTAGATGTCACGGGAATTTGGAAGGGTTAAGTTACTTTTGGTCAACATTCAGGCACCAAAACGATGTATATGAACAAACTCACCAAATTATACGAATTCCAGTATTCTCGAGACGAAATTATTACCTTCCATTTGAGGAACATTCAGCAGCAATATCGCCAAAAGTTAAACGAAAATCATGCGAAAGTGAAGACGAATTCTGGATCCCCGATGAGAATAAGACAAACTCTCACAACAATGGCGAATTATCCTACTCAGCACTACGTGATCCGCTAAATCGATTTACGATTATTTTCCGAGGTGAAATTTAAGGAAGGCATAGCCGTTTCTCAATTCTGCCGGTTATATTCAAAACAGCGCGGAGCGAATAAAACGCGTGACAGTTGTGAAAATGCAGCCGCTCGCGCGCATTGCCAGCTACGATCTATGGTGTCTATGGTAGAAAAATATTATTTGCTAGGTCACCCACCAAATGAAAGCTAAGGGTCTATTCTTTCATTTGGGGCTAAGCGCGGAATGTTCAATCGGGGGTTACATTCCCATATATATTTTGGGTGAAAAGTACCCAAAAATGGGTATTTCTCAGAACATTTCACTCTGTGCAAGAAATGAACGATCGATACTTTTTTTTCGATAATATTATTTGTCACAGATGATGTTCATGATGATACGTTAATTACGGAAATTAACGTCTATTAAGCTGCCCACCTTCGTTTATTACAACTTTGATGTTATGTTCATATGCATAAATTACCTCATCTCTCGAGCAACAATTTCAAGACAAATTGATTCCAGGAGGTCCTTACGATTAGAAGCATCACATAACCAAAAAAATAATTCGGTTCTATGACGATTTGCAGGATTCCTTCAGAAGTAATTATGGGTGTCCGGCCATTTGGCCGAATGCCGTTTGGCCGAATGTCGTTTGGCCGAACGCCATTTGGCCGAATGCCATTTGGCCGAAAGGGTCGTTTGGCCGAATGCCGTTTGGCCGAATTATTATCGAAAGGATTTGGAGGCGTGGGCAAACTCTGGATCACATTCTAGCTGCCAATATGATCATCAGAAGTATTGCCTTCTTTTAATCATAGGCTATGCTTTCAAGTTTTACCATCAAGGGATTAGTTGGCGTTAAAACTGGAAATATTTTTGTCAGATATTTCCTTCTTTGAATCAAAGGTTGTTCTTTCGGGCTATACTGATATAGGCAACAGTGGCAAGATCACTTAAGTTCATCATCCTTTTTCGGCCAAACGGCATTCGGCCAAATGGCGTTCGGCCAAATGACCCGAAACCGTAATTAGTGAACTCCAACTAACACTTTTATGTCGACCAGATTCTAGGATGTTCATAAAACCAACATTTAAATATTCTACACTTTGAAAGATCATTTAGTTTGAACACCACGAAGCCTGAGCTACTGTATTACTGTATTACCATGCGCCTCCTTTCTAACATAACTGTGAAGAGCTCGATAGAGCCCAAGATGATTCAATCCAACCCCAAAGGGTTGGATTACATACTTTATTGAGCATTAGTGGCCACCAGTATGTCATTCGCATCAGGTATTTCAGAAATATTGGTGAAGCAGTTGATCCTCTCGAAAGAATAAGATACCCTGAGCATCTTAGGACCGTAGAAGGGTCTTTTAGTAGATAAGGGAGCTTTCGAAGGAATAAACAGTGACTAGGACAAAGAAATCTTCCTGAATGTAGCGATCGAAAGCTTTATAAAATCTTTCAAAAAAATTTGTTCGTCATATAGGGTCTTGTACCATTTGGGCAGGTGTACCTATTTTGGGCACTTGCCGCTATAACTAAGTCAATTTCAAACCGATTGATATGAAATTTTGTATAGACTTAGGCACGTACAGTATCTAACTCTGTACAAAAATTCAAATCAATCGGTTTGAAATTGACTTAGTTATAGCAGCAAGTGCCCAAAATAGGTACACCTGCCCAAATGGTACAATCAGTGTTGCGAAACTCATGCTCACGAGTAAAAAATACTCACTCACCTTACTCATTTGTGAGTAATGCTCACGCTGTGAGTTACTCGCGTATGAGTATACTCACGCGTGAGTAATGATGTCATACTCTCGCGTGAGTATTACTCACTTGTGAGTAATACTCACGCGAGAGTATGACGTCATTACTCACGCGTGAGTTACTCATTTTACTCACGGTGAGTTTAGTGAGTAAGTTATTTTTGTTGGTTTGAAATGATTTTTTCGTTTGTTCTGTACTGCAATGGTGATTATTTATATACTAGGCACAGTTTTCGAGGAAAGGTGGATCTGCTCGAGAGCTTTGGCACCATAGGCTATAAACTCTTATTGTTTACCTATGCATGCAAAATAATGTCATCAATTAGGAAATCTCTATATTGCGCCACACTTTGTTAAGGGTATACCTTTGTTCGCATACGTCGGGTCACTTTACGGTATTCAATAAAGATGTTTGGCATATATTTACCTACCTTCAAATAAAATATGGTAGGGTCAATTACAGCATCTCCTAGGTCCAAACATTTAAAACTTTTCTTTTCTGCATACATTTGATCGTTTTTTTTTTTTTCATATGGCTAGTTTCTATTACTGTGCAAAATATAGGGCATGCAATGGCCAAATAGTGGTTTCGCTTCAAAATTACTTGACCAGGCAAGTATGGAAAAAAGTTTTACACTGGTAACGCCTCCCTTGTAAATCTAAAAGAGCTGTAGTTTTTTCTGTGCGGAAAAATAGTCCGTTCTATTATTCCGCAAGGAAAAGTAACGTTTTTCCTCATACTAAATACTTGATCAGTTTGTGTTGGATCTCGCATCGTACTCGGCGTCGTCGGTGGCTGTTACACCAACTAGTTCACTGTCGGATAGCTCTTGATGTCCTGATCAACTTTACCGAAGACAAAATATTTCTCTGTACTCTGGTTGTTGAGAAACAGAAGTTAAGAATTTCTATGACTCGCTAGCGCCACCTAGTGGATAAACCTAGAACCAACTAGTTTAGTATCGGTTAGCTCATGATGTCCTGATCGACTTTGTCGGAGACGGGATTTTGAAATTCTTCTATGTAGTCTGAATCTCAAGATACAAAAACTCAGAATCTTTTGAGCCCACTTGCGCCACCTAGCGGACAAACCTACAATCAACTAGTTCACTATCGAATAGCTGTTGATGTCCTGATCAACTTTGCCGTAGACGAAATTTTTCTATGTAGTCGGATTCTCGAGATACAGAGGTTTAATTTTTTTAGGACTCACTAGTGCCATCTAACGGATAAATCTAGAACCAACTAGTGCACTATCGGATAGCTATTGATGTTCTTATCAACCTTGCCGAAGACAAAATTCTTCTATGTAGTCGGATTCTCGATATATAGAGGTTTAAATTTTTAAAGACTCACTAGCGCCACCTATCGGATAGCTATTGATGTCCTGATCAACCTTGCCGAAGACAAAATACTTTTATGTAATCGGATTCTCGAGATGCAGAGGTTTAAATTTTTTAGGACTCACTAACGCCACCTAGCGGACAAACCTACTATCAACTAGTTCACTATCGGATAGCTATTGATGTCCTGATCAACCATGCCGAAGACAAAATTCTTCTATGTAGTCGGATTTTCGAGACATAGAGGTTTAATTTTTTTAGGACTCACTAGCGCCACCTAACGGATAAATCTAGAACCAACTAGTTCATTATCAGATAGCTGTTGATGTTCTGATCAACCTTGCCGAAGACGAAATTCTTCTATGTAATCGGATTCACAAGATACAGAGGTTTAATTTTTTTTAGGACTCACTAACGCCACCTAGCGGACAAACCTACCATTAACTAGTTCACTATCGAATAGCTGTTGATGTCCTGATCAACTTTGCGGAAGACGAAATTCTTCTATGTAGTCGGATTCTCGAGATACAGAGGTTTAAATTTTTTAGGACTCACTAGCTCTTGATGTCCTGATCAACTTTGCTGAATATATATTTTTCTATGTAGTCTGGTTCTCAAGATACGAGGGCGACAGTATTGGCAATGGCTGTTGACGACACACCTGTAAAAGCACAATGTTTCGTGATCACTAGTGCCACCTACTGGAGCGAATGCGTACTAAATTGCGTACTATCGAAGAGTCCTTGATCTTCTCAACAACTTTGCTGAAGACACCAGTCTTCCAAAATGCTTCATTTCTCCGCAGTTATCGCAAAAGTTACTGATCTCTAAATAGATCACTGGGCGTTCGAGGCATCTGATCTATAAATAGATCACTGGGCGGAAATGGGTTAATGCAACCGCCCATTCAAATCTGCACCACGTCCTGCACCAATTTTTTTGCTTTACGCCAGTTATATGTGGATGACAGCCATTTCAGGGGATTGATCTCTGTCTACAAGAGGTTTAAGTTCAAACAAAAGCCCTCACGTTGAGCTGTTGGGCTCAAAGGGGACCTCTTCAGGATTGCCCTTAACGGAGCGCTTAGAACTAGCAGTAAGTTACAATTCACTACAATAAAAAAAAATAACAATAGAATTATTGACAAGCAACCTTGTCTACTGATTCAATACATTCGCCCCAATAAAACATACCATTTTAATGTTTGATAGGATTCCAAGCCTTTAGATAAATTTTAGATTACCGTATGAATATGAGTAAAGCATACTCGTGAGTGAGTATGTGCACGTCAATACTCACGAGTGAGTGTGAGTTGAACAGCGCTTACTCAAACGTGAGTAATACTCACGGTGAGTTTAAGGTGTAATGCTCATACTCATGAGTGAGTTTGACTAGTTGTGTGAGTACTCGCTCATTTCGCAACACTGGGTACAATACCCTAGTATGTTCGTCGTAGCTTTAGATCACGATTGTGACTAGGTATCAAGCTCATGCTATGCTCATGTATGTGAGATTTTTTTAACTAAATTACACCTGAAAAACTTACAGAAAGCATCCGAATCCACGGACCACAGAATCAAGCTTATTCTACAAGTAAAATCATGTGAATGATGTTTCAAGACTCAATCATGGTGAGTTCTCACAATTTTTTCTAGAAAAAGTCATACGAGAATGCCTAAGCCCAATCTGTTGAAGATAAACTTGTAAGTAAAACGATATTTTTAACGCGAGGCTAATTCATCTCGAGACCCACGGCTTTACTTCCCTATTTTTGAGTGGAATTCGATCCCAGATCCTCAGCGTGATAGGTATTTGCTCAAATCATCCCACCAGATCCGCTGCTCGAATTGAGGAGTCAATCTCAAAGGAAAATCTGCCAGTCAGTCGCGACGATCAACATTACTACCTATTGTGTAAACATAACAAGAATCATTTAAGAGTGTGTAGTCTCTTCAGCATCTTCTCCTCTGCAAAAGGAGAAGCATCTCTCAGTCGACTGTGGCGTCAGTTTGTTCGAAGCAGAACACAAATCGCTTATGATAAACAAGGTTTCCTCTGATACTGCTCATTTGAGGGACTTAATAATTAAAAATTGCTGTCAAACCCCAGACAACCAGTAGTCGCATAATGGTGCACGAATTATATCGTATAAAGTATTATTTTAAGTTACTATCGCATACTATCACATACAGCGACACCTTTCATTGCATATGATAATATTTTTTGAACTTCTTGCGATGCTTCTGAAGAAGACTTTTAAAAAAATATGAATCAACTCATATAAGGTATGACTACATCGCAAAAAAAAAACGACATTTTGATGTTATATTGCGATGAACATAAACGTGTAAGTGAACTCACACAAGGTGTAAATCTAATTCGCCTTACTACGAACTGCGATGATTATACAACTCCACTTGGTACTTTATTTCATTATGACAGTTTACCTCGCATAGGTATATAAAAAAAGTCACATATAGGAAAAGATAAACTCGTTGAAGTATACATACAAACTCGCAAAAACGTGAATCGTTTATGCCGACATAATGCGACTTTATATGCGATAACAATGGAAGAGCTGCTGGTTGACCGAGGTAGTAGTGCCAAACAGCTACGAGAAAGTGCACAGCCAACATTATTGTGGCTACTAAGTCATCCATAATCAATAATGAATGTGCTAATCACAACATTGTAGTGAAAACTTAATAGGTATCTCGTTTCGTCGTTTTTATTTTAAGATAGTCTGCCAAATTCGCATAACATAGGTGAACCAAGCACAGGTGAGTTTGAATGTCATGATTATTTATCAGCCTGTATCATAGGGTATGTGTTCCATCAGTAATCTCACGCTCCCATATTCATCCTATTCGAAAACAAGCGATAACGGCACCGATTGATTCCGTTCTTTTTGTTTTCATGCGTGCTCACTCCTAACAAAAAATACAAAAATAAGAAACAAAACCAACAACGCTTCAATCCTTTGTTTTTCGTAGGATGAAAATGGGAGCCACATGCTTAATAAGGGAACCAGTACCCTAAGTAGTGTTTGGTTATAAGTGCGAAGTGCCGCTCGTAAATCCAAAGGTCATTTGTTCGACACTGAGGTGTTCAGACCAGTTGGAGTACTAAAGGTTAGGGGTAAAGTTGATTTACGAAAAACTAGCAAAGTGAGGAGTTAAGGGGCGTTTACGGCGTGTTCAGGGGTTAAAAATTTAAAAATATCCGGGGAACACCCTGGAGCTTAGGTCATCTGATCTACTAGAGTAATCAGTGATCTATTGGAGCTTTATGAATAAAATTTATGTTTGCTCAGCCCTATGCAACTATGTGCTGTCAAGTGGTGAGTTTATATCCTGTTAGAGGACATCACTGAAACGCCTTGAAACGCTTTGAAATGCCTCTAAAACCACCGGGAAATTCACATGAGAGCCTCTGAAGCCCCCTACAACCGAACTGAACCTCCTGAGACGCATTTAAACGCCTTGAATCGCTTCGAAATGCGTTGAAACGCCTCTAAAACTACCATGAAACCTCCGTGAAGTTCATTTGCGAGCCTCTGAAGCCCCTTAAGCCCCCCTGAAACCTGCTGAAACACCCTGAAAGGCATTGAAATGCCTTTAAACGCCTCCCGAAAATCCATCAATGAAATGCCCTGAAACGCAGTGTAATGCCCTGGAACGCTTTGAAACGGCTCTAAAACCCCGATGTAACCTCCGTGAAATTCACCTGAGTGCCTCTTAAGCCCCTCAAAACCTCTCCGAAATATTCTTACACGCATTGGAACGCCCTGAAACGGATTGAAATGCCTCTCGCCCCATGAAACCTCCGTGAAATTTATCTGCGAACCTCTGATGGGCTGCAAAACGGTGGATCGGTAAGCAGAGCGTCCAACATAGCTCTAGTCCTCACAAGTTCCTACCTCATGCTTCCACGGGTCAAGCGATGACAAAGACCACTAGCTAAGAGTTGTGTTCTTAGCTGCCCAGCCAACACACGATCGTATATGATGTAGAATAGGATGCTAAAGTGGAGGCAATATGCGTACACTTTATACGCGCTCATATGGAAGCATGTACGCATATGGCCTCCACTTTAGCATCCTACAGTGCGAGAAATAAGTATAAAGACAGAGCCGTTTTCCATACAAAATAATCATGTTTAGGGATCAAAATCTCTTTTTCTAGCGATTCGATTGTTTTGGAATTTTGACTGCCACCTTAAAATAACTAGAATTTTGGCTAGAAATATAAATCATCATCCATAAAAACGTTTATATCGACTTTCCAGATTCAAATAAATATAAAGACACATTTTTGTATGGAAATCAGTATCTTTATATTCATTTGAATCTTACGTTAATATCAATATTTTGGTTTCTCTATGCAGTCGTTGTGATTGACGTATGCAAATTGGTGAGCTCGTTTCAAGATATTAGCTGCACTAGAAATTACTTAAGTTACTTCATAAAAACTACACAGTTGAAAAATGTTACATCATATAACCTGTAACAAAAAGACGCCGTCATATCGCACATTATCTTCCATCACTTTTTAAATTTACAGCTTGTTCTGTGTATGAAGCTTGCGCTCAACATTCCTTACAAGAAATTGTTGAATGTGAAATTCAGGGAAATGGAATAGAAATGTATATGACAAATTTGTTTACGTCAGGTGTAATGTTCAGAATTTTTTGCTGTGACAGTGAAGGAATTTGGAGAAGAATAGCATGTAAACTCTCAGACGGAGATGTTTATATCCATCCTAAAACCATCATTTCCTACTTAAACTTTTGTTCATAAAAAAGTTTTGAAAATTTCCGATGAAATCTAAACTTCTTTACAAGAATCGAAAAACAATTTCAAAACCAAAAGTATAATTAAAACTGTTTTTAACAGCAAAAAAGACATCATTCTGATCCACCCTAACAGCTGCTTTAACTTGATTAAAACTCGTCCATCTCTTCTCTATTGCCACCTTCCCTCATCTTGTTGGAATACGAAACCCATTATCGAAATGACCCGAAGAGGGATGGATTCCCATTGGCAAGCCTGCATTTTATGCGCAAAACATGCAAATTTTCCTCCGTTGTCCGTTGACGAAGGCAAACTGTCGCCGCCGCCGCAGTTACGACTTTATAATCGACTTCCATATTAATTGAAAACTTAATTTACAAATGAAACGCAGCCATCTTTTGAAGCAGGATTGCCACCGTCTTGCAGCCTCAGTGGTTTTGCTTAGAACTTTACCGCCACACAATCCTGATAAAGCCACATGTCATCTCATCGCAGCTTCGTACTCGTATAGATTAGCATTCGGTTCGGTTCCGTAGCGCGCAACTGTGCACGCTTTCAGATCGCGGGACAGCAATAACGATAGTGATTTACGAGCTTCTTGTTAAAATGTCAAATGATAACTTGTTTGAAACATTTTCGTTTTTGGCTGTTTTCAGATGATTGTGTGCATGTGTGAGATGATTTGTAGTTCTATTCCTATTCGGAATCAATTATTTTGTACAGTTTGTGCAAAAAGAAGTCAAACATTCCCACAGTAAGCTAATTTCCTCCCTAATTAGCTCTTAATTATCTGCATCTCTCGTCAGCGGTTATTTATGGTAATTTCCCATAATTTTTACAACCATTCATGTTGTAATAAAATTGAATCCAACAAAAATTGATAATCACACACGCTCCCGCCACCGTCGCCACCTATCGACCCCTCGTAAACGGCGTCTTTTACGAGGGTTTCAAAAAGTTTATGGTTTGTTTGGCTGACGCTTTTTTATGTGACTTTATGCGATCTAACACCACGTAACCACGCACACTCCCTGGGCCACTTGAAGCCATCGCCGCTGCACTTCCACACCACCCAGCCATCCAAAAACCCCATGGATATGCTATGAGAACTCCTCGAATCCGAATCGGACCCGTCCAGCGGGGAAATCTTGGCCTGAGCTTGCCCTTTTTCCGTCCATCTGTCACTGGTGCGAGTCTTTTTTTTTCGGGCAAAACATTTTGTAAAACAATAAAAATTATGAGCTTTTATGTGCATGTCGCTCGGGCCAAAACCATACGCTCCGTAGTCGTCGCGATTTTACTCTCACTCACACCCCGAGTCCAAAGCTCGTAACCATAAAAATTTCATTGTTGTCTCTCATACGGTCGTTTATAGAGCCCCCTGACTTGGGACCAGGCCGCAGCCATCATCTATCTATTCACTCGCTCACTCACTCAACAAACGCCACATTAAGGAAGGAGATAATTGTTAACAAATTATAAAAATGAGCCACGAGATGTTTATTGAGTTATATGTTTGTTGCTTCCTCATGCTTTTCAACAGGCCCATTCAGATTTTAGCACCCACAAAAACGGAACTACGCGGTGGGTCATTTAATTTACGTCTTAATTTCGACTTCTGTAAACGATTATTAACTTGTAATATATGATTCTGCGCACGACCAATACCTACATTCTCAGCTAGCCCTAGGTCGCCATCATGAACAACATAGGTACGGATCGATGCTTCAACCAACCCATGTTTCGTGATGAGCATGACTCCGAATGGACGTGATTGATCAGCATTAGCTCAACACACTAAAGTGCCAATTTACACCTCGCCGCCACCGATGCCGATGATGGTTTGTTTTTCTCCCTCATTTTATAGTCGAAGCTTTATTGATTTTTAACTCGTCGTTTTTACGGGTCGTAATGTCGATGATTCGAATCCGACGGACGATTGATTGGCAAAATTTGTCCCCATCCGGCGCGGCGGGCCGCTTCCTCCAAGACGGAAGCAAGATCTACTACATCAAAAAACTATTAACCAACGTAGTAAATCGTGATGGTCACGATGTGATGTGATATTTAATTTCGATTAGCGTCAAATTCATACAAATAAAATCCCAACACTTGGACGACCCTATTGGAATGGCGAAATGAGCAAGCTTTTATGACGAAAAACAACTTCTAGCGCCATCTCAGCCAAATGACTGGAACCTGCAACACCGCGGGCGAGCTCGCTAGCACCAAATATGTTTCGTTCACTCCTTCCCCCTTTTATTCATTTCGACGCACGCGAGAGAGCATCAAGCTTCTGGTATAATCAAAAAAGCTTCTGCATCACCCACCGCTGGGGTGTAAACTTTTAGATCATTTTCTTTTTACGGGAACTACCAGATGGTGCCACGAGTATTGTTTAGGAAGAGAGAGGAAATGCGGAGAGAGTAATAAGCACCAACAAGAAATGTAGGGGTGTGTATCTGTATGCTCGTTTGAAGGAAAAGAAGTGCAGCCTTAATTAATGTGGCCTCAAGGTATACAGGGTCAAATATTTGACAAAGAATGAACTAAGATCAAGCATCTGCTTGAGACTAAGAGTTCAATCGAGTCAAACAAGATGTTTGAGCATTATTCGTTTTTTGGACAAATATCACTAGTTTACAGCATTTTTGAACTCGGTAAGCTGATGATCATTTTTGGTGTAGAATCATGCCCTGATTTCGAAAACGCGAAAGAAAAAAATTACAGTAGAGCGGAAATTTTTTCGACTTTCCATACAAGGTTGATGATTTGAAATCGATTTTTGTTCTATTTTAAAGCAAAGTCGCTCACTTCAAACATCTCATTCTCCATAATCAATGCTCCGATTGAGCTGAAATTTTTACTGTAACTCGCCTACATATGATATGTCAAATAAACGTCGAGAGAGAATTTTTAAGTTGTTTTTTTCTTATTGATAAAAATACATTTCTTCGAAAAATTTTGTGAATTTTGCTAAAATTTAAGAAAATCGTCCCTAAAACTCGCCAATATCTAGAATTTCATCAATCTGACGCAAAACCTGTATTCAGATGATCGAATTGTATTGTACTCAGCTTTTAATTTATGGAAAAAGATTTGAAATTGGTTGAAAGAAACGCAATATATTTAAATTTTAGTAAATTACATATTTTGAAAAGTTGCAAAATTCACTATTTAGCTAAAACTCAAAAACTGCTCTACTTAAAATTTTTTGAAGGTCAGTTTCGAAATCAGCACTAAATTGTGCTTCAAAAATTTTGGTCGTTGACAGAAGTTCACGACTTTCGTTTTATTTTGTAAACTTGTGTATTTGACCTTGTGTACTGAAATCATAAGAATTGTAGATTTGACCATCTTATTTAGATACTTTGCACCAAAAATGAAGAAAATTTAAACTTAGAAAAAAATCAATTACTTTTGAAAACTTTCTCTATTGTTTTTTTTTATTTCGATTACATTTCAGGCCAAACATTTCAATAGGTCCTATCTGCATTTGAGAGGCTCTCTTTGTTCAATTTCTCTTTCAATTATTGCAATGTAATGGCACACTTTTCAACTATTTTTGCAGTACAAATCAAAAGACGATTGTTTTGACCATCGTTCAATGCAAGGAGACAATCATAATACAAAGAAACAGCTGAGATATTAACGAAAGAGAGGGAAACTAAAGAGAGCCTCTCTTCTGCAGATTGGACCTTTAGACATGTTTGGCCTGATTTTTCTTACATGACAACCTGAGCAGAAGAAAATAACGGTAAAATACCGAATACAGGCATACAAACTATCTGAATTAAGTATTAAAAAGACCTGAAGAGAGGGGAAAATATCATGAATAATACGTTGGGGACCGTCCACAAATGGCGTCGCAATTTACGGAAGAGAGGGACTCTTTGATATTGCTACGAACCATGGATGGTCCCACGGATGGTCATTAATGGATGGCCCCATGCGTGTTTTATCCGAATTCTTTGAGAGTAATGGCATCAGGTATTTCAATATGTGAATTATTCACGGCGGTTTTGTATTCATTTATTTATTTATTTATTTATTTTGTTAATTTTCCTGGAATATCTTTTGGTGCATTCAGTGGACTTTTCTGGCGCCAAAGTGGTTCTAGATATTTCAATAATTAAACCAGTCCTCAACAGCAAACCAACAATTCACTGAGACATTTTTGTCGGTACCTGCAAAATATCAAAATGAGCTATTTTCAATACCAGGTTAACCAACCAATACCTTGTTTTTGTAGGCTAATTCCTACTATGTCAGCCCCCTGGGTTAATGTTGATTATGGTTCTACCCCGTTAGGCCGAAATCCGTTAGGCCGAATGGGTTGTTAGGCCGAACTAGTTACTAGGTCAAATGGGTTGTTAGGTCAAACGTTTTGCTCAACTGGATGGTAAGAAATGTTTAATATTTGAAGGAAACGGTCTTCGACCTTGACAATTCGGTTGGCTTTGAATGGTTAATTGAATAAACACACTAAGGCCGTTCGCAATGCTGTTTTATTTTGTATGGCGAGTTTTAAAAATAGTAAAACTCGCCATACAAAATAAAACAGCATTGCGAACGGTCTAATAGTTTTTCGCGTTTTAAAATCTAAATTATAGCTACACTGAGAACAAATTCAGAGTTCCAGTATGAACATGATTAACATGATTAAACGCACCTGAATCGAGCTCTCTAAAACTTAGAAAGAACAGCCTATGTTTGAAAGAAGGAAAAATCTCCGATGAAAAAGTTGTTAACTGTATTGCTTTTGTATGAGTATAAAAGTAATATTATGAAAAAAAAAAAACGCCCTATGTTCAGAAGAAGGACCCTAGTAGCACCTGTAACTTAGGAAATATTTTAGAAAAATAATAAAGATTGCATAGCCGTTTTACTCCAGACTAATGGTAACAATTCTATTTTTGCAGTATACATTCTGGTTGCTCAGACATTACAACGCAACATAAATTTTGCAGAAGCTACATTAATGTCACACAGTGGCTTTCGTGAAACATGCTCTTGAACTGTCAAATTCAAAAAGTTGCATTGTTGACATCATCCTGTTACATTGAAACCAAAAACCAAAACAAATGACCAGACCAGTTGCTGCGAAGTCAATGTTTGGTTGCCATGTATCATGTTACCGAATGCCGTTTCCAAATGACGACAGTGTAACTTTTTGTTGTTTCATTGTAAACACATATGAGACGCACAAAAACCTACGATTACTTGGTCACAAATGTGCAACTTACCAGTTGCAAACAGATTGAGATCAACACTGCATGTCAAATGTATCAACTAATTAGATATGTTTGTATGCTAAAACTTAAACAACAAATTCGATGTTTTGACCTTATTATGTTAAAGATGCATTTAAAAATACTTGATTTATTTCCTGTAGTTTAGAGTCCTGTGTAAAACAATGTATGATGTGGATATTGATATTTTCAGACATCCAACCGGCAATGTAGGTTCTCCCAAGTAATCACAATGGCGATTACTTGCTTCATTAAAAAAAATGACATAAAAATACTTTCAGTTATGATTTTGGAGTCTTAATCAAACATAACAGAAAAGAAAACTTACCACATTTGACGAAAAAAGGCCTGGCAAGCCTAGTATCATTCTTCCCATTCTAATATCGTATAACAAATCAGTGAGACATGCAAATGTATATGCTGAAATTAACGAATTTCGCAAGCGCGCGGGTTTTCTGTAAGTAAAATTGACGATTTCGCCGGAAAAATGCAATTGCCAAGCTCATTTAGGATATCGACCAAAAACATTTCCATTTTGTTTGAGCGACACTTTATTCAATCGCCATGGCCATGCTTTGGCGGATCCACCATCATCATTTTCCATAATTGTTATGTCGAAACCAGCAATGTAATTTTGAGTTTATTTTTCTATTACAGTGTAAACAAACTTCATTACACATTAGTTACAATCTTATCTCCTATGTAACGAACAACATGTTGCACAGAGGCTCCACCTCCTGCGCTTTTTCGGTTGCATAGCTGTGGGAATCGATGTTGCAGTCATTTAGAATCGACTTTTGCATTTGTCGCATAGAAATTACCGTGATTTAGTTGTAACAAAGTGTGCTGCTTGGGGAAAAACTCTGATGAGGGCTGCAATCCTCATAATCAGTAAAACATTTACACTAGAAAGAGCAGCAGTAGACTACCGCCGTTAAACAGAACAGTTAAACTAGAAAGAGTTTAGAAGAAGTAAAATTTCAGATGTAAAAGTTGATAGCTATAATACGTATACTGCCGTTCTACGCCCGATTGTCCCATGTTATTTGGGAATCCCATATAACATGCGACCACTATGCTCTACGGCAGTACATGAGTGAAACAGTCTATATGCAGAAGTAGTGGAAACTCTGATGAAAAATGTTAATGGCGGTAATATTTATAATGAAGAAAGAACAGCCTATTTTGAAAAGCAGGAAAAATCTCCAATGAAAAATTTAATAGCTATAATGCTTATAGTGAGTATAACAGTTAGGCTATGTACAGAAGAAGGAAAAACTCTTATGAAAAAGTTAATGGCTGTAATACTTCAAATGAGTAGAATAGTTAAACTAGAAAGAACAGCCAATGTTCAAAAGAAGGAAAAAAAATCCGATGAAAAATTCAATCGTTATAATGCTTATAGTGAGTAGAACACTAAAACTAGACAGAACAGCCTGTGTTTAGAAGAAGAAAAAATCTCCAATGAAAAATTTAAAAACTGTAATGCTTATAGTGAGTACAGTCGACTCTCCACATGTCGATGTTCTACATTTCGATATATCTCCCTATCTCGGATGGTCGGTCCCTTCAATCTGCAAACATTTTACCTTTCTACATGTCGATATCTGATTATCTCGATATCTCTCTATCACGATGCGATCTCGTTCGTTCTAGATTTTCTCTCCATATGTCGATATGCTCGTTTTTACAGGTTGCTATTATTACGTTTCTTAGATGCAAAACATTCTGGGAAGGTGAAGTGACATCTATTTGTTGACGGTTTTTCCTAGTTACAGACGATTTTTCAATCAAGTGTGCATTACACATTGGTTCTTTAGTTCGATCTCCCTCTATCATGATCCCCTCCCTATCCCTGGTCCCTTCAATATCGAGATGTAGAGAGTCAACTGTATAATGATTATAATGAGTAGAATAGTTAAACTAGAAAGAACAGCCTCCGATGAAAAAAATAATTGTTGTAATGATCATAGTGAGTAGAACATTAACACTATAAAGAAAATTTTATGGGAGCAAATCCCCGATGAAAAATTCAATAGCTGAAATGCTTTTTTTATGCTGACCCATTTAAGCTTACTGATGCACTTATTCTTTGTACAGCGCCTAAATGTATCCTATTTTACTATATTCAACTGGTTGCCTTTGCGCTGCTTTCTTTTTTGTACCCTGCTCATGGTAAAATGATGAGCACGGATGATGTTGATGCTTTTAGGTTAGGTATAATAGCCTTTTTTGATTTGTATTACATTCATTTGCAAGTAGTATAATTATGTTGATAATATTACTGCATTGAGTATCTTAATCCTATCGATAGCTGTGGTTGTGCCCGTTCATCATAACTCTTTGTTTCTGACTAACAATCAGATTTTTCGAGATGCTGTATTATAAATCTTTTCTAATTCGCCTCCAAAATTGATTTCCCCCAAAGTTCCCCAACGATGTCCACATACTCATGTTTATTTCGTTTTGTGCCATAAAACCAGTAGACACATATAATGACAATATATTCGGCCTACCGACCCTTTCAGCCTAACGACCCTTTCGGCCTGCCAACGTGATGCAAAAGGACGGTTAATTGTATAACATACGAACACATAAGGGAAGAAGTCGGTCAACAATATCCAATTTGTACTGAGAATTCATTTTTTAAGCAAGAAATGTAGCCCAGTTCTGTAAACAGTCGTTGAAATAGCATAATCATGAATTTTCTCAAATAAAGGCGAATAAACCATTCTGTTTGAAATCTCAAAAATAAAAATATGAAATTGGAAAAAAAAAAAACAAATAATTTCCAAGATCGTTTTAGGATCATCATTCAGTATGATCTCAATAATAGATACGCATTAGACTGGGTCAACAACGTCGATTTCGAGCATTTTCGATTCCTTCTAGCGTCCAAAACAACCGTGTAAAATTTGGGAGCGGTTGGTTGCGTCCCCGTATTCAACATTGCAATTGAAGTGTATGTGGTCTCCAGTTAGCCTAGTGGTTAGGGTTATGGATCGCCAATCCGGAGACGGCAGGTTCGAATCCTATTCCAGTCGGGAAGGTTTTCTCGACTCTCTGGGCATTAGTGTATTATTGTGCTTGCCACACAATGTACAAATTCATGCAATGGCAGGCAAAGAACTTTGGAAGTGCTCTAAGAATACTAAGTTGAAGAGAGGCAGGCCAAGTTCCAATGCAAACGTAGAGCCACTGGGAAGAAGAAGAAGAAGAAGGATAAAAGCCATAATCAGTCGAGAACATGGCTGTGTTATCTCAGGCGCAATCGTAACAATATATTTTTTCTCTTGTAGCCATCCAGATCAGAGAAAGGGAAAATATTACTTTTTTGATCAGAAACTGCTTTTGATGTTTAAATTTCATACTGACAGATCAAACATTTATGAAGCTTATTGAAAACGGCTGCCCAACCTGAACTTTCCAGATAATAAAGTTATTAAAAAGCCCAACTACATCTTCCGTAGTGGCACGAAGAATCCGCCAGGAAGTAAATGAAAACGCCTGTAAATATTTTGGGAATTTCATAGATGGGTTTTGTTACCCGGCGCCAAACCACCCTTCAGGGAATTACATACATTTAGGCGTTTTCCGCATATTAGAGGAATTAAAGGAATCCGATCGTCCTGCGATTTCTATATTTTCGAATAGAATCCTGGCAATAATCCAGGATGGCTTTTGAGGATATTTTCTACGAATCCAGCAGGATCGTGCTGCTTTAGGCCTGATTTATATCTCGTCGACTTGTTCGACAAAATATGCATGGTAAATGTCGAAGTCGCTTATTGTTCCACAATATTCGACTTTTCAACCACTCAAACGCAAAGGGTGATGGGGTGTGAGGATTTAATGTCCTGTCGATGTTCAAGGATCATTTTTGAGGTCCTTTTGGATCAATTCTGGAGACCGGACTTCTTCCCATTTAATTTTATTACGATTTGTTTGAGGTAAAAAGTCGAAATAATTAATTATTCCTCAATATTCGACTTTTCATCCACTTAAACGCAAAGGGTGATGGGGTGTGAGGATTTAATGTCCTGTCGATGTTCAAGGATCATTTTTGAGGTCCTTTTGGATCAATCCTGATGACCGGACTTCTTCCCATTTGATTTTATTACGATTTGTTTGAGGTAAAAAGTCGAAATAATTGATTATTCCTCAATATTCGACTTTTCATCCACTTAAACGCAAAGGGTGATGGGGTGTGAGGATTTATTGTCCTGTCGATGTTCAAGGATCATTTTTGAGGTCCTTTTGGATCAATCCTGATGACCGGACTTCTTCCCATTTGATTTTATTACGATTTGTTTGAGGTAAAAAGTCGAAATAATTGATTATTCCTCAATATTCGACTTTTCATCCACTTAAACGCAAAGGGTGATGGGGTGTGAGGATTTATTGTCCTGTCGATGTTCAAGGATCATTTTTGATGTCCTTTTGGATCAATCCTGATGACCGGACTTCTTCCCATTTGATTTTATTACGATTTGTTTGAGGTAAAAAGTCGAAATAATTGATTATTCCTCAATATTCGACTTTTCATCCACTTAAACGCAAAGGGTGATGGGGTGTGAGGATTTAATGTTCTGTCGATGTTCAAGGATCATTTTTGAGGTCCTTTTGGATCAATCCTGATGACCGGACTTCTTCCCATTTGATTTTATTACGATTTGTTTGAGGTAAAAAGTCGAAATAATTGATTATTCCTCAATATTCGACTTTTCATCCACTTAAACGCAAAGGGTGATGGGGTGTGAGGATGTAATGTCCTGTCGATGTTCAAGGATCATTTTTGAGGTCCTTTTGGATCAATCCTGGAGACCAGACTTCTTTCCATTTGATTTTATTACGATTTGTTTGAGGTAAAAAGTCGAAATAATTAATTATTCCTCAATATTCGACTTTTCATCCACTTAAACGCAAAGGGTGATGGGGTGTGAGGATTTAATGTCCTGTCGATGTTCAAGGATCATTTTTGAGGTCCTTTTGGATCAATCCTGGAGACCGGACTTCTTCCCATTTAATTTTATAACGATTTGTTTGAGGTAAAAAGTCGAAATAATTGATTATTCCTCAATATTCGACTTTTCATCCACTTAAACGCAAAGGGTGATGGGGTGTGAGGATTTAATGTTCTGTCGATGTTCAAGGATCATTTTTGAGGTCCTTTTGGATCAATCCTGATGACCGGACTTCTTCCCATTTGATTTTATTACGATTTGTTTGAGGTAAAATGTCGAAATAATTGATTATTCCTCAATATTCGACTTTTCATCCACTTAAACGCAAAGGGTGATGGGGTGTGAGGATGTAATGTCCTGTCGATGTTCAAGGATCATTTTTGAGGTCCTTTTGGATCAATCCTGGAGACCAGACTTCTTTCCATTTGATTTTATTACGATTTGTTTGAGGTAAAAAGTCGAAATAATTAATTATTCCTCAATATTCGACTTTTCATCCACTTAAACGCAAAGGGTGATGGGGTGTGAGGATTTAATGTCCTGTCGATGTTCAAGGATCATTATCTAGGTCCTTTTGGATCAATCCTGGAGACCGGACTTCTTCACATTTAATTTTATTACGATTTGTTTGAGGTAAAATGTCGAAATAATTAATTATTCCTCAATATTCGACTTTTCATCCACTTAAACGCAAAGGGTGATGGGGTGTGAGGATTTAATGTCCTGTCGATGTTCAAGGATCATTTTTGAGGTCCTTTTGGATCAATCCTGGAGACCAGACTTCTTCCCATTTGATTTTATTATGATTTGTTTGAGGTAAAAAGCCGAAATAATTAATTATTCCTCAATATTCGACTTTTCATCCACTTAAACGCAAAGGGTGATGGGGTGTGACGATTTAATGTCCTGTCGATGTTCAAGGATCATTTTTGAGGTCCTTTTGGATCAATCCTGATGACCGGACTTCTTCCCATTTAATTTTATTACGATTTGTTTGAGGTAAAAAGTCGAAATAACTAATTATTTCTCAATATTCGACTTTTCATCCACTTAAACGCAAAGGGTGATGGGGTGTGAGGATTTAATGTCCTGTCGATGTTCAAGGATCATTTTTGAGGTCCTTTTGGATCAATGCTGATGACCGGACTTCTTCCCATTTAATTTTATAACGATTTGTTTGAGGTAAAAAGTCGAAATAATTGATTATTCCTCAATATTCGACTTTTCATCCACTTAAACGCAAAGGGTGATGGGGTGTGAGGATTTAATGTCCTGTCGATGTTCAAGGATCATTATTTAGGTCCTTTTGGATCAATCCTGATGACAAGACTTCTTCCCATTTGATTTTATTACGATTTGTTTGAGGTAAAAAGTCGAAATAATTGATTATTCCTCAATATTCGACTTTTCATCCACTTAAACGCAAAGGGTGATGGGGTGTGAGGATTTAATGTTCTGTCGATGTTCAAGGATCATTTTTGAGGTCCTTTTGGATCAATCCTGGAGACCAGACTTCTTTCCATTTGATTTTATTACGATTTGTTTGAGGTAAAATGTCGAAATAATTGATTATTCCTCAATATTCGACTTTTCATCCACTTAAACGCAAAGGGTGATGGGGTGTGAGGATGTAATGTCCTGTCGATGTTCAAGGATCATTTTTGAGGTCCTTTTGGATCAATCCTGGAGACCAGACTTCTTTCCATTTGATTTTATTACGATTTGTTTGAGGTAAAAAGGCGAAATAACTAATTATTCCTCAATATTCGACTTTTCATCCACTTAAACGCAAAGGGTGATGGGGTGTGAGGATTTAATGTCCTGTCGATGTTCAAGGATCATTTTTGAGGTCCTTTTGGATCAATCCTGGAGACCGGACTTCTTCCCATTTAATATTATTACGATTTGTTTGAGGTAAAAAAGTCGAAATAATTGATTATTCCTCAATATTCGACTTTTCATCCACTTAAACGCAAAGGGTGATGGGGTGTGAGGATGTAATGTCCTGTCGATGTTCAAGGATCATTTTTGAGGTCCTTTTGGATCAATCCTGGAGACCGGACTTCTTCCCATTTAATTTTATTACGATTTGTTTGAGGTAAAAAGTCGAAATAATTAATTATTCCTCAATATTCGACTTTTCATCCACTTAAACGCAAAGGGTGATGGGGTGTGAGGATTTAATGTCCTGTCGATGTTCAAGGATCATTTTTGAGGTCCTTTTGGATCAATCCTGGAGACCAGACTTCTTCCCATTTGATTTTATTATGATTTGTTTGAGGTAAAAAGCCGAAATAATTAATTATTCCTCAATATTCGACTTTTCATCCACTTAAACGCAAAGGGTGATGGGGTGTGACGATTTAATGTCCTGTCGATGTTCAAGGATCATTTTTGAGGTCCTTTTGGATCAATCCTGATGACCGGACTTCTTCCCATTTAATTTTATTACGATTTGTTTGAGGTAAAAAGTCGAAATAACTAATTATTTCTCAATATTCGACTTTTCATCCACTTAAACGCAAAGGGTGATGGGGTGTGAGGATTTAATGTCCTGTCGATGTTCAAGGATCATTTTTGAGGTCCTTTTGGATCAATGCTGATGACCGGACTTCTTCCCATTTAATTTTATAACGATTTGTTTGAGGTAAAAAGTCGAAATAATTGATTATTCCTCAATATTCGACTTTTCATCCACTTAAACGCAAAGGGTGATGGGGTGTGAGGATTTAATGTCCTGTCGATGTTCAAGGATCATTATTTAGGTCCTTTTGGATCAATCCTGATGACAAGACTTCTTCCCATTTGATTTTATTACGATTTGTTTGAGGTAAAAAGTCGAAATAATTGATTATTCCTCAATATTCGACTTTTCATCCACTTAAACGCAAAGGGTGATGGGGTGTGAGGATTTAATGTTCTGTCGATGTTCAAGGATCATTTTTGAGGTCCTTTTGGATCAATCCTGGAGACCAGACTTCTTTCCATTTGATTTTATTACGATTTGTTTGAGGTAAAATGTCGAAATAATTGATTATTCCTCAATATTCGACTTTTCATCCACTTAAACGCAAAGGGTGATGGGGTGTGAGGATGTAATGTCCTGTCGATGTTCAAGGATCATTTTTGAGGTCCTTTTGGATCAATCCTGGAGACCAGACTTCTTTCCATTTGATTTTATTACGATTTGTTTGAGGTAAAAAGGCGAAATAACTAATTATTCCTCAATATTCGACTTTTCATCCACTTAAACGCAAAGGGTGATGGGGTGTGAGGATTTAATGTCCTGTCGATGTTCAAGGATCATTTTTGAGGTCCTTTTGGATCAATCCTGGAGACCGGACTTCTTCCCATTTAATTTTATTACGATTTGTTTGAGGTAAAAAGTCGAAATAATTAATTATTCCTCAATATTCGACTTTTCATCCACTTAAACGCAAAGGGTGATGGGGTGTGAGGATGTAATGTCCTGTCGATGTTCAAGGATCATTTTTGAGGTCCTTTTGGATCAATCCTGATGACCGGACTTCTTCCCATTTAATTTTATTACGATTTGTTTGAGGTAAAAAGTCGAAATAACTAATTATTTCTCAATATTCGACTTTTCATCCACTTAAACGCAAAGGGTGATGGGGTGTGAGGATGTAATGTCCTGTCGATGTTCAAGGATCATTTTTGAGGTCCTTTTGGATCAATCCTGGAGACCGGACTTCTTCCCATTTAATATTATTACGATTTGTTTGAGGTAAAAAAGTCGAAATAATTGATTATTCCTCAATATTCGACTTTTCATCCACTTAAACGCAAAGGGTGATGGGGTGTGAGGATGTAATGTCCTGTCGATGTTCAAGGATCATTTTTGAGGTCCTTTTGGATCAATCCTGGAGACCGGACTTCTTCCCATTTAATTTTATTACGATTTGTTTGAGGTAAAAAGTCGAAATAATTAATTATTCCTCAATATTCGACTTTTCATCCACTTAAACGCAAAGGGTGATGGGGTGTGAGGATTTAATGTCCTGTCGATGTTCAAGGATCATTTTTGAGGTCCTTTTGGATCAATCCTGGAGACCGGACTTCTTCCCATTTAATATTATTACGATTTGTTTGAGGTAAAAAAGTCGAAATAATTGATTATTCCTCAATATTCGACTTTTCATCCACTTAAACGCAAAGGGTGATGGGGTGTGAGGATGTAATGTCCTGTCGATGTTCAAGGATCATTTTTGAGGTCCTTTTGGATCAATCCTGGAGACCGGACTTCTTCCCATTTAATTTTATTACGATTTGTTTGAGGTAAAAAGTCGAAATAATTAATTATTCCTCAATATTCGACTTTTCATCCACTTAAACGCAAAGGGTGATGGGGTGTGAGGATTTAATGTCCTGTCGATGTTCAAGGATCATTATTTAGGTCCTTTTGGATCAATCCTGATGACCGGACTTCTTCCCATTTGATTTTATTACGATTTGTTTGAGGTAAAAAGTCGAAATAATTGATTATTCCTCAATATTCGACTTTTCATCCACTTAAACGCAAAGGGTGATGGGGTGTGAGGATGTAATGTCCTGTCGATGTTCAAGGATCATTTTTGAGGTCCTTTTGGATCAATCCTGGAGACCGGACTTCTTCCCATTTAATTTTATTACGATTTGTTTGAGGTAAAAAGTCGAAATAATTAATTATTCCTCAATATTCGACTTTTCATCCACTTAAACGCAAAGGGTGATGGGGTGTGAGGATTTAATGTCCTGTCGATGTTCAAGGATCATTATTTAGGTCCTTTTGGATCAATCCTGATGACCGGACTTCTTCCCATTTGATTTTATTACGATTTGTTTGAGGTAAAAAGTCGAAATAATTGA
Organism: Aedes albopictus; assembly: GCF_035046485.1. Taxonomy (NCBI): domain Eukaryota; kingdom Metazoa; phylum Arthropoda; class Insecta; order Diptera; family Culicidae; genus Aedes; species Aedes albopictus. Next base: position 796,233 of record NC_085136.1, on the reverse strand, counting down.
TTATTCCTCAATATTCGACTTTTCATCCACTTAAACGCAAAGGGTGATGGGGTGTGAGGATTTAATGTTCTGTCGATGTTCAAGGATCATTTTTGAGGTCCTTTTGGATCAATCCTGATGACCGGACTTCTTCCCATTTGATTTTATTACGATTTGTTTGAGGTAAAAAGTCGAAATAACTAATTATTTCTCAATATTCGACTTTTCATCCACTTAAACGCAAAGGGTGATGGGGTGTGAGGATTTAATGTCCTGTCGATGTTCAAGGATCATTTTTGAGGTCCTTTTGGATCAATGCTGATGACCGGGCTTCTTCCCATTTGATTTTATTACGATTTGTTTGAGGTAAAAAGGCGAAATAACTAATTATTCCTCAATATTCGACTTTTCATCCACTTAAACGCAAAGGGTGATGGGGTGTGAGGATTTAATGTCCTGTCGATGTTCAAGGATCATTTTTGAGGTCCTTTTGGATCAATCCTGGAGACCGGACTTCTTCCCATTTAATATTATTACGATTTGTTTGAGGTAAAAAAGTCGAAATAATTGATTATTCCTCAATATTCGACTTTTCATCCACTTAAACGCAAAGGGTGATGGGGTGTGAGGATTTAATGTTCTGTCGATGTTCAAGGATCATTTTTGAGGTCCTTTTGGATCAATCCTGATGACCGGACTTCTTCCCATTTGATTTTATTACGATTTGTTTGAGGTAAAAAGTCGAAATAACTAATTATTTCTCAATATTCGACTTTTCATCCACTTAAACGCAAAGGGTGATGGGGTGTGAGGATTTAATGTCCTGTCGATGTTCAAGGATCATTTTTGAGGTCCTTTTGGATCAATGCTGATGACCGGGCTTCTTCCCATTTGATTTTATTACGATTTGTTTGAGGTAAAAAGGCGAAATAACTAATTATTCCTCAATATTCGACTTTTCATCCACTTAAACGCAAAGGGTGATGGGGTGTGAGGATTTAATGTCCTGTCGATGTTCAAGGATCATTTTTGAGGTCCTTTTGGATCAATCCTGATGACCGGACTTCTTCCCATTTGATTTTATTACGATTTGTTTGAGGTAAAAAGCCGAAATAATTAATTATTCCTCAATATTCGACTTTTCATCCACTTAAACGCAAAGGGTGATGGGGTGTGAGGATTTAATGTCCTGTCGATGTTCAAGGATCATTTTTGAGGTCCTTTTGGATCAATCCTGGAGACCAGACTTCTTCCCATTTGATTTTATTACGATTTGTTTGAGGTAAAAAGTCGAAATAATTAATTATTCCTCAATATTCGACTTTTCATCCACTTAAACGCAAAGGGTGATGGGGTGTGAGGATGTAATGTCCTGTCGATGTTCAAGGATCATTTTTGAGGTCCTTTTGGATCAATCCTGGAGACCGGACTTCTTCCCATTTAATTTTATTACGATTTGTTTGAGGTAAAAAGTCGAAATAATTAATTATTCCTCAATATTCGACTTTTCATCCACTTAAACGCAAAGGGTGATGGGGTGTGAGGATTTAATGTCCTGTCGATGTTCAAGGATCATTTTTGAGGTCCTTTTGGATCAATCCTGGAGACCAGACTTCTTCCCATTTGATTTTATTACGATTTGTTTGAGGTAAAAAGCCGAAATAATTAATTATTCCTCAATATTCGACTTTTCATCCACTTAAACACAAAGGGTGATGGGGTGTGAGGATTTAATGTCCTGTCGATGTTCAAGGATCATTTTTGAGGTCCTTTTGGATCAATCCTGGAGACCAGACTTCTTCCCATTTGATTTTATTACGATTTGTTTGAGGTAAAAAGTCGAAATAATTAATTATTCCTCAATATTCGACTTTTCATCCACTTAAACGCAAAGGGTGATGGGGTGTGAGGATGTAATGTCCTGTCGATGTTCAAGGATCATTTTTGAGGTCCTTTTGGATCAATCCTGGAGACCAGACTTCTTCCCATTTGATTTTATTACGATTTGTTTGAGGTAAAAATTCGAAATAATTAATTATTCTTCAATATTCGACTTTTCATCCACTTAAACGCAAAGGGTGATGGGGTGTGAGGATTTATTGTCCTGTCCTTGTTCAAGGATCATTTTTGATGTCCTTTTGGATCAATCCTGATGACCGGACTTCTTCCCATTTGATTTTATTACGATTTGTTTGAGGTAAAAATTCGAAATAATTAATTATTCTTCAATATTCGACTTTTCATCCACTTAAACGCAAAGGGTGATGGGGTGTGAGGATTTATTGTCCTGTCCTTGTTCAAGGATCATTTTTGAGGTCCTTTTGGATCAATCCTGGAGACCGGACTTCTTCCCATTTAATTTTATTACGATTTGTTTGAGGTAAAAAGTCGAAATAACACAAGTTTACAAAATAAAACGAAAGTCGTGAACTTCTGACAACGACCAAAATTTTTGAAGCACAATTTAGTGCTGATTTCGAAACCGACCTTCAAAAAAATTAAAGTAGAACAGTTTTTGAGTCTTACCTCAATATCGAGTTTTGTAACTTTTCAAAATATGTAATTTACTAAAATTCAAATATATTGCGTTTTGTTCAACCAATTTTAAATCTTTTTCCATAAATTAAAAGCTGAATACAATGCCATTCGATCATCTGAATACATGTTTTGCGTCAGATTGATAAAATTCAAGATATTGGCGAGTTTTGGGGAAGATCTTCTTAAATTTTAGCAAAATTCCCAAATTTTTTGAAGAAATGTTTTTTTTTCAATAAGAAAAAACCAACTTAAAAATTCTTTCTCGACGTTTATTTGACATATCATATGTAGGCGAGTTACAGTAAAAATTTCAGCTCAATCGGAGCATTGATTACGAAGAATGAGATGTTTGAAGTGAGCGACTCTGCTTAAAAATAGAACAAAAATCGATTTCAAATCATCAACGTTGTATGGGAAGTCGAAAAATTTTCCGCTCTACTGTAATTTTTTTCCTTCGCGTTTTCGAATTCAGGGCATGATTCTACACCAAAAATGATCATCAGCTTACCGAGTTCAAAAATGCTGTAAACTAATTAATTATTCCTCAATATTCGACTTTTCATCCACTTAAACGCAAAGGGTGATGGGGTGTGAGGATTTAATGTCCTGTCGATGTTCAAGGATCATTTTTGAGGTCCTTTTGGGCATCTAGTGTTGGATTCTCCATAGCACCCACAAAATCGAAGCTGCTTCACGTGTGTCACGTAAAGCACCGAAAACGTGGCAGAGCGATTAAAATAAATAATATTCCGATTCCTCGAGTGCGAAAAATGAAAATATTGGGAGTAGTGATTATGGACTCAAAGATGAACTTCATCCAACACTTTATGGATGTTAAAAGAAAGTGCTCGAATAGAATCCGAATTCTCAGGGTTCTAGGTCGCCGATTGAAAAGAAGCAGCCGAGAAAGCCTATTAAAAGTAGGATCCGCACTAGTCATCTCGAAACTGTTCTTCGGAATTGGACTCACAACCTTGAGACCATGGAACAAACACTTAGTCCTACCTACAACGAGGTCATTCGACGAGCTTCCGGTGCATTCGCTACTAGTCCGATTCTCTCAATAGTAGCTGAGGCAGGGTGCCTACCATTCCGCACAGCTGTAATCCAACGACTGTCACAGCTAGCGGTACGGCTAATAGAAAAGGATCCCAAGACAACAGATTACCCGATAGCAAGGAGAGTAAGACAACTTCTACAGGAAACGTCAGGATTTGTGTTACCACAAATCTGCACCATAACGAGGGCCACTGAGAGGGAATGGTTTGCAAAACCGCCGCACATCGATAACCACCTCAAGAACTCTCTCAAGGCAGGTACTGAAAAGAGCGTCGTGATACCATCGTTCCAAGAATTCGTTCACACGAAATACAAATACCACTCACAAATCTATACTGACGGCTCAAAGGATAAGGACTTTTGTGGTGCTGGAGTGGTTGCTCCTGAAGGTAATCTCATGTTTCACCTACCAAATACATGCAGTATTTTTTCTGCAGAGGCATTTGCGCTAGAAAAAGCTGTTCTTGCAGTAGATAATCAACAAGCGACGATCATATTTACTGATTCAGCCAGTTGCCTAGATGCTCTACAAGGAGGCCGATCCAAACACAATGGATCCAATCGATCGAGAATTTGGTAGTAAAACGTAACATTATCTTTAGCTGGATTCCTGGCCACACCGGCATTGCCGGTAATGAACATGCGGACAAACTCGCTAAAAATGGGAGACACCAAATCCAACTCAACATCCCATTACCAGGGCAGGACGTTGTACGGACCATCAAATCACAAATTTGGTCTACGTGGGAAGCAGAATGGTTTCACAGTCAAGGAAACTTAAGACAAATCAAGCAGATCCCCAGAAAGTATCCTGATCGTACGAATGCAGCGGATCAGCGGATACTGACGACTCCGGATCGGTCACACTAGACTGACCCACTCGTACATACTAAATCGCACCTCTCCTCCGATATGCAAGTGGTGCGGAGTACAAATAACAATCCCTCACATACTCATGGACTGCAGAGGATACAGCCAAGAACGAATAACCTGTGGAATCAACGGAACAACTGCAGATATTCTACAACACGACTCAGAAAAGGAAGCAGATCTACTCAAATTTGTAAAAGAAATAGGTCTTCTTCTTCTTTTTTCTGGCCAACTAGCACCGTTCGGCGCCAGTTGTGTTTTACGTCGGCTGGGTCTAGGAGCTAAGCCTTAAATTCCGACGCCCCAGGGAGACAGCCACCACACCTGAGGACCCTACATATCGAACCCATCAACACATGGGCCGGGACATACGGCTTTACTTCCTATCCGAGGGAAGGCGTGATCACGGATTTTATGTCTCAGAAAATCCCATCGGCGTCGACGGGAATTGAACCCCGACCGACTGGGGTGAGAGGCAACCACGCTTACCACTACACCACCGACGCCGACCGAAATAGGTCTATATAGTGAAATCTTCTAAGAAATATTACACTGTCAAGTTAGATTACCCCGACACGAATGCCTACTATGGTCAAGTGTCGTAAATAAATAAATAATAATAATAATAATAAAATTTTTACCTCAAACAAATCGTAATAAAATTAAATGGGAAGAAGTCCGGTCTCCAGGATTGATCCAAAAGGACCTCAAAAATGATCCTTGAACATCGACAGGACATTAAATCCTCACACCCCATCACCCTTTGCGTTTAAGTGGATGAAAAGTCGAATATTGAGGAATAATTAATTATTTCGACTTTTTACCTCAAACAAATCGTAATAAAATCAAATGGGAAGAAGTGGACCTCAAAAATGATCCTTGAACATCGACAGGACATTAAATCCTCACACCCCATCACCCTTTGCGTTTAAGTGGATGAAAAGTCGAATATTGAGGAATAATTAATTATTTCGGCTTTTTACCTCAAACAAATCGTAATAAAATCAAATGGGAAGAAGTCTGGTCTCCAGGATTGATCCAAAAGGACCTCAAAAATGATTCTTGAACATCGACAGGACATTAAATCCTCACACCCCATCACCCTTTGCGTTTAAGTGGATGAAAAGTCGAATATTGAGGAATAATTAATTATTTCGGCTTTTTACCTCAAACAAATCGTAATAAAATCAAATGGGAAGAAGTCTGGTCTCCAGGATTGATCCAAAAGGACCTCAAAAATGATCCTTGAACATCGACAGGACATTAAATCCTCACACCCCATCACCCTTTGCGTTTAAGTGGATGAAAAGTCGAATATTGAGGAATAATTAATTATTTCGGCTTTTTACCTCAAACAAATCGTAATAAAATCAAATGGGAAGAAGTCTGGTCTCCAGGATTGATCCAAAAGGACCTCAAAAATGATCCTTGAACATCGACAGGACATTAAATCCTCACACCCCATCACCCTTTGCGTTTAAGTGGATGAAAAGTCGAATATTGAGGAATAATTAATTATTTCGACTTTTTACCTCAAACAAATCGTAATAAAATCAAATGGGAAGAAGTCTGGTCTCCAGGATTGATCCAAAAGGACCTCAAAAATGATCCTTGAACATCGACAGGACATTAAATCCTCACACCCCATCACCCTTTGCGTTTAAGTGGATGAAAAGTCGAATATTGAGGAATAATTAATTATTTCGGCTTTTTACCTCAAACAAATCGTAATAAAATCAAATGGGAAGAAGTCTGGTCTCCAGGATTGATCCAAAAGGACCTCAAAAATGATCCTTGAACATCGACAGGACATTAAATCCTCACACCCCATCACCCTTTGCGTTTAAGTGGATGAAAAGTCGAATATTGAGGAATAATTAATTATTTCGACTTTTTACCTCAAACAAATCGTAATAAAATCAAATGGGAAGAAGTCTGGTCTCCAGGATTGATCCAAAAGGACCTCAAAAATGATCCTTGAACATCGACAGGACATTAAATCCTCACACCCCATCACCCTTTGCGTTTAAGTGGATGAAAAGTCGAATATTGAGGAATAATTAATTATTTCGGCTTTTTACCTCAAACAAATCGTAATAAAATCAAATGGGAAGAAGTCTGGTCTCCAGGATTGATCCAAAAGGACCTCAAAAATGATCCTTGAACATCGACAGGACATTAAATCCTCACACCCCATCACCCTTTGCGTTTAAGTGGATGAAAAGTCGAATATTGAGGAATAATTAATTATTTCGGCTTTTTACCTCAAACAAATCGTAATAAAATCAAATGGGAAGAAGTCTGGTCTCCAGGATTGATCCAAAAGGACCTCAAAAATGATCCTTGAACATCGACAGGACATTAAATCCTCACACCCCATCACCCTTTGCGTTTAAGTGGATGAAAAGTCGAATATTGAGGAATAATTAATTATTTCGGCTTTTTACCTCAAACAAATCGTAATAAAATCAAATGGGAAGAAGTCTGGTCTCCAGGATTGATCCAAAAGGACCTCAAAAATGATCCTTGAACATCGACAGGACATTAAATCCTCACACCCCATCACCCTTTGCGTTTAAGTGGATGAAAAGTCGAATATTGAGGAATAATTAATTATTTCGACTTTTTACCTCAAACAAATCGTAATAAAATCAAATGGGAAGAAGTCTGGTCTCCAGGATTGATCCAAAAGGACCTCAAAAATGATCCTTGAACATCGACAGGACATTAAATCCTCACACCCCATCACCCTTTGCGTTTAAGTGGATGAAAAGTCGAATATTGAGGAATAATTAATTATTTCGACTTTTTACCTCAAACAAATCGTAATAAAATTAAATGGGAAGAAGTCCGGTCTCCAGGATTGATCCAAAAGGACCTCAAAAATGATCCTTGAACATCGACAGGACATTACATCCTCACACCCCATCACCCTTTGCGTTTAAGTGGATGAAAAGTCGAATATTGAGGAATAATTAATTATTTCGACTTTTTACCTCAAACAAATCGTAATAAAATCAAATGGAAAGAAGTCTGGTCTCCAGGATTGATCCAAAAGGACCTCAAAAATGATCCTTGAACATCGACAGGACATTACATCCTCACACCCCATCACCCTTTGCGTTTAAGTGGATGAAAAGTCGAATATTGAGGAATAATCAATTATTTCGACTTTTCACCTCAAACAAATCGTAATAAAATCAAATGGGAAGAAGTCCGGTCATCAGGATTGATCCAAAAGGACCTCAAAAATGATCCTTGAACATCGACAGAACATTAAATCCTCACACCCCATCACCCTTTGCGTTTAAGTGGATGAAAAGTCGAATATTGAGGAATAATCAATTATTTCGACTTTTTACCTCAAACAAATCGTAATAAAATCAAATGGGAAGAAGTCCGGTCATCAGGATTGATCCAAAAGGACCTAAATAATGATCCTTGAACATCGACAGGACATTAAATCCTCACACCCCATCACCCTTTGCGTTTAAGTGGATGAAAAGTCGAATATTGAGGAATAATCAATTATTTCGACTTTTTACCTCAAACAAATCGTTATAAAATTAAATGGGAAGAAGTCCGGTCTCCAGGATTGATCCAAAAGGACCTCAAAAATGATCCTTGAACATCGACAGGACATTAAATCCTCACACCCCATCACCCTTTGCGTTTAAGTGGATGAAAAGTCGAATATTGAGGAATAATTAATTATTTCGACTTTTTACCTCAAACAAATCGTAATAAAATCAAATGGAAAGAAGTCTGGTCTCCAGGATTGATCCAAAAGGACCTCAAAAATGATCCTTGAACATCGACAGGACATTACATCCTCACACCCCATCACCCTTTGCGTTTAAGTGGATGAAAAGTCGAATATTGAGGAATAATCAATTATTTCGACTTTTTACCTCAAACAAATCGTAATAAAATCAAATGGGAAGAAGTCCGGTCATCAGGATTGATCCAAAAGGACCTCAAAAATGATCCTTGAACATCGACAGAACATTAAATCCTCACACCCCATCACCCTTTGCGTTTAAGTGGATGAAAAGTCGAATATTGAGGAATAATCAATTATTTCGACTTTTTACCTCAAACAAATCGTAATAAAATCAAATGGGAAGAAGTCCGGTCATCAGGATTGATCCAAAAGGACCTAAATAATGATCCTTGAACATCGACAGGACATTAAATCCTCACACCCCATCACCCTTTGCGTTTAAGTGGATGAAAAGTCGAATATTGAGGAATAATTAATTATTTCGACTTTTTACCTCAAACAAATCGTAATAAAATCAAATGGAAAGAAGTCTGGTCTCCAGGATTGATCCAAAAGGACCTAAATAATGATCCTTGAACATCGACAGGACATTAAATCCTCACACCCCATCACCCTTTGCGTTTAAGTGGATGAAAAGTCGAATATTGAGGAATAATTAATTATTTCGACTTTTTACCTCAAACAAATCGTAATAAAATCAAATGGAAAGAAGTCTGGTCTCCAGGATTGATCCAAAAGGACCTCAAAAATGATCCTTGAACATCGACAGGACATTAAATCCTCACACCCCATCACCCTTTGCGTTTAAGTGGATGAAAAGTCGAATATTGAGGAATAATTAATTATTTCGACTTTTTACCTCAAACAAATCGTAATAAAATTAAATGGGAAGAAGTCCGGTCTCCAGAATTGATCCAAAAGGACCTCAAAAATGATCCTTGAACATCGACAGGACATTAAATCCTCACACCCCATCACCCTTTGCGTTTGAGTGGTTGAAAAGTCGAATATTGTGGAACAATAAGCGACTTCGACATTTACCATGCATATTTTGTCGAACAAGTCGACGAGATATAAATCAGGTCTAAAGCAGCACGATCCTGCTGGATTCGTAGAAAATATCCTCAAAAGCCATCCTGGATTATTGCCAGGATTCTATTCGAAAATATAGAAATCGCAGGACGATCGGATTCCTTTAATTCCTCTAATATGCGGAAAACGCCTAAATGTATGTAATTCCCTGAAGGGTGGTTTGGCGCCGGGTAACAAAACCCATCTGAATTTCATCATAAACTCTTTAACCCTCCTAAGATGTTAGGATTTTCGCACCGCGATGGCGAAAAGTACTATCAGCATGCCTGTGTGGGTCACATTAACCCCAATATTCTACTAGGGTTAAATATTAGATATTAAAAAAGATATTTAAAAACACAAAAAACACACGGTAATGAATATTATTGGGTACCGGACTGGGACACATTAAATTTAAAGGTTTTCTTTGGTACATCGAGGACTAGAAATTAGTCTATGGATGTATGCCGAAAAAATGTCTTGTGACTTACTGTCATTGCACAATTATGGGTCACTCTGTCGCAATTACTCGTCAGTTAGTGCATCATGTTATTCAGATGGAATTGACCCATAATACAGTGTGCGGCAGGAAAAAAATGCGAAAGTGTTTTTCAACTTCAAACCTCGTTTTCATCCATTTGACTTTAACCAATTTATGTTTCAACGTTTCATTATCTCTAATAGGCTAGTTTTCTGAAAAGTTTATTAAAAATTTTCCCATTTTGGTCACCAATCTTTACAGGGTAGCGCCTGAAGCTGAAGACAATCAAAATTTTCAAACCGCAGAAAATTACACAGGTCGCTAAATTTTGTATCTGATAAAACAATTTTTTTAATTTTCTCTACAATATCATCAAATATATGTACTTATATCATCTGGTATGTGAAACTACATGGCTCTGGATCAGTGTGGTCTGGTTGTTCATCGAATTTAAGCTATTATTTTACTGTTATAGCCATTTTGTTTAATGACCATTGGGCGCGCAGTTTATTGATACCCGCTTATTAGGCTTACATTAGCACATGTTAAATATCAAATATGCTCATTTTTATTTTGCAGTGCTAGAATATAGACATTGACTGATACACTGACATGAAAAAATAGTCATATATATCCCATATATAGCGTGTAATAGTGCCTTGAACTTTTCGCATTTTTTTCCTGCCGCACCCTGTAGTGGGTGACCTATGATTGTGCTATGACGGTACTATTATTGGTTTACACAAATTCTTTTAATTTTGTTTTGAGAGGATTCTTGCAAAAATATTTAAAAAAAATCATACTTGAGAAATTTTTACTCAAATTTACCATGCATATGTTTCATCACGAATTTCGCCAAAAAAAATCATCCAACAAGTTTTTCAAGGATTTCGCTTCCTCCATACAAATTCCATTTTTTATGTTTTAAGTGGCAAAGATTAGAGCAGAATTTTGGGAGGCGAAGTCTAGAAATTTTAGCAAATATACTTCCAAGATGTTTCCGTGGAATCGGTCTACAAGTACGAAGAAAATACCCGCAATTGTGTTCATAGAAATCTATTCAGAAACTCGTTCAATAAACCTCTGAGCGTTTCTTCTTAAATTCCTCAGATAATATCGCTCAGAATTTCTTCATCAACCAGGGTTTGGCCAAAAAATCACTCAATGACATCCGTTTTAACTTCTTCTGAGAACTTCATAAAGAATATTCCATGTAATTCCATCAATGTAACCCAAAGAGTTTCTGCCGATACCAACTCAAGAGTTAATGTGGCCAACACATCTATTTACGTTCATCCACCCATTAGCTCATTTGGATCCATCTAGTTCTGCATAATATAATGCGGATTGAATGTGAAAGTTTTCCTTGGAAAATGTTAATTATGCGATACTCCAAGATTTTCTGAATAAAGTTCGGCCAAAAATAAGTCACTAGTATATTTTTGAGCCAAATGTCACTTTTAAGTCACTTCTTTGCTATGTGCAAGTCACTATTTGGTCACTATTTTTGAGAAATTGATCACTAAATTAACTATTTCGACTATCATGTTTTGCTATCAGCCCTGAATTAGAGAACAACGCAGTAATTTTTATGAAAAAGATACTATTTTCATCAATTAATAATCATATTTTGCACTCGAGTGTCATATTTTAAAATCTTCTCTGATTCTACAACATGTTTACTATTCGCACTCCAATTTTCATGATGATATGGCAATACATGTAAAACAGTGTTGAAAAATAAAATGTTTTTTCGCATGATTCTCTACTGAGGTTTTAGAGATAGTGGTGTACCTCGGTGCTCCGTTGAGATAAATTCGTTCAAAAATTCATACGAGCATATCCAATGGATATTATCCATGCATAGTTGGTGATAATCCATGGAAAATTTAGGTGATTGTGTTCATTCCACATTGTAATGGAACTTTGAATTTGGGCAGTACTTTAGAGAAATATCGGTTGAATCATATTTCCCTTTGGATAACTAATTTGCCTTTAAAAACGTCATCAACTTTTGTATCAATGGCACCAAATGAACTGTCAATAGGAGGATGATTTTCTGTTTTGACATGAATCTGAAATGCAGATTAGCATGATAATACTATAAGACGAAATATGCTGTTTTTTACACATCGAGTACCAAGAGATCCTTAACTTTCACAATTTTTTCAATGATTTCGAAGTGCTTATTTGCAAGAAAACGTGGAAATAAGATTCTACCATACTAAAAATGTATTATAATTCATGGAAAAATTGTTCAAAACAGTAAAAACTATCGAAAACTATGTGAACAAATTTGTTTTCGACTACTGTGACTAAAAGCCTAAGTGCAAAAAAAAACTGCCTTCAAAAGCTTGCATTAATTTTTCTTGTATAAACAACAGATACTGTTTGTGAACAAAAATAACCACACATTTACATTTAGAAAAGATATTTTTCTAGGTCACTTCGAAAAAATTCTCCTAATACTGAGCGTCAACTCTGAATTCCTGGTAATGAATTATTTACTATAAATTTGCACATATTTTAGAGCATTCAAAAAACGGATGCATATTCAACGTCTAGAATAACAAACAATTTTGCTAACTCTTGTAAAAGTTAGAAATAGTTAACAAATGAAAGTGTTGCTGGAGTATCGCGCCACTTGGGCGGTGGCTTCTATATTCGCCTGTTTTCCACTATAACTCAGTCAATTTTGAACCAATTGACTTGAAATGTTGTATACCGGTAGATACTATACCTATCTCACCACATTCCAAAAGTTGTGTCGATTGGTTCAAATTTGACTGAGTTATAGTGGAAAACAAACGAATATAGAAGCCACCGCCCAAGTGGCGCGATTCCCTGTTTGTTTTTAAAATTGAACACAATATCACATAAATAATGAATCTAGGCGATTGAAATTGTGACAACGTCACAAAGCATTCCGAAAATGTTTTGCTCGCATTGAAAAGACCTGAAAAACATTATATTGGTCAATAAACTAAAATTGGTTATTGTTAACATTATAACAAATAATACATAAATTTGTACCCGCTATCTCCGCAATATAACAGTCTTCAATATCCATCCATACGTGTCATATGTTCATGATTCATGACCTTTTTGTTGCCGTTTGTCTCAAATATTTTAACTCTGAAGTAGTGCGGTTTATTGTCCTGCATAAGATTACCTGTATAAAATAATCTAAAAACAGAAAAAGTTCTGAAATGCCGAACAGAAACCTCAAATGATATTTGTGATCTACGATCAGAAGCATAGCATAAACGAACATCTGTGTTTATAAAAATATCAGTGGTATAAAATGGTTACCTTTGACATGCTGTAACTTTGTTCTCCTATGACCGATTGAATTGAAAATTTAAAAGTGAACTGCTCCGAAAAAATCTTTTTTTTTTCTATAAATTTATCATATTTGAAGAGCTCAGAATCAAACTGGTGTAAGTGACCGACAAAATGCGGTTTTGAGTTAGCATATAAAAAATTATTCAGATTTCAGCTGTCAGGAACATTTTTAAGATAATTTTTACGATGATTAGAAAAATTACAATAATTCGGAGAAAATAGGGTTATTTTTGGAACTTCATATATTTTGTATGGGATGAAAAATCAATGAAAAACTTTTAACCTCATTTACTCGCAAATGGGTTTTTGTCATCTATACCCCTCCCTTTGCGTCTAACCCCCTCATTTATAGTTCGCTGTCAAATTTTCGGCTCAATTGGGCATGAGAGGACAAAGATACAGAATATAAAGGCTGACTATTTGTATGAAAATTGGCTTTCACTGCTATTTTTATGAACACAGCTGTATGTTGGAAAATTTACATGTGTTCGTAAAACATAGATTAAAAATTAAATTGTTTATAGATGTGTACGCCGAATTTCGTACTACTAAATTTAAGAAAAAAAAATGCTTATACAAACACTAAATATAAGATGCTGAATATCTAAAGATATTACAAATGTGTTTAATTAATATTGCTGATAATTTTAAGAAAACACAAAATATTCGAATTTTACACACAAACCCATACTCCCCTATAACAATCTATAGAACGGTCCTCTAGCAATATGCTAAGAGCTACGCTTCACTTCTTCCACAAGCTAACGAACCGTCCAGCACGGGGCAGCATATGCTTCGTCGTCTCTTCTCACCCATCGCTCTTATTGCTCTCTCGTCTTCTTTGTTCATTCTTCGCCGTGGTTGGCTCGCCGCATTCCACATTCCCGTAGTCACAGGCAACCAACCGGTTCGCTCATTCGCCACACCCCAAAAAACCGTCTCGAATCGGCCATCATTTTTTCACCACTACACTCTCACAGCCTTTCGACACATGCGCACTAGGTAGATACCGCAACCGCCGCACTCTGCTGGTTGCTGCTGCAGCCGACGGTAAGAACGAAACTGGTTTGGAACGGGTGCTGCAGCAAATGGTGAACGAAATGGCCGGGTGATAATGTACTTTCACCGCAACGCGCAAACGTCGCAGCGGCTGGTTCTTTCTACTTTCCTTCTCTCTTTTCACGCAGCGAGAATATGTGGCTCTGCGCGCGCCATGGCTCGGTCCGGTAGAATGGCATTTTTAACGACCCTTAGCGCCGCCATGAAAAATGCTAATCATGCTAATGGAAATCCATTTTCCTCGGCCTACAGCGCCGCAATACATTTTAATGGGCTCCACCGACGAGAAGCATTTTGAAATGATTTATAAGGTCCGGAAATATTTATCTGAGTCTCGAGAAGCGCGGAACGCGGCACGCGAAAGAGACAAAACGCTTCAGCAATTATGGGAGCCATAATTGGTCGAATAAAAATCGTAATAAACTTATTCCCGTAATCTTGAGTCATTTTACAGCGCCATACTCATCATTAGCTTCGCAATTCACTAAATACATGCTCCCACCGCTGCACACTGTTGCGGATGGCATAAAAACGTGATCGAAATTGTTTTGACCATGAAAACATGATTTTTGATCTTTGGTGTCTTCGGCAAAGTTTTTCTATAAAATAAGCCCTAATTTATGGAAAAATCAGTTTTGTGATCAATCCCCCTAAAAGTGAGAAACGATTTCTATCTTTTTCATTTGTAAACCAAAAAAATATGTTTGTTCAGTGAAGTTGTAGACAATTTCACTAGAAACAACTTTGCCGAACATACAAAATTTCTATCTTTTGATTTGTATGTACATTTGAGGCGTTTTTTATGAAGCACCCCTGAAAATCAGTTTTTTGCTTATAACTTTTTCTATGAATTTTTCACGATTTCCAAGTGTTCTAGCAAATGTTTTGCCTTATTAAAACGCGTAGCTTTTGCGAAGAAAGTATATATCTATCTCTCATATTTATCATGTTATTGGAAATTTCACTTTAAAAAATGCTTATGTTTGACATACCCATTTATTTACTTTCGCACGTTTTCGCAGACCAGGATTTTCACATTTGAAAATATGGAACGAGTTTTATCTATTGCAAACATAGCCAGTTTTAGCCTGATTTCACCTGCATATTTAAATTTACATACTAGAAATGACTATCATTATAAAATGTGTTATTGTAAAATGATAAACATGTAAAAAAATATACTCAGTGCTTTTCTTACATTATTTTTCCACATGAACACGCAAAAACGTTTTCACAGAATCACTTGGAACTGCATCAGATGACTTTCCCATAAAATTTAAGTTTGTTTTTCAGATAAACAGTGGCTCTCATAGTAGTACGATAAGTCTCTTCCACAAAATAAACGATATTGTTGAATGATCTTGCTAATGCTCATAAAATTTTTCGAGTTCATGTACACTTTGCAGAAATGTAAATTTTCAGAATGTTTAAATAACAACAACTGATGATTCGATTAAAATTGGGCTTCAATTTGTTTACTTGAAAATTATTAAATATCTGTTATTATTAACGCATATCATTGATTAACGTCATCACTTATTTCATTGCTTCCAGTTACTATCTCGTCATATGTTTCTTTTGCTCTAAACATTGTTCGCATCCTACGTTTATGGTGTTCTAGTTTTTTTAGGAAACAGTCCAATATTCCTTATTATGGGATCAGATATTTCAAGCAGACGATGTAGGAGATCTGTGTTAGTTTAGATTTTTGGAAACTTACGTCTATGATCCTCTCTGTAATTCCTGGTGTCCTTGTTGCGTGACTTTTGTGCTTCCTCGGACAGAAAAACATACATACAGTAACTGGAAGCAATACATTTAATGATGACAGTAATCAATGATATGTGTTAATATTAACAGATAAGTTTCATTTTTCAAGTAAACAAATTAAAAATCAATATTAATCGAAACATCAGTTGTTGTTATTTGAACCTTCTGCAAATTAACATTTTCGCAAAGTCTACATGATCACGAAAAATTTTATGAGCATTAGCAAGAGCATTTAAAAATATCGATTATTTTGTGGAAGAGACTTATCGTACTACTATGAGAGCCATTGTTTATCTGAAAAAATAAACTTAAATTTTATGGGAAAGTCATCTGATGCAGTTCCAAGTGATTCTGTGAAAACGTTTTTGTGTGTTCATGTGGGAAAATCATGTAAGAAAAGCACTAAGTACATTTTTTTGATATCTTGATCATTTTACAATAACACATTTTATAATGATAGTCATTTCTAGTATGTAAATTTAAATATGCAGGCGAAATCAGGCTAAAACTGGCTATGTTTGCAATAGATAAAACTCGTTCCATATTTTCAAATGTGAAAATCCTGGTCTGCGAAAACGTGCGAAAGTAAATAAATGGGTATGTCAAACATAAGCATTTTTTAAAGTGAAATTTCCAATAACATGATAAATATGAGAGATAGATATATACTTTCTTCGCAAAAGCTACGCGTTTTAATAAGGCAAAACATTTGCTAGAACACTTGGAAATCGTGAAAAATTCATAGAAAAATTTATAAGCAAAAAACTGATTTTTAGGGGTGCTTCATAAAAAACGCCTCAAATGTACATACAAATCAAAAGATAGAAATTTTGTATGTTCGGCAAAGTTGTTTCTAGTGAAATTGCCTACAACTTCTCTGAATAAACATATTTTTTTGGTTTACAAATAAAAAAGTTAGAAACCGTTTCTCACTTTTAGGGGGATTGATCACAAAACTGATATTTCTATAAATTAGGGCTTATTTTATAGAAAAACTTTGTCGAAGACACCAAAGATCAAAAATCATGTTTTCATGGTCAAAACAATTTCGATCACGTTTTTGGGCCATCCGCAACAGTGTGCGCTGAGCCAAGTCGAGCAGGGCATTTTATGGATGTGAGTTGTAAAAATTTGTTCAACCAGCCAATTGCGTGTGGTAAATTGAATTAAAAATCCATTAAACTCTCACTTTACGACGGTGGTGGTGCCGGCCGATGATAGTTTCCATCAAGCGACAAACCTGGGCCAATAATGGGTATCAAATGGGTCATTTTCCCGTGGGCAGGCAGCCGGCTAAACTCATAAACCCACCTCCAGCTTCGCACCCCGATGAGAATGAGATGGGCTATAACACTTGCATCTAATAGCTGCACGCCGAAGGAGCAATAATCTCGTTTTAATAGCCTCATATAATCAATTATGAATGAACTAAGCAAATACAACAAGTCAGTGCAGCTACCAACAATGACAAATATGCGCACTCTTTGTGAGAGGTATTCCCTGAATCATTTAAGTTTTTACGAGTCGATCAGACTATTTTCTACATTCCAGCCAGTCAAATCAAAACGTTTTTTTTTAGTCCATAAATCAACCTCAGACCCTGAGTTGGTCTTTGTGAACCATCGGTGGTCGCCAGTAAGACACACCACACCTCTTGTGGACATTTCTTGAAATGTGTTGTCTTCGGAGTCTATCCAGCCTCGTCGGCTCGGCGATAAGTGTCCGACGAGGGTGTTTATTTACGATGGCAAATAAGACTAGCTCTCGCCAGATTTGGCCACACAGATTACGACGACCGACCGTTCGCATGTTCTTAATTTTACGGCTCAACGCTCCACCACAGACGGAATGAGTATAGGACGTCGAATTGACTGACTGACTGACTGACTGATGTCTGGATCAGTTGTTGGCGATCGGCGTTTGAATACGCATATAAAATTTTTATTCATACATGTCTGGGGTGTCTCGGGTGATGAATAGTTTTGATTCGATCGCATCGATATGGCAACACGACGTATTGAAGTTGTTGAAGTGGAATTCCTAGACACCAAGTACATAAGCAAATTTTTTTCATTTTTATAATAATTATAAATTTGATTTCCGTTGTAGTGGAACATTGATATCATATCAATTCCAGTTACCATAGGGGATAAGGCATTGAATGGACAATCTGGAGACGGTGGGTTCGATTCCCTTCGCGGTCGGGATATAGTAACTTCGAATTTACCACACAATATATGAAAACAAGAATGATCAAAAGACATACACTGATACGCAAAATAAAGTGCCCACCCCATCATTTTTGGAATTTCTCCCATTTATTTGGTTGAAATAAAAGTAAACACACTGCAGTTTTTTTCTAGAACTTTTTTTTAATATTCTTTTCAAGTTTTACTTACAGAACAATGATTAAAAAAGAGTTCGACTCAAAAAAAATAAATCAATTAGTATTATAGAAAAAAAAAACATGACAAAAGAAGTGCCCACTTCATTTTGGCTCCCGGGAAAATAAATTTAAGTAAAAGAAAAGCGTTTCAATACTTTATGTGTCCTCCTTTGGCCTTCAGGACCAGCTGCAGGTGCTTTGGCATGTTCTCCAACAGGTTCCTTCGGTGCTGTGGATCAAGCTCTTCCCAGGCGTACTTGAGGGCTTCAAAATAGTTGGACTTGTTGGTAACGTCAGTTTTGTCAACCCTGGCATCTAGAATCGTCCACAAATTCTCGATGGGATTGAGATCCGGGCTTTGTGGAGGCCATTCCAGCGGGTTGATCCGGCAAGACCGGAAGAAAGACTTGGTCTTTTTAGCAGTATGCTTCGGGTCGTTGTCCTGCTGATATAGAAACTTCTCTTCAAGGCCCGTCTGGATCAGCGAAACCTCCAGATTTTCTCGCAGGATGTCGATGTAGGAATCTGCAATCATTATCCCATCGATGTTCACGAGACTACCCACTCCACTCCAAGAAAAACACCCCCAGACCGTCACTTTTCCTCCTCCATGCTTCACCGTGCCTTGGATGTGGCGATCCTGAAGCTCCTCACCCGATCTGCACCACACACAAACCCGCCGCTTTCGCTTGAAAAGCTAGAATTTCGATTTGTCCGTCCAGAGAACTATTTTCCAGAACTCAACGGGCTTATCAGCATGCCCAATAGCAAACTTGAGCCGTTTGGCTTTGTTTGCCTTGCTATTAAATGGGCACTTCCAGGCAACCTTGTTAATGAGCCCCTGTGCTACAAGACGGCGACGAACAGTTCGATCAGAAACTGATAGCTGAAGGGTTTCCTGGATCTCACGGACAGTAACTTTCGGGTTTTTCTTTACTTCGCGCATGATCTTGGTGTCCGTTCTTGTATCCGTTTTGCGTTCCTGCCTCTACCTGGAAAATCCACCAACCTTTTTTTTCAGAATTTTTCCAATCACTGCCTTGCTAATGCTGTAATTCCTAGCGACAGCCTGGTGCGATTCACCGTTTTGCACATCACGAACCACCAATTTTCGGGTACATAAGGGAAATGCTTTCGAAACCACTACGTTCTCCATTTTATTCAACCTAATCAAACGCGATCACGTAAACAAATGCACCAGGTCAAGCCATTTGCTTCAAAACATGTCAAAATCTCAAAGCATAAACAATCGAGGGGTCTCATTGCCATGACCAGGGAGGATATTTTCTGACAGACCAAACAATGGTGGGAGCACTTCGAACAATTACACTAGTTTACAGCATTTTTGAACTCGGTAAGCTGATGATCATTTTTGGTGTAGAATCATGCCCTGAGTTCGTAAACGCGAAGGAAAAAAATTACAGTAGAGCGGAAATTTTTTCGACTTTCCATACAAGGTTGATGATTTGAAATCGATTTTTGCTCTATTTTTAAGCAAAGTTTCTCACTTCACACATCTCGTTCTCTGTAATCAATGCTCCGATTGTGCTGAATTTTTTACTGTAACTTGCCTACATATAATATGTCAAATAAACGTCGAGAAAGAATTTTTAGATTGTTTTTTTTTCTTATTGAAAAAAATACACTTCTTCATATATTTTTGTAAATATTGCTAAAATTTAAGGAGATCGTCCCAAAAACTCGCCAATATCTTGAATTTCGTCAATCTGACGCAAAACCTGCATTCAAATGATCGAATGGTATTGTATTCTGCTTTTAATTTATGGAAAAAGATTTGAAATTGGTTGAACAAAACGCAAGATATTTGAATTTTAGTAAATTTTATATTTTAAAAAATTGTAAAACTCGATATTGAGCTAGAACTCAAAAACTGCTCTACTTAAAAAATTTTGAAGCGCGGTTTCAAAATCAGCAATAAATTGTAATTCAAAAATTTTGGTTGTTGACAGAAGTTCACGACTTTCGTTTTATTTTGTAAACTAGTGTTATTGAATGGTAGCAATGAAGGAGCACCCAGGAACAGGATTAATATGGTGGATGACGGTCAAGCAGTGGAACTACCAACACTGCATGAGCTTAATTCTTTCGGGACGCAGTGCAAGGCAGTGAAATCTCCATACAACTGACAAAACTTTAGTTCTTCAGAACTCCACGATTCACACTTGCTGTTCCTCATTTGGAAGAGCAACTCTTTATCTTTTGATTTTTAGCTTTGACTACGTAGATAAATCAAAAATAAACAAATATACGACCAAGTATACGACATATAGATCTTTTGTCCTGTTTTTGTTTAATTTGTTGTGAGTAATCACATTCACACATGCAACGTAAACAAAAGTTTGTTTGCATTCATACAAGTACTAGCTGTCCCCGGCAAACTTTGTCCTGCCTACTGCGTTTTTTGACGTTTAAAGACCCCAGACCGGTCGAAGTCCCCGTTCAAAATGATGATGATGACGATTGTGTACCCACCATCTGCGCAAGGATTACCTATGGCTGCAGAGTCATACCGGAACGGAATGATCTAAATGATGGTTTGTTGTAGCAGGGTAAGCTAAATTCACTGGAGACCTTCGGAAAACAACATGATAATTGTTATCTCGTGACAAAGTCTGGCCACCCCACGAACATTTGCCCGGAAACCAGTTCATTTAACTTCCTTAGGCTACCCCTCCGAAATCCCCATATATGTCATGTTCAAATATAAAAAGTAATAATAAGGAACGAACTCACCGGGTAATCCTGACCAACTGGTTTTCTATGTTTGGCTTTGGTCTCAGCATGCAAACGGTCCAACCATATTAAATGTGCACTCGTTCACACCACTCGCTGATTCTCCGATCGTCCATCGAAGAATCCGAAAAAATACATAAGCGAGAATAACCGACGCACTGAAAAACAATCTCTTGGATACTAGCATTTCCGAACTCCGAATAACGACGAACACGAGCACCACGATGCGGGCAATGTGGTCTCTTGCCACCGAGCCATCGTCGATCGTTTACACAAATTGCGAACAAAAAACACAAAGAAAAATACGAAAACGCGGGAACGACGAAATGCGGTAAGTTTCAGCCTCCGCGCCCTGCTTGTCACTGACGACCGACGACCGTTCGCTCTTCCATCAGCGTTCCACTCAAGTACGAACGAAAACACAAAGAAAATTACGAAAATGCGGGAACGACGAAATGTGGCATGTTTCAGCCTCCGCGCCCTGCTTGTCACTGACGACCGACGACCGTTCGCTCTTCCATCAGCGTTCCACTCAAGTACGAACGAAAACACAAAGAAAATTACGAAAACGCGGGAACGACGAAATGTGGCATGTTTCAGCCTCCGCGCCCTGCTTGTCACTGACGACCGACGACCGTTCACTCTTCCATCAGCGTTCCACTCAAGTACGAACGAAAACACAAAGAAAATTACGAAAATGCGGGAACGACGAAATGTGGCATGTTTCAGCCTCCGCGCCCTGCTTGTCACTGTCGAAGTCCCCGTTCAAAATGTACGAAAATTCAATTTCCAATAACTCCAAACTTTCCCATGTTTTTGCCTTATAAATCTTCCTTGGGTGAAAAACTAAAAGATCAAAACAAAAACGACCCAAATCCGACATTCCGTTCGCGAGTTATGCGAGGTCCCACGTATGACACTGCATTTTTATATGTGGGGTTTTTACGTTTCATGGCCTTGTTGTTTACAAAATTTCTGTAAGAGTGAAAGAGAAGGAGAGAATTTCATGCAGTAGCCTACATATTAGCTGTCCCCGGCAAGCTTTGTCATGCCTACTGCGTTTTTTGATGTTTCAAGTTCAGGTCCCCGTCGTGTCGAGTCTACATCACTTAGAACAAAGATTAAACAATTGAACAAAATATACAAAACTGTTATTGATGAACAACACAATTGTGCTGGTTCGTGACGAAAGGGTCAAGAAGGTTCTTAATAAGTCAAAAACAGTACAGATTCTGGGGAAACTAATCAAGTATTCAGATCGCGAACGAAGCGTCTACCTCGTCCGTTACCTTAGATGGATTGAAGCAGGGTGGTGCTCTCTCAAATTTGCTGTTCAACATTGCACTCGAAGGGGTGATTAGGAGGTCTGGCGTGCAGTGGAATGGAACTATCCTAACACGGCCGCACATGCTCCTCGACTTCGCCGTCGATATTGATCTTATCGGCATCGATCGTAGGACAGTGGATGTAGCATATGCTCCTCTGAAGAGAAATACAGCGAGGATAGGCTTGTCGATCAACTCTACCAACACGCAGTATATAATTGCGAGTAGAGACAGAGACAGGCCTAATGATGTTAGTGCTTAGGTAGTGATTGACGGGGATGTGTTTGAAATTGTTGAAGAAATTGTTTATCTTGGAACACTTGTTACATGGGACAATCACGTTTCCCGTAAAGTGAAAAGCCGTATTGTAGATGCAAATAGGGCCTTTTACGTTTTGCATAACCAGCTTAGGTACCGTAACTTGCAAATGCAAACGAAATTGGCTTTTCGAAAAAAAAACTATAAGCGGGGTGATACTATATCATCCGAAGTTTCGTCCCTTGGTTTGGGCCTTTTTCAAGACGCTGATTCTTGCGGTAGTCCTCTACGGTCATGAGGCGTGGATGTTAAAGAAAGTATACTGAGAAGGATTCGGAATTTTTGAGCGCAAACTGCTGCGGGCAATTCTCGGTGGGAAACAAGACAATGGTGTGTAATGCAAATGCATGAATTCTGGAGCCTGTTACATTTTTCATTTTCGAATCATCTGTGAAGGAGTTCATAGAGCCAGTTAGAACACTTGGTCCTGACGGGAAGAAATTAACACACGGTACGGTAATTCATAATTGACTATCACTTCTTATTGTGAGATTTATGGCAAATTCATATAATATACTGAGGTGACTCGTATGGTCTTCCGGTGGCAGTGTTTATGTTAACCAGGAAAGTGTGATTGAGGGCAGATTGCATTCTTTTCACGATAACACTTTTAAATTTACCTCGTTCAATAATGATCTGCATCTGCATATCCAACAACTTCAAGGCCTTTGTTGAAAAAAGAAAATGTTGATAAACCCGTTGTGATAATAAACTTCTGCTCATTTGATGTATCAGCACGTGAATGAAATAAAACTTATTCATGTAATCCAGGAAAAATACCTGTAAAAGCTTCACGTAAATAGTTGATAAACTTCCGGATTAGCTTTCAGAAAATCTGATTGACAAGTTCATGGAATATGATTTGTAGGAATTTCCGCTAAAAAGTATGATGGGTTTCCATAAACATTGAACAAAATGAATTGACATTAACCTTCCGCAACTCGCGCGGTTGACTACCTGCGTCGGCACCACGCTAATGCTGAGTACAAAAAGCGAGATTTTTTCAACGTGTTGTACAAAATACAACAGCGCGATCGTTCGAGGGTTAAAAAAAATCTCCTAAATCTCTTTGAGAGTTCCGGAGCTCACAATATCCTTTTAAGATTATGCAGAAGTTTTGTAAAGATTGTAATGCAATGATGGCTCTTCGATCGTTAGACTGACGGGTATTAAACTGAGTGGTCATTAGTCCGACGGTCATTATGCTGGATGGACATTAGACACAATAACCACAGGCTGTACTATTATACTGTTACAAAATTGACAAATGACTAACTGTATCTGAGAATGTTTTTTAAGACACTTTACCGCAATGCGGCATTTGCCTCTCTCTGAGAATGTTCCTTATAATAGAACGCTATTCTTTCGATTAACACTGTTACTGCGTTTTTGGTGGCCAACCTGCTAATTCCAAAAGGAGAAATATCCCAATTTTTGGTCAATTATGCATTGTACCAGTTGTTTCATATGCATTAGTTCTATTTAGTTAAACATTGATTCATGTGAACACAACGCCCAAAAGTTACCATTACCTTGTATTAAAAGTAAAAGTATATCTGCGTTGATAGTGGTTGTAAATCTCAACCTTTGAGGTCGGATTGGCCGCTGGTCTCGAGGACTTGTATTATGATCGGTTTCCTCGTCAGGGTCATATATGACCCCTCCGGCCCTAAAAAGTTACGGTAGCTCAATCATCGCACTATTGAACCCTAATGAAACAAAACAAAACATCGTTATGGTATCAACGGTATTCTACAAGTATCGACTAGGTTTACATATCCGTGCTTTATTATTTTCCTTCCGTTGTTGGGTCGAACCCTGCGTTGCATTTCCTACGCTACTTTTCCTCACCCACTAACTGTAGTATTGCACCGATGTAATAACCTTAACAACATGTGCAGAGCACACATCCATAGGTAACCAAGCATACAAACGTTCGCATCTTCATAAATAATTTGAATAAATATTTACCGGGCAATAATCGTAAAAAAGACGGCAAGCATATACGTACGACCAACAAACGGGCGGAACTGAGAACATTCACTCAAATGCATACGGGCATCCAACGCTAAGCTAGCTGTAAATGAAACTAGAGTGGGAATAGCCCTTTTTCCATTCATCATCATTGCTAGGTTCAAAAATTTGGTCTCAATGGGATTAGTGCTAGCGGCTTTACAAATGAGGTGGTAAATATTTATTCAGAGCATACGGTCGATGATATGTTTTCTTTCTCGCCTTTAGTCGATTTGTTCTAAGTGACATTTTAATTGACTTCACCGAACCAAAAATTTTCATACGCTCACAACTCTGAATGCATTGAGTTTCCGTTAATGGTAGAATGCGCCCACCATTTCATACTGCACCATTGAACAGAACAAAATGAGTTTTTTTACGATGGCCCTAATTGAACGTGACCGCTACCGTCACTTTCGTCCACACAGAAGCCAAGCTGTATGGTACTTGATAACTTGAGATTTTCTCCTCTATTGGAACACAAACACGTCATAAACCTGCCAGGTAAATGGGCTGAGAGATTTCCTTGAGCTATGATCGGTGCACTCAACACATGGAAGGAAAATGCCACGTTTTCAGCCAACTTTTGCAAAGGACACTTGAACCAAGCAGAAAAATGCCAACGAAGCGCGACAGTCGGACCAAAACGAAAACTCGCTAATGCATATTTACGATGACATAAAAAATTCACGTTATTTACGACCATCCTTCGGTATGTGATGTTAATTGCAATCCATATTTTATACGCTGCTTTACTCCAAACATGTATACACTTATGTACACACAGTATGCCTGGCGTTGCACAGGCATTCGTTGTAGGCTGAGCTTTTCGTCGTTCCGGAGCTGTGCCAAGTCTTCGTCGTACACTCATTGCACAATTATGGGTCACACACAATTATTAGTCACTTTCCACTTTAATAGATAAATACTAATTAATTGCAGGCTTTTGTTAGCCATAATCATTTTTCGTACATAAGTTGATTTGTTTTGTGTCACTATACGTATCGCACACAGGCTTAAACGTCAAAACACCCATATTTTCAATATTTTTTTGTTCGGCACAAAACCATCTGTCAAAGTAACGCTTCGATTGTGCATATCGGAAAGTGCGTGCCCTGCCTCTGTAAGCTCTGTAAAAGCGAGCTATAGTGGTTTTCAAGTGCGAAATGGTATCGCCACCAGAACAAGGGTATAATTTACGTTCTAAATGTAGAAATGCATGTGACTGCAGCTAATTAAAGCATATTTCAGGCAAAATTTAAGTGACTCATTATTGTGCCAAGGAACACCGAAAATCACACAATTATGGGTCACTGTTTTGTGCAGCATAATATTGAGTGTTCTGCGTGCATGGGCATTGCATACGTTTAGGCGTTTATCGGTGGTTGTGTTGGAGATTTTATCCCAATTTTGAAAAATTGATTCCGAAACGTGGAAACACGCTTCGTTAAGAGGTTTGAGACCAGTTTTAGATTCTACTATAGTTGATCTATCGAAAATAAGTGATCATTCATTGAAAAAATAGAAAAAAATATTATTGTTGAGACGATTCCTCTTGAGTGACCCATAATAGGCAACAAATTGACCCATAATTGTTACACAGCCAATTTTGACCCATTATTGTGGTTTTCATTATTCACCAACATTTTAGTAATTTTCATCGTTTAGAGTGAATTTTACAATCAGATTTTTATATAAAACGATAAAAAGGAGTTTCAATGAAGAGAATATAAAATAAAAATAATGAAAGTGTTATTTTTGTATGAAAAATGATTCATATTATGAAATGATTGTTCCTTGAGTGACCCATAATTGTGCAATGAGTGTATATCAAGCAAATTATGATGCGCACCGCTTCCATTTTCGAGACAAACGGGTTCCTCGCGACGGATGATGCAAAAACAACAATTCTAACAATGGTTTTACGACCTCCAAAATGTCACACAAGTCACTCAAAAGAAGGCGCATTTTTGCTAACCCACTATGCTATCAGCAAACAAACTGCAGACAAATGACTCACGGACCTACGTGGCGTCGCCAACTACGAATTCCTAAACAAGACCAAAAGTGTCATTTTAACATGTTGATATCACACCGGTTAGCGTTCGGTCGGTCTTTTAAAAGCCATCGATGTTTAAACCAAATAAACAACAGTCCAATTCTCGCGCAAACGCTAACTCACACACGAAAATTAACTGGAATGCTCTGTTTACTCGGAGACCTTTCTCATCAGCCAAATGTAACACATTGCTGGTCCCACAAAACGTTCGTTGAATGAGAAAATGTTTGACTTCACACGAGCACGAAGCAGATCGACTCGGGACTGCTTGCGTCCCGGAACGGCAACAAAGAATTTCTGAAACCGAAGCAACCAGATCGCCGCCGCCATCCTGGATCCATCCAAGCAACACAGGAAATCCTTTTTACCCGCTCGACTACGCCGTCGCATCGTCGCCGGCTCTCGTTGATTGATCTAGTTTTCGTTGACTCCCAGCTGTTCAAGGCTAACCCGACGGACGGATGGTTCCACAACCGTCGCCGGTTTACACAAGAGGTAGATGGATTGAACAGCAAATATGCATTCAGAAATGCACGGCTCCGTGATTCCTGGGAAGGGTGAACGGATGATGCAATTTTGGGAATAGACAGACGCTCGAAGGTCAATGCCTTGACGCATGCATGCGTTTATGGCTTTTATTGGGCCTTGGCGTTAGTTTATTGCTCTAGTTTTTTTATCCTTTGGGTTCGTTTTTTTACTGAATGTCCTTCGTTTTCGAACAAATAGCAATGGTAAAGGAGAATCGCTTACTGATTTTTTTGTGTTCGTCATCGTCCTAACTTTTTGAAATTCAGTTACAACCCGACGTTATCCCATTCATTTAGACACTGTCACTCACAAAAACGATATCTCTAACAAAACTAAAACTCAGATGAAAAAATGAAATGATAGATCGACAACCATTTATATTAAAAACTAAAAGAGTTCTCTGCATTCCCACGGTTGTCTAAGATATGAGCTAGTACGTAGCCAGTATACCGCTCTATAACTTTCTCAACACAACATCAAGCATGTTCACGCTAAATTACGAACATCAGAATCACGAAAAAGATGCTCCAAACTCCAAATGAAATACCTCACAAAGATGACGCAGAATAAACCTGTTTGTTTTTGTTTGAATTGATAAAAACGTACTGCAATTTTCACCACTTAAATAATATTATGCCTTACTTGGAGGACTTACAGTCAAATTTTCAGATGTTTTTATTTTTTAAACAACTTTCAAAATGGATGCCCAAAGCTTTTCAAATTACATTTTATTGTATCGACAATATCTGTGCCAATACTAAACCGATATTGATGACATTTTTATGGTATTAACTACACATAATATTCTATTCCTGATTAAAAAATCAGCTAGTTTTGTACACGCAACCAAAAGTTATACATTATTTTGTGTCTCAGTTTTTACGAGTCCAGTCTTTATTGGTGAGTAACTTGATGATTTTGTGGCTATATCGGTCTTTTTCTACTCAGAGTATAAGGGAGTAGATGTCAAAGTGGATAATGAAATGATAGATATGATAGTATTCGCTAGGTTGCGAACAAGTATGAATTTTTTTTAATAGAATGTGTTCAGAGCAGTTGGAGTGTTTTAGAGTAAACAGGATTAATATGCCCCCCTAAGGAAAAATTGAAATATCTCTGCACTCCTCAACGTATTTTACTCAATCAATGCATTTAGTAATAGAGCAAAGTGTTAGGTTAGCAATTATTCCGTAATAATTTCTAAAACCAACAAAATTGTAAACTCACAAAAACATCGGGGCTAAACGCCCCAGCTACGGTATAATATGATCCGCAACAACTGGCTAGTATGCCCCTCTGTAACGGGGCATTATGCTCCATAACAACGGAGTTATATGCCCCTACCGAGTGAATCCGAGCCGGCCAAATTAGTAACTGAGATCAGCTGATGCAGTACATTGGCTGTAAGCCATATTATCCAGCTGACGGTGGGGCATATTGCCTGTTTGAGTGTGACTATCAAACAACTTATTAATTTGAAATTTTAATTACAATTTTCTTATTTTAACTGCAGAGGTAAGTTATTTTACTTCATAATTTAGTAGACAACAGCGAATTTCATTGGTTTTGCTTCATTGGCGCGTGCTACATAGCGCTTAATTTAAACGCATCGATAATTACAACAAATTTGTGCGTTTTCAATTTCTTGTTATATATTTGTTTTAAAGGGTACAACAACCACAAATTTGGCATAGTAACCTAGTCTCATGAATATGAAGCCTTATACAATGATTTTATCCATTCACTATTTCAAATTCCCTGGAAATTGAGAGGGGGCGTTTTGCCCCGTGGGGGCGCATTATACCTGTTTAAAGCTATGTTCATTTAGAATCCGGAATGACAAAATCACGTATATCTTAGCGATGGAATAACAAACATAAAAGGTGAAGCCCTCAAAACAAAGGTTATTTATTGTACTTTCATGGAAAAATATCATTGAAATTATTTATTTTTATTTTTCACACATTTTCTCACTTTTTCAGTGTTGACCTCTCTAAAAATCTGCACAACGGTGGTAAATTTTAGCAACAACCCCTTCCGCACGTTTGTTCTACAATCAGGTCATTTATGCAGTGTCCTGAGTGCCTTGACTAGTCTGACTAGGATTCCGAAGAAAAATTGGCAAACTTTTTTTTTATTGCGAAATGAGGGGCAACTCAGTGAATTGAGAAAACGCGAAATTTGAGTGTTTTTTTCGTTGATAAACACTACCCATCTGTGACGATACCACTGAACGTCTCCGGCTGTCATGGCAGCTCATCAAAATAGGTGAAACCTCTACATATCCCTTGTGTGCGTTTTTGAAAAGCAGCACGCGATTCTTGAGGCTGTCATCCTTGTATGAATTGGTTCTCATCATCTTGTTGCGAAAAAACCATGCCCAGAGTTCGAACTTCTTGCCAAATCTTCAAATTCAAAGCAGATTTATCAATGAACCCAAGCTTTTTTCTTCCGAGGACACTTCCTTATGCCATGGTTAACAACATCTGTGCACATAACACATAATGGTTT
Organism: Aedes albopictus; assembly: GCF_035046485.1. Classification (NCBI taxonomy): domain Eukaryota; kingdom Metazoa; phylum Arthropoda; class Insecta; order Diptera; family Culicidae; genus Aedes; species Aedes albopictus. Next base: position 766,383 of record NC_085136.1, on the reverse strand, counting down.
TGACGATATTAACATTTTTAGCGACTGTCGTACCTGACCATGCTAAATTTTCAACGTGTTTGTGCAAGATTTTTTTCCTCCTCTTGTCTTCAATCTGAAATAACTTTTCACTCGTTGCAAGAAAATTGATGAAATTTTCACCATTTAAAGAGGATTAGTGTATGATCAGAGTGCTGCAAAAGAATGATGATTATGTTCATTGAGAGCATCACTAGAAAATGTGACATGATTCCGGATTCTAAGTGAACATAGCTTTACCCTAGATTATGGATAAGGTTAGTTTAAGGGAAATAATTAGCGAGTGGAGTTAACAAGAGTTTAAGGCGTGCTCAGGGGAGAGCGATTAGAGGGGAGTGGTTGGGGCTCTCTGCTTACTTGATACTTGATACACAAACAGACGTGACACTCTTCAAAACGGCCTGGCACATGCGTTTAACGATCAATTCAAATTTTATTTGATTTCCGCAATGCTTCCACCAGAGGCGCTAGTGTTCGATCGCTTTGACGTTTATGCTGAATGATGCAAACAAAAATTACAGGCGATTTGTGTAGTAGTATGCGTGTAAGACAAACGTCAAATCGAAATCCATCATGGCCGACAGTGTCTCACGCGGTTCTACCAATAGGTGGCAGTGTGCTCATGACAAAGACACCGGGCAAAAGTGTTGAATTTCCTCTAAGAGTTACGTCTATTTGTCTATGCTTGATACTTAATGGGCTACAACTCGTAGCGGTGAGTCTACGCCGAATGTAGCATACACCGCCACTAGTCTCGGTCCTGGGCCAATCGCTTTCAGTCACCCTAAACGTTTAGAGTCCTTAGGTTCTCCTCAACTGCAAAAAGCCAACGTGTGTCCGGCCTATCACAAAACCGACGGCCTCTTCCTGGTTCTCTGCTGAATATGGTTTTAGCTTGTCGTTCCTCCGGCATACGAGCTATGTACCCAGCCCACCGCAGCCTGCCTTGTTTTATTCGCTTCGCTATATCCATCTCTTTATGTACTTGGTACAATTCGTGGTTAATGCGACGCCGCCAGATGCCGTCCTCCAGTTTACCGCTGAGTATTGTTCGCAGTACTTTACGTTCGAAGACTAAAGCCGTATAAAGCGACCGGAAGTATGAGAGTATTGTACAACGCGAGTTTTGCCTTCGTTTGCAGTCTACGGGACTTCAGCTGGTCTCGCAGACCGAAAAAGGCCCGATTCGCAGCTGCAATCCGTCTTTTTACCTCGCGGGTAACATCATTATCGCACGTTGCTAGAGTACCAAGATAAACAAAGTCGACCACAACGTCAAACTTTTCACCACCTAGCACCACTTCGTCTTCACTACCACGGCCGGTCCGACGTTGACCACCAGCAATGTACTTTGTCTTTGTGGTGTTAATCGTTAGTTCAATCTTCGTAGTCTAACACGAGACGCGAAATGAGACAAGACATAACACTTATCGTTCTTACAATCGTCAAGAAAAGATTAAAATTACCTTTACGTCGACCGGTTTCGGGCGTGATCTAGCCCATCTACAGGACAATGTCCGACTTGCTTCGCAGTCTCCTTTTTAAAAGTTATGAACGCCTCTTCCACGGCCCGACGGTCGATCCCGATGATGTCGATATCATCCAGGAGCATATGCGACCTCGTGACAATGGTTCCGCTCCTTTGTACACCAGCTCTCCTTATCGCTTTTTCCAGCGCGATGTTGAACAGTAAGTTCGAAAGAGCATCGCCCTGCTTCAGCCCGTCTAAGGTTACGAACGATGACGAAACGCAACCCATACACTTGATTTCGAATTGTCAATCGTCGCACGAATCAGTCTAATCAGCTTCGCCCAAAAACCATGTTCGATCATAATGTGCCATAACTCGTTTCTCTTTCCTGCATTGTGCGCCACCTTGAAATCAATAATGGGTCTGCAAGTTGTACTCCCGAAATTTATCGAGAATCAACCGCAGGGTGAACATCTGATCCGTCGTTGATCGGCCCTCACGGCAACCCACCTGACATTCGCCGACGAAGGACTCCTCAATCGGCCTCAGCCTATTAAGATGAAACTGGAAGCATTTCCTCATTTTTTTTGGTTTTCGAATTTTTATTAAATAACAAAGCAATATTTTCAAAATCGGTTTTCGTACACATGTAGAGTATGGATCAAGATATCTTCTGAATGTTTTTGAGGTGGAAAATGTTTTCCATTTTTTGCAGAAACCAATTTTTTTGTGAAATTTAGTTCAAAAATGCTTTCCGCAAAAAACGAAAAACATTTTTCACCACGAAAAAAAAAACAGGAGATACCCTGATCCATACTCTACATGTACACGAGAATCGATTTTGAAAATACTGCTTCGTTATTTGATAAAAAATCAAAAAACAAAAACTGAGGAAATGGATCCAGTTTCGCCTTAAACAGAACTCCAGACAAAGTTTTGTACGCTCAATTAAAAAGTGTTATTCCTCTGTAATTTACGTACTTCAGTCGATGCCCTTTATTGTATAGAGGGCAAATGAGACCTTCCAACCAACTAGAAGGCAGTTGTTCCTCTTCCCATATATTCAATATAATACGGTGTAAGAGTTGATACGGCTGCTCACTACCGTGCTTGAGAAGCTCAACCGGGAGTTCGTCCTTCTCAGCAACTTTATTGGTCTTCAGCCCTCTGATGGATGTCTTGACCTAGCGTTGGAGGTTCCACAGCTTGTTCGTCGTCGTCGATTCGAATTCTGTCTATCGCTCTTCCATTCTCACCGTTCAACATTTCCTCCAAGTGATCTCTCCACCTGGCAGCCACCATTGTTTTGTCTGTCTGCAAGTTTTCTTTATGGTCGTTGCACATAACGGTAGAAAGCGTTGTTTTTCTCCGCACGCTGTTGAAAGCATCATAAGACCTCCGCATATCATTCTGCTCCATACTTTCTTGCGTCTGAGCAATCACATTTTCCTCATGGTATGTTTTCTTTCCGCGATGGATTCGTTTTTCGGTTGCTCTCGCTTCTCTACATCGCTCCCTACTGTGCCGGGTCCCAGACATCAGCATACGGCTTCTGGCGACATTCTTCGCATCCGTTACCCTCTGACTCTCCTCGTCGGACTCTCTAAGGTTTCCTAAAAACTTTCTTGAGCATAATCATCAAATCTACATACATTACTTGTGTGTGCATGAATGATCGAAAGTCATGCTTACACAGCCTCATGCAACTGTGTGCTGGCAAATGGTAAGTTCAATGTTTGTTTAAGAATCTCTAAAAGCTCCCTTGAGTATAGGTCATCGGATCAGGTCAACCCCCCTGCGACCCTCCGAAACCCCTGAAAACGCATAACGCCTTTAAACCCCGTCAAAAACCCTCTAAAGCTTCCTGAAACGCCCTCGAAATCCCCCTAAAACTCCCTCGGACCACATGTAACGCACCTGAGACCGAAACCGCCCCTGAACCCCCATCCCAAGCAACACACATGTTATAATAGAGTTACGACAGCGCAAGTTTTGGTTGTATAGAAGTTTATTTTACGTAATTCTAACATTGTGTTGAAATAACGTAAAATAAACTTCTATACAACCAAAACTTGCGCTGTCGTAACTTTTATATAACATGTGTGTTGCTTGGGATCTCCATGCAACGCCTCTTCAGAGATCAGAGATCTCAGAGATTGGTGGGAAAAAAGTGAATAAATATTTGTAACTGCCTAATAGAAGTTAGTTTATGATTTTTCTCAGAATTTTCCTAAGTTCATTACATGAACTAATAAATAATAATATAATTGTTAAAATTAAGATCTGAAAAACAGCTGCCAATCTTAAATTTTCTAAGATCTTCTTCGAAAATCTTGTCTTGCATTAATAATTTAAAAATTATAATACCACAAATCTACCAAAGATCAATCCAAAGTTAGGTCAAGGTTCTCGCCCGAAATCCCCTGAAAATTCGCTATTAATCAGTTACAAATTTTGCCAAAAACTCGTTCTGGTTACGCAAACAATCTCGTCCAAAAATTTCTAAGAGCTTCAAGATAGCGCCTTAATCATATCTGCATGCTAAATATACCAAAGTCGGGTCAAAAATAAATAAAACATACTTAACAAACTTAAAGCTTTATTTTTTAAAAGTTGTGGACAAGTGCGGCGCGCAGAAATTTATTTTCAAAAAGTGCACCGCGAGTTAACGGTCGCAAAACCCCTAGTTTTGATCATCATTTAACATCAACAACCATGCATCTCCACTTTTTTATCAAATTTCCTGCTTCTTTTGCTAAATGATGATCTAAACATATAGAATAAGTTGCTAGAATCAAGGAATGAAAATTGTATAAAAGCATATAAAGTCCCTCGACAACAATAATTGAAAAAGGATAAAAAAAAACATGGGTTGATCGCCAGGCTTTTAAAAGGATTTCTTATGAACACATATCTTAATACCATTCAGAAGAAGGTCATACATGTTCGTGGTCTCCTTCCATTAAAAATAAACACGAACCGAAGAAGTTTGAAAACCCCTGTTTACTCCCACCCCCAAAGAACCTTAAGGTAAAATAAGAATGCTGTGAGGTACATTTTTGACTCATAATTTCAAGGGCACGGATCTCGTTATCCATAGCACACATGAAGCTGTAAATGCAAACAATGAGTAGCATTCTTCAGCTCTGTCTGTTGTTTGGATTACGACACCCGTGCTTCCAATATTTGCAAGGCGGCCTTGTAACTGCCATCTTTGAATACACTCACATATGTCCTTAACCCTAAAAGGGCTACCCAGGCGCCTTTCAGAGCTCGTCTTTGATGGAACACACTCAGCGAGATGACGAAACTGAGGCCATGAAGGTATCCCTTTTTGGGTTAATAAATCCTAAAATTGCAAACTACTATGCGTCTCCATTAGAGAGGCCCCTTGGCTAATAATTCGCACCACACATGTTTGAATATATCCGCATTAACAAGACCATATCTTTGCTGGAAGGTCAGAAAATGTTCGATGCTCCATTGAGATTATTTATAACAAAACTACTGCAGAAATCTTTTTAGAAGTTTGTCTTGGAGTTAGAGTCAATTGTCAGAATTTGTGCCAGAGTTATGCTTAGATTTTGTCTTGTCTTTATTCTTGAAGCATGGATTCTGTATATGTGTTTTCATTTAAATTTAAATTTAATTTCATATAAGTTTTCATTTAAAGCTGGCAGCTTTCCTGTATCTATATCTATATATATACGGATGGTCCGATTTGGGTCGTCTAAGTTTTGTTCTATTAGTTTTCACCCAAGGAAGGTTTATGAGGCAAAAAACATGGAAAAATTGGGAGTTTTTGAAAATACATTCTTCATACATTTTGAACGGGCACTAAGACGTGGGTTAATACTTGAAACGTAAAAAACGCTGTAGGCAAGACAAAGTTTGCCGGGGTCAGCTAGATTTTAAATAAAATTGGACCATTATTGTATACTGAAACTAATTTGATTGCTTTATTTTGGTTCTTCTAGCTAATCCTCACCAAAGTATGCAGTTTAAAACAGACTAGTGAGACATGAGGCATCAAAATTGAATATTAAGACTGAATTCAGCCATATAAGCCATATAACTACATGTATTTGGAGTATGCAGGGTATGCTATTCAAGAGTGAAGCTCATATAGACTGCCCCAGGAAGTATGGGTACGTCCTGGTCTTCAGTTGTCTGGCCCTGATCAATTGTTCTAGTTTCGGGTTCCTTTTTGGCTGTTTTTACTTGCTATAGAAGCTCGAAGATTCAACGTTCTTTGTCACAATACACATTGGAATTCGAAATGGTAACTTTTTAGGCCATATCCTGTTAGGTCGTTTCTTTATTATACTCTTATCCAAACGAGGGTTAGCAGGACCTTTATTTTTGACTAAATGTTTGCTTATGCTCAAACGTATAATCGTCACAGTGCTTCTTGATTGCTGCTCGCACGGTTTTCTCACTTATTCCCTCCATATTTTACTGATTTCCCAAGTGATATTCTAAGCTTAGTATACCATTTGTGCACAATTCTTGGTCATGTAAAAGGTCAAGTAGTTTGAAACAAATGGTTGGAATCGAATAAACCGCTATACAAGCGCTGAGAGAATAGAATCAGGCACCCATAGCCCATAGTTGAACCCATACTTACTGTGACAGTCTATAGTAGCTGAAATTCACTCTATATTGTAGTACAGAATGGAATCCTAATAAAATTGACAGGTACAATGCCTCTTCCAGCATATTGGACACATAAATTGTATAAATTCCGCTTCCTGCATACACTGTGTTTTTCGCATTAAACAATTGAAATCTAATCCAAATATTAATATATAATTTTATCCTATATCCGGACCGACCTTTCATTCTTTAGCATTATAAATCACCTCCAAAACTGCCAAAATAAACGCTTTGCAAGTCCACCAATTTAAACATCTGTTCAGGGATATCTATGAATGTTTCCCGGTAAAAATTAACCGGTAGAAAAGAATGTGAGTTGGAAAACCAAGTTTTGATGCAGAGGGTCCACAATTTGTTGAGGCTCTGCTATTGGCGTGAATCCCCTATAAGCAAGCACAAACAAAGGAAAAAAGAAGTAAAATGTTTCATCACAAGCATATCACTTACTTTGTTGACACAGGTCACGATTCATCTTCACTGAATTAAATAATTTACCACGATCAACGATTTATACTCAAATTTGAACCAAAACAGACAATCGAAGAACGACAATCAAATAACACAAATATTTACCTTTTTTAATAATCATAACTTGTTCGGCTTCAACTTGCTTCGTTCACGGGTTTTCAACAGTTCACCAAATACAACGATATCTGCAACACAAACTATTCGAAATGACCGGTCATGTCAAACAACAGCTTTCATCTTCAGAGTTATCTTTAACTACTATCACTCACTTGAACTGTTAATTAGGCACCAAAATCTGCACTGTCACTCTCAGACGACGCGTGCGGTATAACGTGGAATGGTGAATATTAAAATCGACTAATTATTTATTTATACCGCTCTAAAACGATCGATTAACGATGTTTACCTCTGGCCATTACACCAAACCACACAGTGCCAGTGGGAGCAAAAAAGTCGTATATGAATTTATTGTTTATGATTATTGCGATGTGTAAAATTTACGCGTATTTAACCGCCTTATCCTCTCATCACCTTCCTTTTGTTTTTTCGTTTAGCACTACCGTGTGTTTGTGTGTTATAAATATTTTAATAGATCGTTATGATTTTACACTTGTTTCTCGACTTTCGTATGTTATTAGATATTGATAGCAACAATATAACTAAAACTATAAAACGAAATTATACGGAAAAAATAAACAACTGAAAATGTGTGCCGTGGCCTTCTTAGATCGACCTGCTCCCGATCGCCACCGGATTTTTTTCCGCTGCTTCCGATTTTCACTGCCTTCACTCACCGAGTGTGATAAACGATTATGATGGAGTATATAAATTTTTATTGAACATCGCCGCACTCGAGAAAAAAAAAGCCTAACCTCGCGTTCGGACCCGGCTGCGACTGCTCGGTTCGGGACTTGCTCGAAGCTCTGGCGGACGTATAATTTTCCTCCTTTTTTGCCCACTCTCCGTGAGTCGTTTTTCCAAGCGCGGGTTCTACTACAGCTCGATCATCTTCTCTCTAGTTACTGTTTCTCTTTTACACCCAGCTCAAGTCGGGCGGGCGCTGTTGCTGAAGCTCTTTCGTTTCAACACGACCACGCGGACATAGGGGACGGAAGCCCAGTGGGGTTTAATTCGACCACGGCGCTGGTTCTCCGCTGCCGAGAATTGGAGGAAAAAGCGTCACCCGGACAACCACGACGCAAAGCCAGCTAAGACTCGAGGACGCGAGCAACGGCATCGAAATTGAACGCATGTGTTCACCAAACAACCCGTCAAATCGTACTGAGCGAGAAAGAGTGGGTCGTAGTAGTCGTGACATGGCCGCCATGGATTTGCTCAAATGTTGATTTTGTGTGTATATAAAAACCTCTATAACAAATGCAATAAACTGGCGAGTCGCTGGTGCGCGGACCAACCTCGTATGTACGTAGCTACTTTTGAGTCAGCAGCACACCAGCACTGACTTCGATACATAACCAGCCAGCCGGCAGAGGCTGACATCAGAGTCTGACGTAGCTATCTGCTGCAGTTGATGTTGATTTTGATGGTTACGTTCACCGAGCTGCATGAGTCCAAAACTCACATGGCACCCTCTCGGGAGATGAGAAACGATGACGACGGTTGCTTAGTGAAGCATAGCTACAAGGGTGGTTCACAACAGCATGACTCGAATAAAAGTCTAGGAAAGTATGAACTCAGTATTCAATGACACCACGAAAACTCTACAGAGTTTTCATTGGAGTCATAGTAATGTCTTCATCAATTTTTTGCTATGGGTAACTCTCGCTGAGATGATTTACAAAACGGCAGATAACTTTTGAAAGAAGAAAAAGACATCTCTAATTTTTTGATATATTATGTATAAATGTCTCAGCTCTCAATCGATGCAAAAATTTTGAAAATCGGTGGTTGCCCTCATGGTGAAAACAATGTTTTGGTATAAAAATCCAAGATGGCGGCCAAAATCAATATGGCCGATCCAACTTTTTATTATTGTAAATAATAGCTCTATCTTTCCTCTTTTCAACAACAATTCGTTTTCAGGTGGCTTTTGGAGGAACTTTTGAGTTATAACGGTTTAAGTGAGCCACCATTTGACCAAAATCGAGGGGTCTGCCAAAATTGTTGTGGGTCAAACTAACGGGGGGTCCATCAATTTGAGTAACCAAATGCAATTTTCTTACTTTTTTAGCGAGGGCTATCAGAAAATCGGCACCTTAAACATTTTTGAAGACAAGGTGTAAATAGTGGGCCGATCTCAGCGAGAATTACCCCTATTGATAAATTTATGCACTCCCCATCTTCATCTTAATCAGCCCTCATGCTTTGGAGAAATCTCTGCCTTAAAAAAAATGTGAAATATTGATCGAAAACAGTTTTTGAACCACCCTAATGACTATTTTTTCGTTTTACGCAAACAGAGTTTGAACTCATGCGCATTGCAGCAGTGAAAAAGGGCAATAGTATGGTAAATATTGACTTTCCAAACAAGACAATTTTCAGACTAATAACGATAGAACACGTTTCCAAAAAAAAAAGACGGTAGCCGCAAGCGATTATGTCTTTCGATTATTGCCATGGTGCGGCACACAGACGCACACACACACTCACGAGAAAAACAATTTTCATCAGCATAAATTTCGCATGCTTCATAAATCACCACCCGACTACGACGCGTTGGTTGTCATCCCGGCCCAAGTAAATTCATTCGGTTCTCGGACGAGGAGCCATTCCGATGCCTATTTTGGGGTGGGAATCGATTTTCTTCCATTGCCCAACTCCTCGATCTTCTTTCCTCTACTGTATAGAATTTCCTATCTCAGATGCTTCTGGTCGTATCGGAAAAAAATACGCAAGGGAGCGCGTTACTACGGTTTCAATTACACTTTTGTAGAGAGGCGGAAATCGTTGCCATCTTGCGAACCGAAGATGGGATTTGTGTCGCATAGAAATAGCTCATTTGTTCGCAGTTTATTTAAACGGAAAATTTACGATGTTTTCTGGCGGATCGATCCCCTGGCAGTTTTCGTCACGGTACGTGTTGTATAGTCAGCTAAGCTGAACAGCCCAATCGAAGTCATTCGAAATTTGTCAACTCGTAATTATACAGTGCGGAAAATGTACGCCTTCAAAATGAGTTATGGCTTTGGGATGCGAAAGTGTAGAATTGAAGTATGCTGCTATGTAACTATCATTTGATTTTTTTTTCTTAGAATATGTGTTATCAGCTTGTACTAAAATTACCTGTACCAAATTTGGGAGGGGTTGTAGAGTATTTCAGAGGCGTATCATGGTTTCTCAGGGGGTTTCATGAGAGTTCCAAAGAGATTTCCGTTGGATGAAAGGAAATGTAGCGAGATTTCAAGATTTCAGAGGAGTTCGGTGACGTTTCAGGTAGTTTATGGATAGACTTGTTAGAATCCCAAAATAGCCGCAACAATGGCCGACTTTGGCACCTGCCTGGCCACGATTTCGAGCGCACAAATCTCTTCGTAAACAAAAACAGCGCACCAGATCTTCTTATTTAAATCTTATTACAAGAGAACAAGAAAAAATGCACTGTTGTTTGATGCTTGCTTCTTGAGATCTTGTGCGCCTGAAGTTCTGGTGCACTGTTGAAGCGGGATTTCAAGACGTTTGTCCTTAAGGTGAAACTTCAAGAAATCCCATTACAATTTTGCATACAAACTTTAGAGGCACAAATCTGACGAACGAAGCATCGAACCAAACCGCACTTGATTATCCTGGCTTTGTTCACTTGCAAAAAGAGGCAGCTTTTCCAAATCAAGCGCATTTGTTCACGAATTTTTAAGATTTGTGCTCTTGAAAACGTGAGTAGGGGTCCAAGTCGGCCATTGTGGCAGCCATATTGGTATTCTTTGAAGATTCTTCTTAAGGTGAAGGTCACCAGCGTTGACTTAACGTATAACGTATTTTGCCTAACATTTTTTCGAACATAAATCTATTCGAACACAGATCCATCAAGCGCATGCTACTGAAAATGCTACTTGTCATTGCCATCTTAGTATTCTAGCAACCTAGTCTTTTCAAAAATGGCTTCTATACACAGTCAAAGGAAGGATTAGAGAAACCAGTTTGTTTTAGCGGACTTCCAATGGAGTCAATGGATTTTCAGAGGAGCTTCAAGGTATTTCAGGTGGTTTCAGTGAATTTCATAGGGATTTGAAAATTGTTTCTGGAGGTTGCGGGATTTATCAAGATTGTATCACAGGGATTTAAAGGTGTTTCATGGAGTTTTTAAAGGACTTTCAAGGCCTTCCAAGGCGATTCAGGAGATTTTAGGTGGTTTCAGGACGTTGAGGGAGTTTGCAAGTTATTTTCGGAGGTTTCAGAAAGCTTTCAAGGATGTTTCAGGGATGTTTCAGTGGAGTTTCAAGGCGTTGCAAGACGTTTCAGGGGGTTTTAGGGGCCTTTCAATTGTGTTCAGAAGAGTTATAAGACGTTTCAAGGCATGGATTTAGAGAGTTGCGGAACGCGCCTGAAACTTTCACAAAATCTCTTAAACCTCCCAAAGTTCCTGGAAAACCGCTGAAAAACAAGTGGAACCCCTCTGAATCTCTCTGAAACACATCGGAACGCATCTGAAACTCCTTGAAAATCCTAGAAATGCCCCTGAAAGCCCCTTAAACGAGTTTGAAACCACTTGAAAACCTCTGGAACGCCCCAGCAGCTCAATAAAATCCTCTAGAGCACTTCTGAATCCTTGTTGGGTCCCAAAAACAACCCTGAAACCCATAACCCCCTAAAACCACCGAAAACACCTTGTACGCCCCTGAACCCCCCTTGCAATCCCCTGGAATACGCCTGAAATCTCCTGGAACACCTCTACAACACCCTGGAGCACCTCTGAACGCCCTTGAAATCCTTCTGAAAGCCCGTCAACCCACAGGAACGTCCCTGATACTCCTGGAACTTTCTAAGACCCTCTGAAGCATTCCTTGAACGCTTATAAACCCTGTAACACCAATGGACTGCTCTAAACTCTCTAGCACACATCTGAAACCCTTTGAAAACCCTTGGAACGTTCCTGAAATTTCTCGGACATTTCAGGAACGCTCTGAAACTTTCTTTAACACCCATGAAATCCTTTGAAAACCCTTAGAACCCTCTGAACCTCCTGAAACGCTCCTGAAATTTCTCAAAATTCCCTGGAACGCCGTTGCAACCCCGTGAAACACCCCCCCCCCCCTCACGTTACTAGATCCCTCTGTGATACCTAAAACACCCCTTGACGGTATTGTCCAATCTATACATAAAAGCAAGCAAGCTGAAACAGTGTTCTTGGATCTGTCTAAGACCTTTCAATACATACTTCTGAAGAAACTTGACGCTAATGGAATCCATGGTATTCTGAATGATCTCATTAATAGCTATCTTACCGACAGACACCAGAAGGTTATGCACAGTGGTTCCAGTCCCATAAATATGATTTTATCGAGTTTTATTATGAAACCGCTAAATTTGATGCATATTTGCATTTCAAATGCGATTTTGCATTGTTTATTAAAAATGGGCTCAATCGAATTTTTGGCCTTACGGAGCCAAAATTCATTATTTTGCAGTTTTGGTTATCAACTGATTTGGATATACTAATATTAGTTTAGGCGGTCCACGGTAGTCATAACTACTCAAGAATAGTGAAATACACATAATGTAATGGATAAAGAGGGTGAAAGTTGGAAAAAAGTGTTCCGTGCAATGCAATGCGGAAGGTAGGGTATCGCGCCACTTGGGCGGTGGCTTCTATATTCGTCTGTTTTCCACTATAACTCAGTCAATTTTGAATCAGTTGACTTGAAATGTTGTACACGGGTAGATACTATACCTATCTCACCGCATTCCAAAAATTGTGTTAATTGGTTCAAATTTGACAGACGAAAATAGAAGCCACCGTCCAAGTGGCGCGATTCCCTATTTGTTAGCTTTTGAGTAAATTGAAAGTACGGCACTCAAGTGACTACCACCAATCTGGTCGCAAACGGTCGCAGCTAAATTCGCCAGTAAATCATTGTTTAAGATTATAGGGAAGTTTTATAGAAGAACGTCCGAAGGGGAATTCAAGAACTGCTCAACAAAACTCTTTCGAATTTATGTAATTTATGTATTATAAATCGGTTAGGAACGAGGTTAGCAATATTTCTAAATTTTCCCCAAATTTCTTTTGGTTTAATTTCAAGAAATTGATTTGACATTTTCACCTACAATGGCATCCAAATTCCTCGTTCAAAAAAAATTAGGAGTTCAATCAGTAATTCCATAGACTATATGACTGTTGAATGCCATACATGTTTGCAGAAGTTCTTCCAGGAATTTCTTCCAGAGACAGTTTTCAGATATTTCTAGGATTTCCTTGTGGGATTTCGTACGTAGTTTCTCCCGGAATTCGTTTTAGAGGTTTCCAGAGTTCCTCCTTAAATTTATATGTTTTTCCTGGGTGGGATTAGTCCCAGAACATTTTTTTTTCGAGATTCTCCGGGAATTTCTTACAAGAAATCTCGTAAGTTATTCCAGGAGACATTCCGAGAAAAAAAATGAAAAAATCCTGCTGCGAGAACTACGTGAGCTATTTTAGGTAGAGATTCCGGAAAGAGCTCTGGGAATAATCTCGAGAAAATCAGTAAGAAAATAACCCCAGCTGGACCAATGCAAGAAATTAAATAATCAACTGTAAGGCAAAACCTTGAAAAATATCAAAAAAAACACGGCACGAACTCTATGAGAAATACCAGCAGTAGCTCCTGCAGATTTCCCAGAAGACACTCCAGAACATCTTGGAGGAAAGTCCGGGATAAAATCTGAAAAACTCTAAGAGACATTCGAGAATCAATACCGGCAGGAATCTTCTAAGAGAAATCCCGGGGGAAAAATCCGAGAAAAATCTCAAAAGAAAACCCGCGAGAACCTTTGGGAAACATACCAGCTGAAACTTCTGTAGAAAGCACGCGCTGCTACGAGACAGCACAACCAACTCGAAAGAGGCGCACCTGTTTTTCACTGTGCTTGTCTCTGTGCTCGTCTTTACGCATGATTGCTTCAGAATCGTTTCAGACGAGATCCCGGGGGGTCTTAGGGACACCAAAGAGTTAGAGAGGGATTTATGATGACTTTTTCGTTTTTCGGGGGAATTCAGGTGGTTTCAAAAGTGTTTCGAGTTGTGTCTTAGGGCCTTTTTCAGGTCATTCAAAAGGTTTTAAAAATACAATCAGGATAGTTCTAAGGGCTTTCAAAGTGTTTCATTTGGTTGCAGGGTACTTTGAAGCGTTTAAGAAGCGTAACAGGGGTATTCAGGAGGCAGGTGGTTTGTTTGTTGCGGTTTCAGGGCGTTTCAAATGGGTTTTAGTGAGAATTCAAAGTAGTTAAGGACAAGGTATTTGGAGTACATGACTCAAAATTTCTAGAGCACCGTTTTTTAGAATCGTTGAACGGATTTGGATTAAAATGCATCACGCTGTTGACAACCACTAAACAATTAGCATGATGCATTTTCATCCAAATCCGTTCAACGGTTCTAAAAACGGTGCTCTAAATACCTTGTCCTCCAAATACCTTGTCCTTAAAGGTGTTTCGGCAAAGTTGTTTGGTAGGTCAAAGGCTCTCAGTTGAATAACCGTTTGGTTAGAGTTTGTGCCGTTATGCAGCGCTAGTCAAGCATGCAAATTTGCAAATTATTTCAATTTCTCAGTAAACATTCAACAAGCTGTAACTTTTTTTCTACAGACTTACAGTCAGGTCTTTTTTTACGTGGTTTTCATTTACGCGACCGCGTAAATGAAAACTCCATACAAAAAAAAAATTTCATCGTCTTATTTTTGCATGATTCGTCGAGAAATGGTGAGACTTTTTTTACGCGGTTTTTCGAATTTTGAACTGAGTTTTTTTTTACGCGGTACGTATCCCCCGCGTAAAAACCTGACTGTATTTTAATTGAGATCAGTGTTGTTAGCATTCACAGCCTTTGACTCCTTTTCGTCGATATTCGTCTACCTTTATCTTCAACATTCGCAATACATGCGACCAAATTACTGTACAAAACAACAATGTCAAACGAATGCATTTGACTACGGCAGCGTCTTGGAGCGATCTCAAATCCCCGATTTGATGTTCTACAATATCTCGAATGCTCTCGTCAGTGTATACATCCCAATAAACTCTCTAATGGCTGAATGCAATACATTACATCTAGCAGCATTGTATGATGAAAATATTAATATTATGGCTTTCTAGTTCTGAACTCAAGAGCAGCATCCAGAAGTTCTCGAAGCTGTAGGAATTCCTGTAAGTATTTTAAAATGTCTCAGTCAGCGTCCGAAATTACTCGAATCCATCCATCCTCTCTCCGTTACGGTTTTTGTATGAAAACCCAATTTTTTTATAAGCTGTAACGCTTGATTTGTCGATTTGTGGCAGGCTCCTGTGCTTCCGGTTGTTAGCCAAAATAGCCAAAACTGATGTTACTGTTTCCTCTGTAGATCTCATGTTCTACCAAATTGTGAGACAATTTGGATGCAAAATATCGATGATGCTGAATATTTCAAAAGTACTATAAAACTACTGATCGATAGAACCAGGATTGAAAACAGAACAATACATAGACAGTCGAGTGTCTGAAACTTTGGCCAGTCTTGGTATCAGTGAGCAAAATTTTCGAGCAGACGAGCTAAAGTTCTCCGTGCAGCAGGTTTCATTCACTTGCCTGCATATTCATATTCAGCTGCTCGATACTCGTTTGTCAACTAAATGAAAGTCAATGAATATGTGTAAACATCTTAAAAAGTGTTAAATTGCTGATAAAATATTAACGTTTCGATTACATTTAACGGTGCTTTACACAGATCTTTTCCCATTTGATTGTTGTGGAGTATTTTTAGTGGGAATCGTAGCCATAAACGTAGGTAATTATGAAGATGTTTCTCGATCAGCTCCATATTCAATGACTACGAATTGACTGACTGTGTGAAGAGGGAGAGCGAAAATTAATTTGTTTGTTTTGAATATTCAGTGCAGAATCATTCAAATTCGTACTGTTTTCAGTCAGTGACTATGAACATTTTGCACCCTGCTGGGTATGGTGATATGAACTTCCAACCAAACCGATGTGTTCAAAAGTACAGGTCGTACGGCAGAAGTTTTACGCATTGATTGGTGATTTATTCGTTCAATACATGTCCTTCATGCCTAATTTCACCTTCTATAAATGTTCACACTTGTTCGCAACCTAGCGAATACTATCAAATCTATCATTTCATTATTCACTTTAATCTCTACTCCCTTACATTTTGAGTAGAAAATGACCGGGGTCTCCAATTAGTCTAGTGGTTAAGGCTTTGAATTGCCAATCCGGAGACGGCGGGTTCGATTCCCGTTTCGGTCGGGAAAATATTCTCGAATCCCTGGACAATCATTGTGCTTGCCTCACAGTATACAAATTGATGTAATGTCAGGCAAAGAAAGCCCTTCAATTAATAACTGTGGAAGTGCTCAACGCACTAATTTGAAGCGAGGCAGGCCAAGTCCCAGTTGGGACGTAGAGCCATAAAAAAGAAGAAGAAGAAAATGACCGATAAAGCCATAACATGATTAACTTAAATTTAAAAGTAAATTAACATATAGTTTACATTAAAACAAGCACTGTTTTGAGGGAGATAATGTTTTGTAATATAAAATGTGTATTTTATTTTTTATAACTTTTTAATCCAGTTATCTAACAATATATATGATTCTCGAATTTGCACATAATGTTATGGAAATTTGATGAAATTTGAACCAACTGTTTATTTTACGATTATGCTAAAATTATTTCTAAAACTTTTTTGTATCCAAAACATAAAATATATTTCGGTTAAACATATTCTTCTGAGTGTTCATTATTGAAAAAGGGTTTCAAACTTGTGATAACTTGAAAAGAACTTAACGAGAAATGCATAATTTTATATCGTACCTAATTTTTCACGTGATTTTTAAATTTGTCATTTTAAAGTTTATTTGATTTTAAAGGGCAGTATCAGCAAAAGTGTAGTGATTCACGATTATTAGGCTGCGGCTTATTTTTCAAAAGTTGTTGAAACCTGGAATTCGTAAGCTTTCCTGGATTCAAATGACACAGAAAGAGAAACCTCTGAGTTTAAGTAAAAAATATTGAGATTTAGAGGTCGCGCAATCCCTTCAAAGTTGAATTTTCTAGTAATAAAAAGGTGTTTTCACTTCATGTGCCATAACTTTCTCAATTTTCAACCGATTTTCAATCTTTTTTACGAATTTCTCACAAATTAAATTTCGAATAAACTCGTAGAACATCATTTTTTCCAAAGTCACGCCAAATATGAGTTTTTGAAGATTTAATTCATTTTTTTCTTCTTTTTACAAAAATTTTTAACTTTAAAGTCTTATAACTTTTTAACCGTTTGACCAATTTTGAATTTTTCAGCTTGCTTTTGTAGATATTTTTGTTGCCTATCTTTGTCCTAAACAAACTTTTCATCAAAGTAGTCATTTTTATGATACTTTTAACCAAAAACTGTCAAAACATGCCTTAAAACTTGATTTTTTCATGCAAAATTGGAGTTTTTGGCGATTATTTGCAATTTTTTTTACTCCAAACCAGATACTTAGCATCATATATAGAGATATGGAACACATTGGGGGATTTTTTTTTTCAATTTTTTTTTTCTCGCATTTCGAACATGAAAATATTTTTTGATCCAGAACACACCAAAAACTGAAGTTTAAGGCTTCCATATGATTATTGAGAATATTTTTTTCACTTTGAGCCCGAAACTAAGCATGAAAACTATTAAAATGTTGCCAAAATTCTGATTTTTCCAATAAAATACGTGTTTCTGAACGGTTTTTGGTATTTATCTGTTTTGAAACGTTTTTTTTAAAGGTACAGTTAATTCACAGAATTCTTAGGCAACAAAAATATCTACAAAAGCAAGCTAAAAATTTAAAATTGGTCAAACGGTTAAAAAGTTATAGGACTTTAAAATTAAATTTTTTTGTAAAAAGAAGAAAAAAATGAATTAAATCTTCAAAAACTCATATTTTGCGTGACTTTGGAAAAAAAATGATGTTCTACGAGTTTATTTGAAATTTAATTTGTGAGAAATTCGTAAAAAAAGATTGAAAATCGGTTGAAAATTGAGAAAGTTATGGCACTTGAAATGAAAACACCTTTTTATTACTCGAAAATTCGACTTTGAAGCGATTGCGCGACCTCTAAATCTCAATATTTTTGGCTTAAACTCAGAGGTTTCTCTTTTTGTGTCATTTGAATCCAAAAGAGCTTACGGATTCCAGGTTTCAACAACTTTTGAAAAATAAGCCGCAGCCTAACGATTATGCATAAGCTTCAATCGTTAAAATATGTCGAAAAACAATAAGGGTCCACTTTACTTTCATCACCCTTAACCAAAAATTGAACTCTAGTCACCGTAGATCCTGTATTCAAAACCTTAAACATAGTTTGGATTACTTATAATTTCTCAGTAGCTCATGTTATCTGATGCTTCAGAAGTTTCATTGGACACGGTAGATTACATATCGTAGCCCTAATCATGTAAAAAGTTACTATTTCACCCTAAAACTTCATGATTCATTATGTAGTTTACGTAAAGACAGTGTGGATGACCTAACACATACTAAAACAAATCCTTCATCATGTTTTGTTTTTTAAAACCAAAATTATAAAAATACTTTTAAAACTATATATCGCTTGAAAACGAATTGGGTCTCGAAGGATTTAGTAAAGCAGCTTAATCCTAGTTACAAAAGCCAGTGTACACGGTGGAAAAAAGTGTGACCCATTTCTAGAAAATAAGGAAAAACAAAACATTACGAACTTAACAACGTCACTTTCACCGGTTTGTATACATTTTGAGGTCCATATCTATAAAAGTGAATGGTTGATTAGAGTTGTATTCGTAAAATCAAAGTAAGAAATTGAGTTCACATCAATTTTCAATCACGCTGCATGACATCTTTAGGCGTTTTACACTTTTTACATACGCCAGGCCAGCTGCTAATAATGACAAGAATGATGACCAAGGTAGTCGATTATATCATTTTTCAGTATTCTTCATGTAAAAATACAGAGAAAGACCTACAGGTAAAATTCCTAGGGAAAACAGTTGGGACATTTGAGGTCATCTCTTGAAAAAGTTTGAAGTTTTGAAGGATCAAATCATAAATATTTCAAGAACTTCTAGGGCTTACTGCTGAGTGAGCAAAGTAAGAGATAAGAAAGATTTTTTTTTGTGAATTCGCCCCTGAAAAAAGTTTATTAATAGCAAAAATTTATTTTATTTCGTGATGATACTGCGCTACAACATAATTGAGCCCCAATAAAACCTATCGAGGTCAAACTGTAGAGTGCCTTACTGCATGCTAACTCCTAAATAATACCTCATAAGAAGTCTCGAGTTTGTATGATTTTTCCATCACACTCTTAAAACTTCAGCGTCGGGTTGGTTTCTTCTAATTATTCCCAAAGCACGACTTCGACGCAGCAAGTGAACCGGCCATGTTTCGCTCCGTTTTCGGTTTCGGAGTCGTATTTTTTCCACTCTTCTTCACGGTTCAGTCCAACCTTAATAAACGACCCAAACCAATCCGGAGTCGAGCGATTGCGCCCGAATGAGGGCAAAAGAAAACCATAACAGAATGTGTTTTTAATCACCACAGTCGTAAAAAATATTTTTCTTCCTTCTTTAATTTATTTAATATACTTTTTCCTTTTATTCGGGCTTACCACCGACCCAGAGCGCTTCCCCACCTTCACCAGCAAATTCCCATTGAACCAATCCTGCTTCAGTGCTACGGGCTGCAACTTGAGCGTGGTGCAGCGCGGTATCGAATTACCAACCTTTCAGAACAACGCTCCCCCCCCCCCCCTCCTGTTCCATTGTTGGCGCGCACGGTTCAGAAATTCCAAACGGCATTTGAAACGTAGGTACACCGCGCCACGTCGAGGGAAAATTATCGTCTTCAATCAAAGCATCTCCCCCTAAGTCCGGCAGTGCGTTTCGTGTTCTTGGGATACCTTGGAACTGGAAATCCCATTAAAATGAGACCCCAGCCGAAGTCGTTTGTGCGCTGTTACCTACCTATCTATAATGACGATGGGAAATGGAAAGGTACGCCGCCATGCGCGGAGGGGACCGGCTATAAACCAGAGGAAGCTTACCGGGTCCAAGGCGATGAAATTAAATCTGAATACAACAAAATGCTTTTTAAACTGGTTCCTGCACTTGTTTCGAATTAAATCCGACTGGCGAGGGTCTTTCGAGCACAAGTGGGAAGCCATTTTGTGGTAAATATGGAGGTACACGTTTGAGATGTGAATCACGTTTTCGGTTGGCGTACGTACTTTGTCTAACGAGGAAAGTGCTCTGGAAGCTAATTATCTTTTTTCGTGAAAACAATAGTACGAAAACAAATGGAGCACAATTTCAGCAATTGCGTTGTACGTCAATGTAGTCAGTTTTGCTATTCGAGATAAGCTTGAAGGAAAGCGCCTCAAAGTACCTTTTTTCAAAGACCATTCAAGTAGAGTTTGTGGAAAACTTTCATCATAGTCTGTTAATGTCTAGAAGCAAGACAACATCGTTAAAGGTCTAACGACGAGAAGCTTATTTTTATCAAAGTTATTGCGATCATTAGATACATCACGGAGTGTCCACTCCACAACAAATAATAATAATTGCCTATCTCAGTGGGTGTCATACTTTATTGGAAGAAAATCAATTATAACTAGTCGTGGGATGGCTTTTTGGTGCGATGTATAAAGAATCAATTAATTAAGCAGCATGAGACAATTATCCAAACCGGTTGGATAGCGCGCTATAGCTGAAAACTTGAAGTCGCGATCGTAAATTATTCAGACTAATCGTAGCAACTAAATTATTCCAAACTTTAAATTTTAATGGCAAATGCAAATCTGGATTCAAAATGGTGACTAACTCCGATAAAGCCGCAGTAAATTATCTTCTTCAAGGAATGCACAACCGGTTCCTACTCGTGTATCAATGCAACAGAGTCAGAGAAAAATACGTAATCCACTCCCAATCAAGCCATCCGATCTTAGTCACATACCCAGTGCTGCTGCTGGGACAACGCACCGCAGCGGTCCGGTCATAAAATGCAACCTCATTAACATGTAGCACCACGACTTGCCAGGGCACTAAACCTCGGGATCAATTATCCTTTTTTCGCCACCCTGTCTGGGTACCCCCACACACACATACACCCAGCTGAGCCCAGTGGAGTCGTATAAAACTTTATCTACAGCATAGAGTTAGCCGAAGCCGAAATAATCCGCATTGGCGAAAGAGTTTCCATGGAGAACTGCTGACATTGTTGTTTTCCCCAAAGTCGGTACGGTCGAATTGCAGTCGAGTCGACCGAAAACATTGTTTGCTTTTGTAGGTTACCCCACTCTCGGTCGGTCGGTAAGTATGTCTATATGCGAATATGTGATTGAATTTTTTACGACCTTCCTGTCGGGGTCTAGAGCTCTGTGTCCGTCCTCGTTGCACATGGTGTTGAATAACCGAGGAGAGTGATGAGATTGAAATTCAACGTTAAGCTTCCAGTCGTCGCTGTCACCGGGTAGCTGCGATGAGCCACAGCCGCCCAGGAACCATGGCGACAGTCCGATCGTCATCACCCGGAAGGAATGGTGGTAAACATGGACTACACACAATCATGAATGAACAGTACTGTTCATAAAGTGTGGATTAGAGGGTCTTGCCCGGGATTTCCCGGGACAAAAATCCCGGGATATCCCGGGATCTGAAAAATCCCGAATCCCGGGATATTTTTTAGAAATTCCCGGGATTTCCCGAAAATAAAAAAAATGGCAATACTAAAACAAATCTTTTCCCTTTGAAATCTTCTATTCTTCAATGTTTCCTTTTTTCCATCCAATTCTACACTAAATATAATCCACATCTAGTTTGTATATGCCGCGCACATAGATTTTTGCATAGGTCTGTACTTTTTCATTTTAAAGGTCAACCTATTACATTTTATATGTCATCACAAATAAATAGTATGTATGTAAATCAGGCCAAACATTTCAATAGGTCCTATCTGCATTTGAGAGGTTCTCTTTGTTTACTTTCTCTTTCAATTATTGTAATGTAATGGTACACTTTTCAACTATTTTTGCAGTACAAATCAAAAGACGATTGTTTTGACCATCGTTCAATGCAAGGAGACAATCATAAAACAAATCAACTGCTGAGATATTAACGAAAGAGAAGGAAACCAAAGAGAGCCTCTCTTCTGCAGATAGGACCTTTAGACATGTTTGGCCTGAAATGTGATTTTCTAGAAATAAAATAAATCAGACTAATTATTTTATGATGAAAAAATATATTTGGAACTTAGAAACTATGAAACAAAACTTAGAAAGCTTTCTCCCCGGAAAGCCATGGTGGCGTGTCGCGTTGCTGGTGCTGCTGCCAAACTCGTAATCCGTTTCACTGTTTTTGCTTTACGACCAGCATCTCCACTTGAGCAAAACTGATCATATCAAACCCCTGAAAGAAAATGTTTATTATTAAATCAAATGCTGTTCTATCAATCAAAAATAAATCAATACTCACGGGCTCTTGTCTCCAAGCAGAAATCCGCTGGTAAATTTCACCAATTTATAGGTTTTTGTCGGATTCTGACAAATCTTCCAGAAGCTCGTCTTTGATCAACTTGCTTTGCCGCGTTGTAACCTCGATCTTGATCTGTTGGCATATTTGGATTATTATTACGTAAAAGAAAATGATGAAAATACGTTACCTTATAAAAAACTGCAGGAATTTGCCTGGGAGACTTCAAATATAGACCGTGAACTCGGCCAACAACAAAAGTATTGTGCTCTACCATTTTTCCGTTAACGAAAATGTTTTGAACGTTTTGAAATATCAATCGATACACTCAAAATTTATATTCAGTTAACTTAGGTTGTAAATGTACCAATTTAAGAAGAGACGAACCAGCCAAGGGCTGAAAGTCTCTCTAATAAAGACAAATAAAAAAAAATCAATTTTAGAATTCATAGCTGTGCATATGAAAAATATGTGCAACTCAATTATATTTAATTCAAACACTTTAAAATCCAAATGCCGCACATAAAATGAGGATTTGAGCCACCGATTCGCTTTTATGTGCTTTGCGCACATAAAAACTAATGGAGTTTTCATTTCAGTGTACGCTATCTGTCAGGTATAGTTTATTTCTACTTAAATCAAGTTTAGATGAGAGTCCAACTAATTAAACCAAATATATTTTGGCTGAATTTATGTCATTCATTTTTCATTTTTTTACTTGTTCGTTTATTTGGAAGGCTCGGGCGCCACATGGGTATAACTGAGCCGAAATCATTTGTTTTTACATTGATTTTACATTTTACAATTTATTACTGCCTTTCCATTTTTCATTTATGTGGCGTTACATTACAATTATAATCAAACTGAATCAACAGACAGAATATCGAAATGTGAAATAAAATGATTTATTTTAAGCTAGATTGTATTTGGTAGTATTCTTGGAATTTACGGTAATGTTCAACATTTTAACAAGATGTGAAATATGTAAACTGTTGCAAATATTTTTAGATGTTTCTGGAGTTATCCCTTAAGAATACTGTGTTGTTATATAATATTCAACAGCCCTGATCAATTGCTTGCATATTTACGTTTAAATAATGAGAAAAATTTGCAGAATTTTCAAAAGAAAACGGATAAACAATCCCTAACCTCTGCAGGATTTTGTCAATCTTTGAAATATTTGTTGACGATTTCGTAAAGATATTCGTTGAGACATTTTGTTCCTAAGTCCAGGCGAAATTTTCTGCGGAGCTCATTTCAACAATCACTAGAGATAATACAAGTGATAATTTTCATGAAATTTCTTAAAGAAATCAGTAATTTATTTACAAGAAGGAACAGCACACCTTTTTTAGATCTTCTGCAAAAATTTCTGTGATGATTTATGGTGAAAAACAGAGCGATATCGAATTGCAAAAAAAAAATAATTAAAGCGAATCGTACAATAAAATCGAAGAATATAATTTAATACCTTGTCATCCTGCCAAATAAATCAAAAAAAAGATCAATGGACTTTCGGGATAGAAATGTTGAAATGGAAATCATAAATAAATTTTCGGAAGAATTTTATAAGGATTTTTTTTGAAGATATTCATATCAGTTTAACAAGAAGTTTGTTGAGAGGGTCTGTCTTGAATTATTCTGCATTTTTTCCACAGTTTCTTCAATGTATTTCACCAAAAAAACTAATCAAAATTCTGAAATGTTAACATGAATGTATATCCAGATATAATTGAAATAGTCACACATTTTCTTAAAGAAAAAAAAAATAAAATGCGGACAAATAATATTTTAAGAAACTTCCGTTCGAAATTTTCAAATCACCATTCTAACACTGCCATTTTAACTCCGTCATAAAATTCTCACACAGAATTCATTCACGTCTCAGGGTAAATAATAAGGGATTACTCTAGAAACATCATCAAGTTCTGTCAAAAAATTCCTTCGGATAAGTAAGGCAGAAGTTAACCTATAGCCCAAGTTAACCTATTGCGGAAGAAGATGAACTTTATTTGAAAATTTTCAAATACCTTTGAATGTCTTCAACTGCCCTCACACAATCAAATGTCTACGAAATATGTATTTTCTTTCAAATATAATGATTATTAGTTGATCGAATTTAATTAAAAGTGCTTAAGAAAACGTTCCATTAACTTTTTCATCGTTTTTTAGAAAGTTTAGATTTTTCCCGGGATCCCAGGAAATCCCGGGATTTGGAAAATAAAAATCCCGAATCCCGGGATTTTTTTCAGCCCGGGAAACAAGACCCTCTAGTGTGGATCCAGTGAAGGAGGGCGCATGATCCGTCAGAATTCGATACATCAAACGCAGAGAAGTATCATTGTTAGATCAATCACCAACATTCATGTCAAAGGATACAAAAACCTCATTTTATAATCAATAACTGATCCTTGTGATCAGTAAAGAGAAGAGAGATGTTTGCTTAGACACTCAGTGGTAAAGAAAAGAAGTTTGTAAAGTAACATGTTGAAAATTAAATGCATGTATTCCGTATGTATCACTCAAAGGGGTTTTTCCCTCTTTCAAAATTTCAAGTTAAAATAAATAATAATAATAATAATAATAATAGTATTCCGTATGTTTCAGCTTCGCTGCAGGTTGATCAACAGTAGTAATCATTCAGGGTCAAGTGGGGTAAAATGCCATTTTTCAAACTTTCATCGTTTTCAATAATAATTAGCCTCATTTGTTAGGCTTTCAAAGTGGAAACAGCAACTAGACAATATTTGCTCGATACTTCAGCAAAAATATTCACTAAACTATTGATTTTTCATCGATTTTCAGCGATTTTAAAAACTGATTCGTAAAACGGAAGTGGTGCAAAACGACCATCTGCCATGGGGTAAGATGCCACTTCATGAATACATTCAAAAATTACGTCCATCACTTTTCGAGCATTTCCGACTCATTTTCCGCCCTCTGTCCTTTTTTCGTATATTCAATAAATGGAGTGTTACCCTCCTCCCCGCAAAACGATGATCGTAATATTTGAATGACCCCCAACATGGAAAACGTAGATATCAACAACCATGCGCCTCCATGCGTGCCTCAATCTCGTTGGAAACACTTGGCTGGTAATAAAATCACCAGAAAACCCTAATTGCAAGCACGAAAAACCGGAAGTTGCCAATTCTCATTGGGAAATCAAAAGATTTTTCGTCGGTTTGGTGGCCTAGCTTCTAGATGAATGTTCGATGCAAACATATCTTGACACCATTCACCTATAGTAATGATCAAGTCCTGTTCAGGAATGATTTTATGAGTTGGGCCATTTTACCCCATCTTGGCATTTTGGGCTTTGTTCCCCTATAGTTAACTAGCTGTACCTGGCAAACTTTGTTTTGTCTACTGCGTTTTTTGACGTTTCAAGTTTCTAGCCAAGACCAAGTCCCCGGTCAAAATGTATGGAAGATCGATTTTCAAAAAGTCGCAATTTTTCCATGTTTTTTGGCTCGTTAACCTTCTTTGGGTGAAAACTAACAGAACAAAACAAAGACGACCCAAATCTGACGTTACGTTCTCAAGTTATGCGCGGTCCCACGTATGCCACTGCATTTTTATATATATAGAAGATGTCTTGGTATCCCAGAACTGGCGACTTCCTTGATTTCGTTGTTGAAACTGCGCCGCCATGAGCCTCTGGGTCTGCCTCTGCTGCGATGTCCTGCTGGGTTCCAATGTAACGCTTGTTTGCAGATTTCGTTTCCGCCCCTTCGTAGAGTGTGGCAGACCCACCTCCACTTTCGTTCCCGAATTTCTGTCGCTATCGGCTTTTGATGACATCGACGATGGAGCTCCACGTTGGAGATCCAATTGTCAGGCCACCATGCACGAATCATGTACCGCAGGCATCTATTGATGAAGATCGGCAGTCGTTGAGTGACTGATACACACCAAGTTTCACTGGCGTACAGCAGTACAGATTTCACGTTTGAGTAGTTCGCAAAAGCAGCTCTCGCCTTCTTGATCGGTGCACCTATGTCGATCATGTTGCCGACATCGGCCGCCATTTGGCTACCTAGATATTGGAAGTTTTGAACATTTTCCACTGCTTACCAGCTGCAGTAAAGCTGGAAGGGTTGGCCGTGTTTATCTCTAACGATTTGGTCTTGGTGACGTTGATGGTAAGACCTGCCACCGAGAAGCGATTGGCAAGATCATCGAGCTTGCTCTGCATATCAGAGCGCCGTTGAGCTAGAAGCGCAACGTCATCAACCAATTCGAAGTCATTTAGGTGTTCCATGGTAACCCAGCCAACACGAAGTCTTATATGATGTTGAATAGGATGGTAAAGTGGAGGCCATATGCGTACATGCTTCCATTTAACCACGTGTAAAGTGTACGCATATTCCCTCCACTTTAGCATCCTATGCAACATCATATGCGATCGTGTGTTGACTGGGAATGAGCTGCCACAGCACAGCAATCCACTGTTTAATTCACGATCAATCGCATCTAACAGGATCTCGTCGATGACGATGAGAAACAGTAGCAGTGATAGTATACATCCTTGCTCCACTCCAGCAACGACCCGGATAGGATCGGACAAAACACCGTTGTGCAGTACTCTGCCCTGTAGTGTGCTTCAATTAGGCCGATGGGCTTGGTGGTCTAGTGGCTACCGCTTCTGATTTATATGCAGAAGGTCCTGGGTTCAATCCCTGGCCCGTTACTTTCCTCCTACTTTGTATCTTTCTATATACTTTCTCTCTGATCTCTACATATACAACTCATGTATATAGCCATCGCTAGAACAGAAACGGGTTGAAAAAGCCGTTTCCCTTCCTTCCAAACTTTCACAGCACAGTGTCTCAATCCTATTAGAAAACGCCTACAGTTATGTAATCAAGCGAACTGTGCCGCACATCTTCAAAATAATTAAAAAAACACACACAATTCTATCACCTTACCCTGGTATCAACACACCAATGTGTGAACCTACTGCCAACCAAGCCCCACCAACACTCCGACATCCTCATGAATTTGTGCTGGCGCAGAGATATATTCGGTCAGATGTGAATACAAACGATTGCAATCACCACTTGCTTACCCTTCCTCACATTGACCTGCAACCTGACGTGGCAGGCGCCATTGTCGCTTAAAAATAGAAGATCGCCAACGCTCACACACTGAAGATGCCTGTTAGTCCCCGGCAGATATCTCATTGGTTCCTTGTGTGAGTGTAGCTGGTCTGGCGATACTGGAGTAGCATCTACGGGCGGTCAATCAAGCTCAAGTTCAAGCTGTAGTGTGCTTCAATGAGGCCGATGATTTTCTCAGGGACACCCTTGCGCCTAAGGGCTCCCCACATGTTTTCGTGACGGAGACGGTCGAAAGCTTTATCGTAATCAATGAAGACAGGTATAGAAACTTTTGGAATTCATTGATTTTCTCCAGAATGATACGGAGCGTGACAATTGGTCCACACAGGATCGTCCGGCACGGAATCCAGCTTGCTGCCGTCGGAGAGTTGCGTCAATCTTCTCCTGTATCTGGTTAAGAATCACTTTTCACTTTGAGAACGATGCATAGTAACATGATGCTGCGCCAATCAATCATTGAAGCAAACTTTTCCACAGTGACAGCAGTTGAGTTACGTCAAAGACACAAGGCTACGTGGGCGCTATCTGTTCGTTTCATAGCGGCCGTTTAAGTTATTTTAGTAATTCATTATCGCATACAATCAGGCCTCTTTTGGGTACCTTTACTAAAGACGCCTTGCATCCAGTCGACCGGAAATGTTGTGGTTTCCCATATGCTGCATAATAATTGATGCAGCAGTTGTACGGATACTACGGGGTCAGCTTTAAGCATCTCAGCTGATATGTGATCGACCCCTGGGGCCCTGTCCGATTTCATGGTACGGATGGCTGTTTCTATCTCCTGTACTGATGGAGCTTCGGTGTTGACACGGGTAATGCGTCGAACCCTTGGTGGATCATGCTGGGGTGTTGATGGCGTGGCTCGAACCATCGTTTCAACTGGTCAGCCGGGTCGGTCGATAACTGTCCAGACGTGTCTTTCACGTGCATCGTAGCATTCATCTTGGTCCCTCTAAGGCGACGCGAAACATCGTAGAACAGACGGATATCACGGGTGTTTGCGGCCTGCTCGCCTTCTTCGGTTAGGGAGTCCGCCCACGCTCTTTTGTTCCGTCTACATGAGCGTTTCACTTTCTTCCCGAGATCTAAATAGCGCTACGGCTTTGGCTCCTCGTGTTTTCGCTCGCTCTATCGTGGCTTTGGCGTTCCTTCGCTTTTCTTCATCTGTGATCCATCCCTTTCTCTGGGTGCAAAGCTCACCCAAAATATTATCGCCGGTGGCAATGAGGGCATTCTTGATGGCGCTCTATTGATCTTCTACGCTTCCACCTTACGGAATATCCGCAGCACAGTACTCTAGCTCCTCGACAGAGGACCTTTTCACCGCAGCGTCTTCCAGTTGGCGTGTGTTGAATCGGCGCCCAATTTTCTCCTCCTGTCTATGGATCCTGGCAGTGCACCGCCGGTTCTCGCCGATCAGGAGATGACGATCGGGAGTAATGTCGGCTCTAAGTTTGTTCCGTATATCAAGAAGACTCCGTCTCCATTTTTGGCTGATGCGGATGTAGTCGATTTGATTTTCCGCGACGCCATCACGGGGAACCCATGTAATTTTGTGCACTGGTCGATGAGGAAAGAGCAATCACCATGTCATTGTTGATACAAAACGCTGCAAACGGCTTTTCGTTCTCGCATATTTTTCCTAGACCATGGCGACTCATGACGTGCGCAAAGTCCGAGTTATCGGAACCAACCTTCGCGTTGAAGTATTCCTTGAGGATCTTGATATCATCTTTCGGAATCTTCTCCGTGACCGCATTCAGTTGGCTGTAAAAGTTCTCCTTGTCTTGCATTTCGGCAGCATCGATTGGTGCGTAACATTGGATCATGGTAAGGATTCGAACCCGTGTTCTGAATCTGGCTACAATTATCCTCTCATTAGGTTCCCCCTTCATGAGCGCAGCGTGGGCGTGAATGCTGTACAGGAAACCAACTCCACGGTGGTGAGCAGCGTGTTCACCTCGTAGGCTAGAGTATAGCAGAATTTGACCCAACGCCAATCTGTGTTCGGCCAACGGACTTCGCTCAGTCCTAGGATCTCAAGCTTCATACGGCATACCTCATTGGCTTGGCTAATTGTGCCAGTTCGGGTGAGGAGTGGGTCATAATCGGAATAATTATCGGCTTAACTCTTTCGTTCATGCATCGTAGGCATTTTTGGTGAACTTTGCTGTGACACGATCATAAAGGAGCAACTCAATATAAACATAACTAACTATAAAGCTCAGTTCATTTATTATTGTTTAGTGGTTCTGCTGGTGATAACTTTTGTAGTAGTGGTACATCAACAATGTGGCAACTTATACTTTCTACGACGGATAATGGATTTTCTCTTAATCTTCGGTGGAAAATTGGCAGGCGGCTACACGGATATCATTCGCGTTATGTCGAGGTCGTCTATCATGGGACAAGCTTCTACAGCGGGCTTGATTTGGGAGGAAGTGCCGTTGATTCTACAGACGTTTGCTGCGTATTTTGTAATATGAGATGCTCTTCTGAGTATCCTTTTTGTTCAGCGATATGGATAAGACGCACTACGGCTGCGCGCAGTTCACAGTTCGCAAATGGTCTACGGTCGATCGGGTTCCATTATTGTATGCTCACTTCTTCAGGCGACAGTTCATAATGATTTGTTGTACCAGTACCATGACGATTGTAACGCTTCCAGATAGATAAATTTGGTATGCGAAAGATCGGTTTCCAAGGAAAGTAATGACTAGTAGAATCGTTTGGTAATCCTAATTGGCAACGTATCAAGCACAATTTTTGATAGGCGAGTTCATATCACTGCTGCTAGTATCTCCAGACGATAAATGCGTGTTAGCTTAAGAGAGAACACCCTAGTCCTTGCGGTAAAGAGCGAACAATGTGTTTTCCCATTTTCAGAGAAAAAAAAAACAGCTGTCATATTTCCCATCCAGTATCTGCGAACGTGTGTAGCTGAACTTTATCGGCATCGAGACATCTGGGAATTTACATATGTTCAACTTGCGGTAAAACAGTCAGCCGTTTTAGCCAATTCTTGCAGGCCTCGTCAACCTGCTGCTTGCCCAAGATGGATTTAGTCCAAGTGGGTCTAAATCCAGTGGTCTCTAGAACTCGAAGTACGTCACGCTCGATCGCCCTTGAGTAACCCCTGCCAAACTTGTAAGTGAAGGCATCAATTGCCGTGGATAATTCGGTTGTCAAGCCTAGACTTTTATCCTCATCCGTGCTCTGTTACTTCAGTGATTCTACAACTCTTCTAGAATTACTAATCCAGTGGCAAATTTTGAAGCCACCCTGGGTGTGAACATGGCCAACTTCTTTCGCTATCTGGATTATAACATGGTATGGTAACTGTACGCGACCGAACCCATGGCGTTCAGTACCGCCCAAGTAGATGCGCTACCAACTACCGACACTACAGCAAATCTACAGCTGTCACACGATGACAACTAATATAACAGCTACCTACCTAATCCTCTGACACAACACAATAGAAGGCCACAAAACGAACACGTGAATTCTAGTGCTAAATTTGTTGAATTTTCTTTTTCTCTAAAATTTCCTTAAAATAGTAAGTAAAATGAATTCTTTGGATTATATTATAAACTAAACTTAAATTACCTACAGCTAAACACAAAACATTGAAGAATAAATAGTTATAAACGACGGACAGACACGAAGAAAACTAAAAACTAAGTTAACCTAAAATTGTTAAAATCCATGCAATTAATCAATAAAAATTTACAGCTTGAAGCTTACTCCACCAAAAAAGGCGAGTTTGTCTGGAGAGATTTTCTAAAACCCGTCCGTCCCGTAACAGTAACTCTTCGCGTCCCCATGCCACAGCTACAAATGAAATGATCCGCATTGACGATCTTGACGTATTGCGCACTCCTAGATGGGCAGCACACCCGAACATCACACCACCATTGACGTAAACTCCTTGTCCTCCGTTCTCATCCGATCAACTTCAGAAACAATTCTACGAATATCTCCAAAAAGTGCTTCAAGTATTTCCATATGTAGAAGTTTCCTCAAGCATGCTCCCAAGAAGTGCTGCACGAAATTGTCTAAGAATACTCATATGGATTGATTGTTCTGCCTTTTATAGGAATACTATTAACGATTACTCTAGTGTGTTTTCCCTTTGAAAGAATACCATTACAAAACCCTCTTAGAAGTGCTACAAATGCCTCCTCGGATTTTGCCAAAATTTCTCAAGAAATTTCATCATAAATTAAGTATTTTAGAAATAATTAATGCACCGAAGGAAGCGTCTTACAACTTTGGTAGAATTTTTTCGACAAACTTTTTCAACAGTTTTAAAATTACTCCAACAATTTCTCCTTCCCATGTGGACTTCGAGAATTCCGTGAATAATTATGCCACATGAAATTTACTACAGCTACACTTGCTAACGCAATAATTGCTACTACAATGAACAACTACAAATAAGCACTTGAAACGTAATACAATTTTTTTTTTTTTTTTTTTTGTCTAGTTCGTTTATTTGGGGCTCAATCGCGTATAACGCTTTACGGAGCCGAGGATCTTTCTTTGTACTTAATAGTATACATTATACAGAGTAATAACTTTTTAATGATATCTGTTAGTAATGGGTGGAAGCCAGGGTACTCGTGGCAGCTCGAGGTTAGAAGGTCACATTTTGAGGGATGGACAGGGTAAGGATTGGGCCAAAGGTTTCACTGCTGCTCATCCGGGGGTGAATCGCATCTTGCTAGCGTATTCGGTGCCTTGTGGTGTTGGTACCAACTTGTTGTGGGACTTGGTCTTCCGGATGGCCAGGAGCAGCTTGGTAACACAAAGAGGACAAAACAGAGAAAAAAAAAACTGGAAAAGAAAACACAAGCAAATTAAACTTTTATACCAGCAGAGCGAAGAAAGTCGAAAATACATCCCATGTATGTGACATCGCGGGTCCCCAACACATCTCTCACAAGAACAAAGGGTTGTCTACCTCGGGCCTCAAGGGTATCCAAAAGTAGCGCTCTGGAGGCGTCATTATCCGGGCATTGCCAAACTACGTGGTCGATGTCATCATAACCGGAACCGCACTTAGTACAAACATTGCTCAACGCGAGGTTAATCCTGTGTAAATGCGCGTCTAGCGAGTAATGGTTGGACATACAGGGGATAGACAAAATGATCGGGACAGGCAAAATTTTCCCTTCTCAAAAAAATTTCAAATAGTTGTAACTTTTCGAAAAGTGCATCATATATTCTCAAATTTATACTGTAAGTTCATCAACTATTTGTGTATCAGTGGACAAAATTTGGAAAAGATAGAACTAATCTGCACGAAGTTATAAAGATTCTTAAAAAAGGTAGAATTATCCGATAGCCAACTTTGAGCTATTATATCTCCGGATTCAATGAACCGAATGCAATGAAATTCTGACCATTTTTTACTTATATAATGAGCTTTGAAAAACTTTTGCCATAATTTAAAATTTTCAACACGAAAGAAAATTATAACGATTTGATTATTTTTCCAATAAAACACCAAAATTCCTTAAATTTTGACATCGTTTCAAAATTCAAAATGCTAATTATAGTTCATTTAAATTCCCTCCGATTGTCTTGAATACAGATATGTTTTGAAAGAAAATAACAACATAGGCGGCAATTCATTGAAAAAGTAATGGGATGCATATTAAATATAGACCAATTTACTAACAAATCATAAAATTTATGAAATCATTATAACTTTTTCTCTTGTTAATAATTTCAAGTTTAGTCAATCGTTTTTCAGAGTTCATTATATAAGTCATAAATGGACAAAATTTCATTGCATTCGGTTCATTGAATCCGGAGATATAACAGCTCAAAGTTGGCTATCGGATAATTCTACCTTTTTCTGAAATGCTTGTAACTTCGTGCAGAATAGCCTGATCTTTTCCAAATTTTGTCCACTGATACACAACTAGTTGATCAACCGACAGTGAAATTTTGAGAATATTTGATGCACTTTTCGAAAAGTTACAGCTGATTATACATTTTTTGAAAACTGAAAATTTTGCCTGTCCCGATCATTTTGTCTATCCCCTGTAAGTCTTGACATCACGCGAATGAAATTGCGACTTACATCCAGACCATACCACCACACTCGCAAAGAAACATTAGGAATAATGGAATGTAACCACCGTCCCAGCTGGCCATCTCGCCAATAATTTTGCCAACTTTGAAGAGAACTTTGGCGAACAAAATGGAAAAATTCATCATGTGAAATTCTTCTATCATAGATCTCACCTTCCTGTGCGCCCACCTTTGCGAGAGAGTCCGCCTTCTCATTGCCATGAATTGAGCAATGTGAGGGGACCCATACAAAGGTAATCTTGTATGATCTTTCGACCAGTGCACCCATCTGCTCCCTTATTTTTGTAAGAAAGTAAGATGGATGTTTTACAGGTTTCATCGACCGGAGTGCCTCAATCGAACTAAGGCTATCCGAGAAGATGAAGAAATGGTCTACGGGCATGTTTGAAATCATCCCCAAAGCGAAGTTGATTGCTGCCAGCTCAGCAACATAAACCGAACAAGGTTCCTGAAGTTTGCGGAAGGCGGTGAAATTTTCATTGAAGACACCGAAACCAGTGGATCCATTTATGCGAGACCCATCAGTGAAGAATCTCTTACAGGAATTGACATTTTGGTACTTTTCGTTAAAAATGCGAGGAATAGATATACATCGAAGTTGATCTGGTATTCCATGAATAGCTTGTTTCATGGACAGATCGTATTTAACAGAGGAACTGTCATTAGTGAAGTGTACACGGGGAGGATTATAACTTGGTAGGCTTATGTCAGATGACATGTAGAACAGATAGATTCTCATGAATTTTGATTGAGTGTTCAGACTGAGCATTTCTTCGAAGTTTTCAATGACAAGTGTGTTGCTCACTCCACACTTGATAAGTAACCTTAGCGAGAGCTCCCAGAATCGGTTCTGGAGAGGTTTCACCCCTGCCAGGACCTCAAGGCTCGCATTATGCGTTGAGTGCATACAGCCGAGAGCAATACGCAAACAACGGTATTGAATTCGTTCCAACTTTATTAGGTGGCAGTTTGCTGCTGAGTGGAAGCAGAAAGAGCCATACTCAATAACAGAGAGAATAGTCGTTTTGTAAAGTTTTATGAGGTCTTCCGGGTGAGCACCCCACCATGTTCCGGTAATTGTGCGTAGAAAATTGATCCTTTGTTGACATTTTTGCACCAAATACTTGATTTGGGTACCCCAAGTGCCTTTTGAATCAAACCAGACCCCAAGGTATTTCGAAGTCAAAGACTGGTCGATTTCTATTCCCAAAAGATTGAGTTTCAGTTGGGCTGGGTTCCGCTTTCTAGAAAACACAACCAATTGAGTTTTTTGCGGAGCAAACTCGATCCCTAAATCTCTTGCCCAGATTGACAGATTATTTAGAGAATTTTGCAATGGTCTTTGCAACATTTCTGCATGTGGGCCTTTTAGAGAAACCACAGCATCATCTGCAAGTTGTCTTAGCGTGCATTGTCCTTCCAAGCAACTATCAATGTCTTTCACGTAAAAATTATAAAGCAAGGGACTTAAACATGAGCCTTGGGGTAGGCCCATGTAACTAATTCTGGAAGTTGTCACTTGTCCGAGATTGAAACTCATATGTTTTTCTGACAACAAATTATACAAGAAATTATTCAAAATTCCTGGAAGTCCACTATTGCGCAGTTTTTCTGACAATATTCCTATGGAAACTGAATCAAAGGCGCCCTTAATATCCAAGAAAACTGAAGCCAGTTGCTCCTTTTCCGCAAAGGCCAGTTGAATATCTGTTGAAAGCAACGCTAGACAATCGTTTGTTCCTTTGCCCTTGCGAAACCCGAACTGTGTATTTGAAAGCAAGTTATTCGATTCGACCCAATGATCGAGTCGTGATAGGATCATTTTTTCCAACAATTTCCTTAAACATGATAACATAGCAATTGGGCGGTATGAATTATGATCAGACGCTGGTTTACCAGGCTTTTGAATAGCTATTACTTTGACCTGTCTCCATTCATGCGGAACGATGTTGTTCTCCATGAATGAGTTGAACAGGTCCAGTAATCGTCTTTTCGCGATATCTGGGAGATTCTTTAGAAGATTGAACTTGATCATATCGCTTCCCGGAGCGGAATTGTTTGATGAAAGAAGAGCCATAGAAAGTTCCAGCATAGTGAAGGGTCTGTCCAGAGAACCGTCTCTTGGGGATGTTTCCCAAGAAATCGGTTGTGCTGGGACTGAGTCTGGGCAGACCTTTTTCGCGAAGCTGAATATCCAACGGTTGGAGTATTCGTCACTCTCATTAGAAGAAGAGCGGTTTCGCATGTTGCGAGCCACTCTCCAAAGCGTTGTCATTGAAGTTTCTCTTGAGAGACCCTCAATGAAGTGTCGCCAATAACTACGCTTCTTCGCTTTCAGCAGGTTTCTCAGGTGTCTTTCGAGCTTTGCGTACTCTTGATAAAGATCTGAGGTACCGTGCCTACGAAAAGTTTTGAAAGCATCAGATTTTTTAAGATACAACTGGGTGCAATCATCATCCCAGCCTAGTGTGGCTGGTCTTCTTTTGAAGGTTGCACTTGGAACACGTCGTTTTTGTGATTCTAATGCACTCTTATATATCAGTTCAGACAGGAATCGATACTCATCCAAAGGTGGGAGGGGATTGAATGATTCGATGCCAAAAGATACCGCTTCTGCATACTTTTGCCAATCGATATTCCTTGTGAGGTCAAAAGGAACCTGAATTGGATGGTCTGACCTTTCACTATTATGCTTTATGGTGGTTATAATGGGTAAGTGATCACTACCATGAGGATCCTCGATTACCTTCCACAAGCAATCGAATGATAGTGAACTTGACCCCAGTGATAGGTCGAGACGACTTTCTTTGCCGTCAGATGCAATACGTGTCACTTCACCTGTATTTAAAATGTTCAAATTGAAATCGTCGCACAAATCATAGAAAATGGCCGCTCTATTATCGTCATATGGTTCGCCCCACCCTGTACCATGCGCGTTCATATCACCCAGAATTAAAACTGGATGTGATAGTGCAGAAACCGCATTCCAAAGATGACGGCGGTTAATTGAAATTCTTGGAGGAATGTAAACGGAAGCTACGCAAAGTTCTTTACCCTTTACGTTTATTTGGCAAGCGACGATTTCTACGCCAGGATGAGTCGCGATTGGAATTCTATAAAATGAGTAAGTCTTTTTGATCCCCAAAAGAACTCCCCCATAATGGTCATCTCTATCCTGGCGTATAATGTTAAAATCGTGGAAGTTGAGTTCATCTTCAGAAGAAAGCCATGTTTCACAAAGGGCAAATATATCACAATCAGAGTTGTGAATCAAAAACTTAAACAGGTCTAATTTAGGTTTTAGACTATGACAGTTCCACTGTAGCACAGTGATCATATCTTGTACCTCAATTGATGAATTATCCATCGAAAGATATGATCGCAGCAAGGAGGGGCCATGATTGTGTCAGATTCCGAAGATATTCTTCTACTGTAGGTATAAACATATCAATAATGCCTCTAAATGTTTCTGGAAGGCTGAGGGCATTATATAAGCGATCCACGAGAACCCTAAAAGTAAACAGTCCTCGCTTGGGTCTAGGAGGCTTGCTTGAACTGCGAGGAACTTTGGTAGCTTTTTTCTTGCTACCTTGTCGATTATTTCTCTTTGA
Source organism: Aedes albopictus (assembly GCF_035046485.1). Lineage (NCBI taxonomy): Eukaryota > Metazoa > Arthropoda > Insecta > Diptera > Culicidae > Aedes > Aedes albopictus. Next base: position 729,308 of record NC_085136.1, on the reverse strand, counting down.
AGTGTATTTAACAGGCGGAGACGGGGGTGACAGGTTCTTGCTACAACATGGATCTGAAGCTAGAGGAACCTGATTCTTCGGAGTTTTTAAGTTTACCCCGTCTCCTTTAACATTAGGCAAACTTTTGAGGGAAGACTTTAAAAAGACCTTTCGGCGCAATCCCGGGGAAGATGATGACTTCCTTTTTCCAGGTGCGTGTACCTCCGAAAGAGATCCACCCTCATCAGTTTCGCCATCGTCCTGATCATCGGAAGACAACTCCTGATAGGGATTTTCAACTGGGACAGCTGATTCAGACACGGAATCTGGTGTTTTAAAAGATTTCACCATCTCCGCATATGTCTGTTTGGAGCGCTTTATGATAGAGCGACTCTCATTTCGAATGCGTCTTTTGTAAGCCGGGCAAACTTGCAAGTCGTGTGGATCTCCGTCACAGTAGCTACATTTTTCCGCTTCCTGTGTGCAAGAGTCCTCCAAATGAGCTTGGTTGCATTTGCCACAACGGGGCTTGTTGTCGCAAAAGCTATCACTGTGACCAAACTGCTTGCATTTGGTACAATTAAAAACCTTCGGCCTAAAAAGATGCACTGGGTAAAAACCACCATCAATTACAACAAATTCCGGGAGGACGGAACCTGGAAAAGTCACTCGAAAAAACGCTGAAGGCGAGTACACCTTTTTATTTCCTTCCATGGAAACCTTAGATAAGCGTTTACAGTCTAGGATAGCCACATCAGGAATTGACCTATTTTTGAATCGACCAAAGCCGGTCTTGATGTCCTCACATGTCAGCATTTCGTCGAGGATCTTCCCCTCCACCTCCACTTCTCGTGCTGGCACATAGACCGCGTATTCAACAGTAAACGCTTCGTGTTGAGCAATTTCATTTGCTGCTTTGTAGCTAGGTGCGGTAACACGCAGCTTGGATGCTTTCACTTGGTGAACAACGGTCCCAGGATACTTACGCGTCAGCTCTCGAGAAATCGAAAGCATATTCAATGGTTTGCATTTGCGCCGGAAATAGACAACCCAAGGTCCAGGCGAAGATGGCTGATAAAACCGCGTACGAGCAATGATATCATTAGGAGGCGTTTCGCCTCCAATCGAATCTTCCATGTGGAAACAAATTTATGAAAAATAATTCAAAAGTGCAAAGAGGAAGAGAAAAAACCTTAAAGTATTTACAGTGCACTTTCTTCCTTAGGACGACAACCAGTGTTGTTGAGTTCCGAGAGAATCAGTGAGAGAACCTGATTATTTTTCTCTGTTTGAAACAACCGTTCCAATCGATGTGTTGGTACAGCCTACACACACTGCCACTCGGGAAATGAACACGTTTCCACGTTTAATGGATAAGTTCATTCAGCCGCACCAACTGAACGAACAGTCGGGCAGCAAGGCCATGATTCTCTCACGCATTGATCGAAGTCGCTTGTAAACATTGCGGCGCTCAATCACTTTGCGATAATTTTCGCAAAAGATTGCTGAGTGCGTTCATTTTGATCGAATCAATCCGGCCCAAAAGTTCTTGTTGATATAGCAATTAGGCAGCAACCGAAGGCATTTTTCACGTTTCCAATTGCATTCGAAGCACTCCATTTTCGCATTGGTGGAACTCTAACCAGTTGTATTTTGAATTATATAATAAAAGTCGTGGGGATGTTTGATTAAATAAGGAAAGGAGGGGTTCCAATATTGCCACTATATGTTCGTATAAGTTCACCCAGATGCACACCAGAATTTTCACTTGAATCCACCTGAATCCCGAGTGCCCCTAGAAGCCAAATATCAAATCATAAATTATAAAACTTTTTCATCATTTACAATCGGTATAATTGACTGGCATCTAATCATTAACCCTTCAGCGCGCGCGCTGTTGTAAAAAGTACAACACTACCAAAAAACCTCGCTTTTCGTATACAGCGCGAGCGCGTTGCAGTTTCGGTTGTTTGATGGCGCGCGCGCTGGAAGGTTAAATTTACACCAACCCCAGCATCAGTCAAGAAGGCTCTCCGACGTCTGATGACCGGCACATATCATTCAAGTGTGCCCCAGCTACCAACCATAAGTGGTTGGTGGCGTTGTAGGTGAAACGCTTTGTTCATCATTGATGACGTCAAACCCGACATAAACGTGTCGTTGACCTGTTTTTATGTTGGCCAACATTGACCCATCCGTTTTCTACCTGACTTTGACCCGACATACGATATTTATTTAGTCATGCGGAATTTTGGTGCGCTTTGTTCAGCTAGTCACATAAAAACAATTCTTTCAAATGACGAGGAATAGCCTCCTATTTTATGGATGCTCTGGTTGATTGACATCATTTTAAGATGACTAGCAGCAAACATGAGTGAAAAGATTTGTTTGTTACTAAGATAACTTTTTGCAATACTAAGGGGTCTAAAAAAACATGTTGTTCCTCGTATAAGGAAAAATCAGCATATTCGTAGTTCCGTGTCAAAACTTGAGCAAACCAAAGATAATATTATCTCGTGACAAAAATGTTTAAAAATCAGCGTTTTCTTGATCAATTATGAGCTACAGAGTGTATTTCAAGTGATTAATATGATAATTTTGAAAATCGGCTGATAAATGGCTGAACACTATGCTTCCGAAAATTATCAGACTGCGATAGAAATTGATTCGATCAAGACACAAAACATGAAGGACGCAATCGGATCGGAAAACGATAATGAATTACCGAATGGCATACACGACTCTATCAGTCCATAACAAATACATGCGATGATGACCACTCGTTAAAATGACAGCAGTTCAAGATCACTCAGAATTCATTCACAGTTTGAGTTACCGTACCGGTTTTCAAACACAAAGGTGATGCCAGACCTGTTTCTGTGTGTGTTGATTGAGTGGGGAAAGAGTGGTTACTGATCGGGTTTTGAACTGAGTGAAAACATCCTTGACGACAACTGTTTGGTTTGTAAACCAAACAATGTTAATAATATATTAAAAAAATAAAGCAAAAAAAAAACTTCTACTAATAATATACGAATTCAATTCTTATGATTATTTTAGCGCACGCTGTAGGATGCAAAAAAAAACGGTATTGAAAAAAAAAAAGAAAAAATAGCTAATAAAAAAAAACAAAAAAAAATGTTCTGTTATTTACAGTTTGTACACCCTTACCCGTATACAGTAGTTTGGGAACCACTGTAATGGATGTCAAAAAAAGCACGTGGTCGAATGTGGACTGGGGATACAATAGACAAAAGCGATCAAAACAAATTGGGCAGACAAAAGAGTGTATCGAAAGAGTGATACTTATCTGACCGGAGCAGGTAGATATTTATCAGGCAGGCAGATGGTAAAGCTGTCCGTCGCGTCTGCCTTCGCACCCGTCGCCGCCGTCCTCTTTGTTGACGGTGGGGCTGATGATGGCGATGATGATGACTTTTGGATGCGATTATTCCTTGACCTTGATGTACGATGATGCAAGCACCTCGCTTCCGCGTTGCGCTGGATACCACCTTGCGACACTACACTTCGCACAAGCAGGAGAACGCACGATATAAAAAACCTTCCGCAATTGCGGGGGAAAAAACTCTACTTGTTTAAAGGCTATCGCGTGGTGAGATACGGAGCACACGTCCGACTCGTCCAAATGCACAACAGGGAATGTAATACAATTTTGACCAGCACTGTAGTAACAGAGTAAAGCTCAGTCAGTTGCCAAGATACCCAACCCACCCACTTCGCTCCATCAGATAGTGGCGAGGCATGGAATACATTTTAATCCCATACCCGACACGACCTCTTCAGCCAACCAAAGCCCTCGCCCGGGTACATTCGATTCGGGGTACCTTGATACTTTCGCTACGACAGACAACGCGTAATCCCGAGATCCCCCGAACAACGACGCCAAACGGAGTGAGTTTTAATTTAATTTCCATGTTTGCGCTCGTTAGCATAAAAATAATGCGATTTAGTCGTGCGGGTCTTTTTGTTGTCGCGTTGAGATCGAGCTCAGAAACAAACACTTATTATCTGAATGAAATGCAGCGTCAGATGCTTTGGCCCTTTATTATGAGTTGCATTTTGGACAATGTATTTGTGATTGATGTATTACTTTGAATGATTCGACTTCATCAAGTTTCGATACTTTGTTATAACTAAGTCAAACTTTGGCTGATTTTTCTTGGACGAGCACAGCTAATCCCAATTTGATCCGGATCATCTAGCTATATTTTTTGTCCCGTAATAATAAAACAACTCATATTTCAACCCCATCGTCAACTACATAGCAGCAGTAACGTCCGGCGCCAGCCAAACCTACAAAAAGGTTTTACATATTCATGAGTATCCTTAATATTATGCAAGCATACTTATTCGCACCATCACATGGTTTTTGGTTGGTAGCAGGTCTACAAACGAACGTTGTGTTTGTAAAAAAGGAAACTCCAAACTGACGTCCCATTTTCATTTTCGTTCCTGGTACAGAGGAACTCATGTCGAAAAGGGGATAATGTTGGAAAACTCAAACCATCAGAATCGCGTTTCAAACAAGGGTCGCAAGGATGTGATGTTCATTTAGCGATAAGCGTGAAGGACGTGAATGTTTATTTCTGATACATAATCCATGCTGGACTTTTTGTTAGATTCTCGCCTTTTTAGGGAAAGGGCTGTACAAAAGTAATAGAAGTTAAATGGTGGGTCAAACGGAACAAGTAAAAATACCTGGAAGTGGAAACTTATTCTGCTGGTTCGTCATTGACAATTTTGATTTGAAAAGCGATTACTAAGAATTCCTACCAATCACAATTCATACATCTTAAATTGAATTCTTCTAGATGATGCCAACCAGCATATGATTTCACATATTCTCTAAGAAGCTCACTTAACTTCAATTGATTTCCAATTATTGAACCATGCGCCTCCCATATGAGGGAACGAAAGTGCAATAAACTGTGTAATATGCGTCGTTCCCTATGTTTCATTGACTTTCCATTTCAAGCGAAGGCATAAAAACATCGAACCACCATCCATTCTAAATGCTTTTTGATAAGCTGGCTCCATACATTGTCTGAATATGGGTCGTAAACCAGGAAAACTGTTTAGCCGGCTTAGGCCATATATCTTTTTTGTTGGAAATAAATCAAAGAGGCCCCAATTTTTACCAAATTTTTACGACATTAAGAGGCTCTGTAAATTTCAACCGCTAAATACGGGCGACCACCATAGTTGTTGCGTTCCCACAGTATGGCCGGCGGCTGCACTTCAGAAGCGTTATCAAACCAGCTTACCGAAATCAAAGAATACTTTTATAATACCCACAATTAGGGTCCATGATTATTTTTTCGGCTGGGAATTTGACCAGCCGGGTAGAGCTCTAGGGCTGGCTCATCAGAATGGCACTCTCATCAAAGGAGGCAGTGGCGAGCACGCTTTCAAGCGTCCATAAAAGGCACAACACCTTTACGAGCTCCGGTGCAATAAAGTCATAAAACATCCACCGAAGCAGGCTGTGGTGTTGGACCAACGAACAGGCCGATCCAAAACAGTCCCATGAACCACCTATGCCGTTCCGTATGTATGGATCGAAACTTGGAAATATTTCTGGAAAGTCGAACCGCGCTTCCTGAAACATTTGCCCGAAAAGTAATCAACGCCAATGTAATTGGTATGTCCCATAAGCGGTTTCACACCTTGGGCCCGGAGCCATCAGGACACCCGGACAAAGTCCTTCAAACCGCAGAAGTTTCCTTCTTGAACCACGGCTTGCTTTATGAAGATAAGAAAAGGTGTTGTTTGCGGCATTGTTTATGGCGACGACTTTTATAACCGCACGCTCACATCGCTCTTTTCCCATGGCTCTGCGGTTTCCGAGCGTGGCTTATTTCTGCTGGCGTCAGCTGAAGCTTTTGTTATTAGGTTCTGATTTACGAGTTAGTTGCTAGAGCTAGCACTAGAAAAAAAACCTACCGATGGAGAAAGGAGCGCTTCCGGAAAATTCATTAAGCAAACGAACTTAAATTACGCTCGTAAAATGCGCTGAAATTTGAGTCCTTCAGCAAACTGCCATGGCTACCGGTAGGTGGCGAACTCGGTTGCCAAGGACATCCTATGTGGCACCCTTCTGTGGCAAACTTCGAGCATAGCACGCCATGGCGACGACACCGGAGGGAGCTCCATCGCCGTTGGCAACCGTGCCGTGGTCAGAATCTAATGCAAGCCTTCTCGCCGCACCCGCGATCGTCGACGTCGACCGAATTCGAAACGATTCGAGGTTCAAATCCTTTGTCAGACAGGGCAAGATTTATGGGCACGCCATGTGCTCTGTTCGTGCAGCTCCCTCCGCATATGGTGCGCGCCAATCGAAACGCAAGACCTAAATGTAGTGGAATCCGGTGCGTTCGTTCGAAGGAGCAATCAGTACCTATGGAGGTTTTCCGTTGTTGATCGAATTTCTCAACCTGTCGCGGGTAAGATTTATTCTTTCCATTAAAGTTTTTTTCAATTCCTGTGCCGAATTTATAGCTTGTTGTTGTACTTGGGCAGCTAAAGGGTGTCTTACATCAAATTGCATCACGGAAAAAAGCGATGTTGAAAATAACTCATGAGATATTTTCTCTTGAAATTTAGAGTGTATTCTTTACACTGTATATTTATCACTGTCAGGTTTATCGAAACCAGCATCGTCGCAAGTCACGCATTGATTTTGCGCAAGTAGGCTACTTGGAAATTCATCAATTCTCTCATAGGTTCTTTGAGGCTTTCACTGTCTCCGAAAGGATGTTGAGATTTACGTCAATGTGGACATCCGGAGCTAGTGTTCTTTAACGCCCAGCACAAGTGACAACCGGAATGCGCCATTCGTCACTTCATATAGATAGGCATCTCAAGTGGTGCAACCAGCTAAATGACGTGATGGCAAAGGTGTACGGCACGGCATAAATATCACAAGGCAGGCTAGTAACCTATGTAAACATCTATTTTGGATGTAAACATGTGACGTCGTTCTTATCGTTTTTCACGTTGATCAAATTGTTGTGGAGTACTAGATTACATATGAACGATTTGAATTACGTCATCAAATAGCTGTCAGATTTCGGGAATATATCACCTTCTGTACACCATGGGTGTACGGAATACTGTGAACCTTTCAAAGGTTCTCTTCAGTAGGTACTACCTGCTGAAACACGCCGTAAGCTAGTGCAAGCCGTAATAGGGCCCTATTTCACGTTCTATGCCCCGGGACTAAGTGCAGCCTTGAAAGATCGCCTTCACTGCTGTTTTAAATCTACATTCCATTTCGTACAGTGTCTGCGATCACGAGACACCACGGCGGCCGTAAGAAACTGCGTATTTGGTCGAGACTTGCACGACAACTATCGTCACCGAATCTGCTGCTATATACGAAAGGGATATCTTCTGGAGCATCCAGACTACATCCAACAACACCTACAACATGGCCAGATGCAACGTAGCAGATCTATCATCGTCCCACCACACGCAACTCAACTGAGATGAGTGAACTAGGTGTAGTGATCGGAATATTCTTGGATCGTTTTTGTGAATGATTTCATTTTCAATTCAAAACACTTAACATTTTTCTTTTAAACACGTTTACTATCGCAAAAGCTAACCAACAAACTGAAGTTCACAGTCGAATCCTCATTAAACGCCTACTATGATACAACTTTTCTCTACAACGACGGTGTTTACAATTCTCATCTCTACTCCTTGATGCATTTTCTTATGCCGTAGTTCCTTGAACAGGATTATACTCTTTTTCTATATTTGTTATCCCTCATGATCCCTACACTAGTTTATTGTGTCAGCTTATGGAACAGCTTTCCTCTGGAGACCAAAATGAAGCCCACCTTAAACGCCTTCAAAAGATCTCTATGAATCTAGGATGCTTATTAACTAAATACGCAATTTTTAAGATCTCAGTTAATTGATTTGGTTCTAGTTTTTAAGTTAAATTGTTTATTCATCCTTTAGTTAGAAACTCTTTGATTATTTCCTTGTCCTTAATGATACTCTTGATGATACTATGTTGTAATTGGATCACGTAACTTTGAAAATAAACTATAAAACTAGTATTGAAAACGGGTATTGTCAATAGGCGCTGATGTATCGAGAGGAAGTTAGGGCAGGGGACCACCAGTCGTTCAGGATCTAATATCTTGAGGGATAGAACTGCGCTGAGAACTGAAGTAATAGAGGCGGTGCGGTGCTGCCTGATCAATGGATGTACAAGCAGGATGGCAGAAAGCACTTGGTGTCGGATGGAGTTTGGTGCAAGGATTTGCGGAAATAGCTTGGTAGTGAATGAGATGAGTGCTAGGAGGAGCTCGGTAAGCAAGAGCTTGGGATCCAGAGAGATATGCTGGCCATTTGTAGCTCGGACTGCTTCGGATCTGAGTGTGTAATGAGGAGGAGTGTTGGAGTGAATGTACATCCATGAGATGCATCAGATGGTGTTCCAGAGCAGAATTTGATGACGATTGATGAAACCCTCGATCATCTCAGCGCTGCGAGAACGGATCTGGACAAGAAAACGCAAATGTTCATGCTCCGCAATCTGCTTCCATCGTCCAGCACTCGATTCCCGATCGGACTACGACATGTCGCAGAACATTGTGAAAACGAAGCAGATGGATGAATACCATGATGAATACCATCGTTGGCTCGAGCGAGGGGATATGAAGGCCAAGTCAGAGAAGGCGATGCGGTCAACGGAACACAACATGGTTTGGAGACGCGTGTGTGCCATGACTGCAGGAAGCCATCTCCGTCGAAATTGACGGAAGCTCCAAGGCAGGAGTTGAAGGTAACTCGAGGAATGTGTTGGAAAACGATGGGGCCAAAGCCACTCCCAGCGACAGCCGCACCGTAGCGTTCACAGTGAGACGAGAGCTGCGAGAATTTCCCGGCGACTGGGTTACAGTATAGCGGACGACAAGAAGGTACAAATTCACGGGTGAAGCAAGCGGAATGCAGACACACCCATCAGCATGCCGAAAACAAAACGGTGCATTTTACCATGGGAGACGTCAGGGCTATCCGCTAGCTTGATTTCCATCGGTGACATTTTGTAAAGCTCTGGAGAGTCCCCAATGACGGCGGGCAATCAACGATGGAGTCCCATAAGCAGTGGGAAGCCTCCCGTTGACACCTGGGAGAAAGGTAGTAGGTTCGAAAAGGGTTTATCATCTGAACGAGCATGGTGAAGCATACCCAGCAAATATTTAGCTGTATAAGAGTTGACACTTTTGGTGCATTTCAGCTTAAAGAACTGTTACTCAGCGAACTCTGCTTCTAGAGTAGCCGTCCAGGGGCTACCAAAACGCACATATATTGACATTGAGCAGCCATGTGCTCCGGTTACGTGCCATGCTACTTTGCGTATGTTTCTGACTGCAGCGGCCAAGAGAAGGTTGAATGGCCAGACATTCGACGTTAAAACTACTTATCTCTACGGATCGCTTGAAGGGCAAGTTCACATGCAACAGCCAGTAGGATACGATGCAAAAGAAAAGAAAGACTATATGTCGTCACCATAAGTCGAAAGAAAACCCTCATGAAGTACGGATTCAAGACGGCAGAATCGAACCCTTGATTCTATATCGAGTAAACAGCAACGACTATGATCTACCTGTTGGTCTGATGGTGACTTGCTCATCGCTTCATCGAAATAGACTGAAATTACGAAGCTTTTCCAGAGTCTGCAGTGGGAGTCTCAGATGACTCACCTGGGCCAAGTGCGCCAGATACTAGACCTTGAAGTAGAGCACCACGGCGGTCGATACAAGATACGTCTCCATACCTATATCGACATCCCGGCTTTTGGAGAACGCGCTGTGCTTTGTGAAGAAGATGGTATTACTGTATTGCTCAACGAAGGAGATGCTGGCGGACGTTTTTTCTAAGCCACTAGGTCCGCTTCGAAGCATAAGAGATACATAGTGTAAGCTGCTGCGATTGGGGGACCCCCTATTGGAACTTGACCAGAAGGATTGTGTTCTCCAGAAAGAAAAGATAAGTTTAACGATATAAAAATCTTGTAGCGACTTTTCAAACCCTCTAAGCAGAATACTCTCTTCTAATGAGTGTAATCACTTTTTACCGTTTAATTCCGCCCTGTTTTGCTTATCCTTTGACAGATATGCGAATTTTGACTACAACTTGTAATCTGACACTGAGGAAGATGTAAGATGGATGAAAGGAAGTGGTAATCGAAATACGTGTATCTGGCAAAGAATAAGCAAAACAGAGCGGAATTAAAAGGTACAAACTGATTACACTCATTCGAACACATAACAATCCTAAGTTTCAAGATAGATAGACCAAGATACTAACTAGATCCTCACCGAATGTTGGTCCCCTCACCGCCTCTCGGTATCTCAACGACTATTGGCACCACCAGGAGGGCGTCCGTGGGCCCATAACCTGTTGGAAATCAAAACGGGCGAGGCTACGCTGTCCAATCCCAGGTACTGACTCATATCGATACCAGCTCAGTGCCTCTCGTTTATTCCATCTAGGAATAAACTTGCTTGCAATCTTATTTACAATTTACTTCCATCATATTTACCTTTCAGTTGGTACCTGGCTCCACTGAACTGTGTGATGTACCTCAAGGATTCACTTATAGTCCAACAGTTTGTTCAATAAACTCCACTAGCCAGTAGAGAGGAAATTCAAACCAGCAATCAGCGAGTCAAAACATACACACTCAAAACAGATTTGCGAGCTCGGCAAAAACGCGCACAGCCGTGTGTTCAGCAAAGCTATTAGCCAGGCCCCTGACACGGCCTATATCAATGCATTGGAATCGTGGTAGACAGGATGTCCTGGGCGCTAATAAATAGCGCCCACTGTCAAATGCGAAAACATCAACAATATTTTGTTTAACGTTTATTTTGGTTTGTTGATCAGTTTTTGAAAGCATTTTTTCCACCTCTTATGATCACAAAACACTTCAAACTCGCATTAATATTAATGTACGGTAAGAGGAGCATGCGATTAGTTGAATAAAGCAACCCAACAAACACGCATTGTGAATGTGATTTCGTGTGTGGCTCACAACATCAAACAAAAGCTGCGTTTGTTGATTGCACGCTCGTTTCAATTTGCACGAATATGAGTATAAGGCAGTAAGATGTTGGCTACGATAAATTTCATTCATGCCAGGGGCCTGCTATTAGCTGATGTCTCAGCAAAAAGTGACGTTTGTTAGCTGACTCTCAGCAAAACGTTTGCCGAATCTCAGCAATGAACTGTCAAAATAGCTGAGATCCCGGCAAAATTGTTGTTTGCTGATCGCTCGGCTGTGCAAATCTCGGCAGAAGAATGGAAAAATGCTGATATCCCGGCAATCTGAATTAAGTGTGTACGATCTACGGGACGTTTTAGCGTATTAAACTGTCCAGATCCCAAGAAAATTTTACCCTTTTTTGTCAACTGATACAGTAGAAGAAATGTTACGTTTCCTTGCGGAATGATGGAATGAAGTATTGTTGCAAACATAACGAAATCCCAGTAAGTTTCGTAGTGGAATCGTTATTTCTGGAGCAACATTTGAAAAGGGCATACAAGCATTAGTAAACAATGACTTCACACGTCGCTCCTGAGCCCCCCTCAGCTTATTCACAAAAACTAAGACCGTTATCAGATAGAGCAAACATCGATCTTTCGGATAACGGTGTTCATTTGCGTGGGCGGGCTGCTGTTAAGCCCTACGGAGCGTTTTAGAAAAAAGACACAAGACCTCTTGGGCCCTTTTCAAATGTTGCTCCAGATTTGTCCTATCCCCTTGTACAGTAGTTACGGAGTGGAAACAGTTTAATAACAGTATAATCCCTCATCCAGCCGTCTGCGATTTGCTTCACGATGTTCTTGCGCATTTCTAGGGCACGGTCGACTGCGATTGTCGGTCGGTAGCTAACGGCAACGTAGAATCAACTACAACAACAACTATTAAAAGTCCCAGCAAGCGCAGAGGGCCAACAGTAGAGCCATAAAGATAATTGGTTTTCTATTTTCGAAATGGTTCGTCTTCTAAATTACATATTCTTAGAGGCATCATCGTTGCTCAACAATCTTCGTTCATTGCTCTTTGGCTCACCCGCCGACTTGTGAGGCGTTGCCTTTTTTTACGTACGCACTTTTCTATGTTAATGAGGTCGGATTGGTCTATATAGGTTTTTCGGAGGTCGATTTTTCAGAAACTACTTCAAGGATTTCTGTCTGCAGAGGTGCTCTATGCTATGCATAGGCACAACAATAATAATCTCTTTCGAACCCTTTTTTATGCAGGTTGTTAATACAGCGGCATAATGAAACCAATTTTCTTCACGCTAAAATAAGGTCATCTGGTTACCTTGAGTTTCAACGTTCTCAGTTGACCTCAAGGATTCAAAGTTTTAAAAACTGAGAAAGCGAATAACATTGAAAACGGAACACTTTCTTGGATTTGAATTACGTAATTGGTAGTTATACCCCGAATAAAATTGATTAATGTCAAATTGAGCTACGCAACATTGAAATAACATGAACTTATCAATTTTCGTTACTTGAAGGTAGATATCAGTTAAAATTGTATGTTTTAATCATTCAAATGTAACGCTAGCAGCAACCTGTCATGGTGCACATTAGCATTTTACAGCAGCATTTGAAGGTACTAAATTATCTCGTCCCATCGTCCACTCCCTAAAAATTAACCCAAACGTCGCACATTTTACGATCATCCATTTTCACAATCATCGTAATTGGCTTATCGAGGAAAATAGTTCCGACTTGAAAGCAGATTAGATCATTTTCGGCTCGCAGCCTATTAAAATCCTAATACCTACGTCCAGTCAGTATGCTAATGCTCTTATCTTTCCCCCTCCTACAAAGTGATTTTTTTTCAGTGGAATGGCATTCAGTGCCTACTACGAGCGCGAGTTGCTGGCAGCGCACACACATTCAAAAATATGTACATATCAGAACCGCTGACTCAGCACTTTGCGGGAAAGAGGCGCGAACAGAGTCAGAGCAACCATTGACGACGAAGTCTTTCCGTCGGCATGGTGGCGAGTTCGGTTTGCCAGGGTGATCGTAGCAAGCATAGATGGGGGATGTAAGCCAAAATGCTCGTAGGTTTCGTCTTCTTCAAGGATTTAAAGGCTTCGAAACATCGGAATGTCGAAGCAATAGTCGCTCAAGCTGCTTGAAATTTTGCTCAAGTTTGCGAATTTAAAGTAGTGTCTTTGGGCGGTTTGAACCCACCTCCCCAACAGTCTTTTTTCCTTATCGCATTTCATTTTATTCGCTTTCATCCTCCTTCAAAGCGAGCAGCGAACAATGCGTTGACTTTTGTATGGTGCTGCTTATTTTCGATAATATTGCGAATCTTTTCTGAAATCCGCATACCGGCCAACAACTCGTGCGCCGACAGCCCATGCGCCGGGTTGTGCGCCATACAAAATGTAAATAAACAAGTGTCAAAATGGTTCGCGCCAAGAGCTCTATCTCTCTTAGGGTTCGGTTCCATTTTTTGTCTAAAACATTGAACTTCCTTATGTCTGGAAATAATGTACAACAAAGATATTATTGACGGTAGCAACGCTTTTACTACATTAAACCATTGATTAATAGTGATTTGGCTAGTGAAAAACTTGGCGCATAGGCAATCGGCGCGCAAATTGTGCGCTGGTTTGCGGATTTGAGTTAATCGTCGCAAAGTGCCCAACACACATTATACCCTGGCGCGCAACCTAGAGGTCGAAGAGAAACTTGTCGAAATGCTAAAAATTCTCGAGAAGCTCAATATATAGAAAGAAGTGGAACCTCGCGGATCAAGATGGCTGCCTGTCATGTCCGGTGTAATTTATAGCGATGAGGGAAACCCGAAACGCGATTGAAATATTGTTTTCCTTTTGTAATTTTGTTTTTGTTTTTCTCCTGGCTTCGGTTTGGTGGGTTTAGTCGCTTAGTTTAGATGTGGGATCGAAAACGTTTGAGCAGTAGGGTTTCCATCAGAGTATCTGAAAGCTCATGACATTGTATACATGAATGAGACAGTGTGCCATGCGCTGGTTTGAAATGCGTTTCAGGAAAATTTGTTAGATTCAGATCATAGCATGCTCATGTAAAATCTAGTATACGTACCTTAATGAGATGTCTTGTGAAACTGGTCTCATTGAGATGTTCATCAGTTAAAAAGAATCGCAACGATGTTACCATTACCAAGGTGTGGCCTTCGTGGCCGTGCGGATAGCGGCGACATTCGTCTAGGCGTATCGTAAGCCAGGGAGTGTGGGTTCGATTCCCGCTCCAGTTGGTGGAAACTTTTCGTCAAACGAAAAATTCACCACTTGGCCACTGGGTGTTCTGTGTTGTCCGTTGTCTAGTGTTGGTAATGTATTCAGTCTGTGCAACCTCTGGCTGAAGACGGTGTGAAATGTCTTTTCTATAAAAAAAAAAGAAGTTACGGAACCATTTTGTTTTTTGTTATCATTCGTGCGTTTTATAAGAAACTAGCTGTACCCGGCAAACTTTGTCTTGCCTACTGTGTTTTTTGACGTTTCAAGTTTCTAGCCAAGAGCAAGTCCCCGGTCAAAATGTATGGAAGATCGATTTTTAAAATTCTAAATTTTTCCATGTTTTTTGCCTCATAAACCTTCCTTGGGTGAAAATTAACAGAACAAAACTAAGACGACAAAAATCGGACCTTCCGTTCGCAAGTTATGCGCGGTCCCACGTATGCCACTGCATTTTTATATACAGGGTGTTTGGTTCCGGGTTTTGGATATTTGCAGGGCTGATAGGTCTTGATGAGAGATGAAAAAGTTCCCATGGAACATAGGGTCGGAAATCACTGCTAAGTGAGTTAATCACATTTTAAGTTTTTAATTTTTGGTTATCTTTGAAGTCCTATATCTACTAAACTATCAATCGTACAAACTTTCTCAGCACACGAATTGAAAGCTAATTACTTCTACTTTCTTAGTCTCTTGGACGTAAACTTTGTAAAAATAGTTTAAAAGGCCTTAAATTGAAAAATAATGCAAAATTGGTCGAAAAAATCGACTCTTTTTTGGACATTTTTGATGATTTAAATATGAAAATAAAGCTTTTGTTAAAAAAGTTCTTCTACAAAACATGCACGAACTTGTTCCCTAAAAATGTTTCTTTGACACCAAAACTCTATCTTTTGTAGTTAAGCCAAAAAATGTTTTTGAAAATAACGTTCCAAATTGCATTAACTTCATGCCAAAACAATGGTCATCACCCTATCCGTCGTGCGTTCGTGTGCTGTTGCTCCACGGCATGAGGACGACTGCTGCTGCTGGCTTGGCTGCTGGTGATGTCATCGCATACAGAAAACGAGCTCGCTCTTTGTCGCGTCACATCTCCGCCTGTGGAATCATTCGAGGCGGAGTTTGGATTTGCGCATACTAAGTGCGACGTGCAGTTAACTTGTTTTTCGACGGAGCGAAAGGAAAGCGCCGACGAAAGTGTATTTACAAGAGCAACCATTTAAATCCTTCGCACTCGTAGCTCTGCTGCGGTGCTGTTCAGATGGGGGGGACTGTGCGTGCGGCAATTTAGAGCATGCACTTATTTGATGCATTTCATTTTTTTGTATGATATGCAAGGATAATGATTCTTCTTATTTCTTGTATAACATTCCCACTGGGAGAGAGCCTGTTTCTCAGCTCAGTTGTAAAACATACAGCAATAAATTCCTTTGGAACCAATCATGGGGGATCCTTAAGAAATGATACCTTTGGGGAATCTAATCGACAAGTTGGACATTTTAGGAGAAGTTGGGGATTCTTAAGGGACATTGGGGATTTTTAGGAGATATTGGGGCTGGTAAAGGGAACTTAGGAATCATGGCGGTCCTCTTAGGAGAAGTAGGGTATTAATAAGGAACATTGGAGATTTTTAGGAGATGTTGGGGAGGGTAAAGGGAACTTAGAAATCATGGAGATCCTTTGAAATGATACCTTTGGGGAATCTAATCGCCAAGTTGAACATTTTAGGAGAAGTTGGGGATTCTTAAGGGACATTGGGGATTTTTAGGAGATATTGGGGCTGGTAAAGGGAACTTAGGAATCATGGCGGTCCTCTTAGGAGAAGTAGGGTATTAATAAGGAACATTGGAAATTTTTAGGAGATGTTGGGGAGGGTAAAGCGAACTTAGAAATCATGGAGGTCCTTTGAAATGATACCTTTGGGAAATCTAATCGACAAGTCGGACATTTTAGGAGAAGTTGGGGATTCTTAAGGATTATTGGGGATTTTTAGGAGATCTTGGGGATTTTTAAGGAACATTGGGGATTTTTACGAGATATTGGGGCTGGTAAAGGGAACTAAGGAATCATGGCGGTCCTCTTAGGAGAAGTTGGGTATTAATAAGGAACATTGGAAATTTTTAGGAGATGTTGGGGAGGGTAAAGGGAACTTAGAAATCATGGAGATCCTTTGAAATGATACCTTTGGGGAATCTAATCGCCAAGTTGGACATTTTAGGAGAAGTTGGGGATTCTTAAGGGACATTGGGGATTTTTAGGAGATATTGGGGCTGGTAAAGGGAACTTAGGAATCATGGCGGTCCTCTTAGGAGAAGTAGGGTATTAATAAGGAACATTGGAAATTTTTAGGAGATGTTGGGGAGGGTAAAGCGAACTTAGAAATCATGGAGGTCCTTTGAAATGATACCTTTGGGAAATCTAATCGACAAGTCGGACATTTTAGGAGAAGTTGGGGATTCTTAAGGAACATTGGGGATTTTTAGGAGATATTGGGAAGAGGAAAAGGGAACTTAGGAATAATGGCGGTCCTTGAGAAATGATACCTTTGGGGAATCTAATCAACAAGTTGGCCATTTTAGGAGATACTGGGGATTTTTGAGGAACAATGGGGATTTTTACGAGATATTGGGTAGGGTAAAGGGAACTAAGGAATCATGGAGGTCCTTGGGAAATGATACCTTTGGGGAATCTAATCGACTAGTCGGACATTTTAGGAGAAGTTCTGGATTCTAGGAGATCTTGGGGATTTTTAAGGAACATTGGGGATTTTTACGAGATATTGGGTAGGGTAAAGGAAACTAAGGAATCATGGCGGTCCTCTTAGGAGAAGTAGGGTATTAATAAGGAACATTGGGGATTTTTAGGAGATATTGGGGAGGGTAAAGGGAACTTAGGATCATGAGGGTCCTTGGGAAATGATACCTTTGGGGAATCTATTCGACAAGTCGGATATTGTAGGAGAAGTTGGGGATTCTTAAGGAACATTGGGGATTTTTAGGAGATATTGGGGATTTTTAAGGAACATTGGGGATTTTTAAGGAACATTGGGGAAATTTAGGAGATATTGGGAAGGGGAGAAGGGAACTTAGGAATCATGGGGGTCCTCTTAGGAGAAGTTGGGGATTCTTAAGGGACATTGGGGAATTTTAGGCGATATTGGAGAGGGTAAAGAGAACTTAGGAATCATGTGGTCCTTGAGAAATGATACCTTTGGGGAATCTAATAAACAAGTTGAACATTTTAGGAGAAGTTGGGGATTCTTAAGGGACATTGGGGATTTTAAGGAGATATTGGGGATTTTTAAGGAACATTGGGGATTTTTAGGAGATATTATGAAGGGGAAAAGGGAACTTCGGAATCATGAAGGTCCTCTTAGGAGAAGTTGGGTATTCATAAGGATCATTGGGGATTTTAGGGAGATATTGGGGAGGGTAAAGGGAACTTAGGAATCATGGGGATCCTTGAGAAATGATACCTTTGGGGAATCTAATCGACAAGTTGGACATTTTAGGAGAAGTTGGGGATTCTTAAGGGACATTGGGGATTTTTAGGAGATATTGGGAAGGGGGAAAGGGAACTTAGGAATAATGGCAGTCCTTGAGAAATGATACCTTTGGGGAATCTAATCAACAAGTTGGCCATTTTAAGAGAAACTGGGGATTTTTGAGGAACAATGGGGATTTTTACGAGACATTGGGTAGGGTCAAGGGAACTAAGGAATCATGGCGGTCCTCTTAGGAGAAGTAGGGTATTAATAAGGAACATTGGAGATTTTTAGGAGATGTTGGGGAGGGTAAAGCGAACTTAGAAATCATGGAGGTCCTTTGAAATGATACCTTTGGGGAATCTAATCGACAAGTCGGACATTTTAGGAGAAGTTGGGGATTCTTAAGGAACATTGGGGATTTTTAGGAGATATTGGGAAGGGGGAAAGGGAACTTAGGAATAATGGCGGTCCTTGAGAAATGATACCTTTGGGGAATCTAATCAACAAGTTGGCCATTTTAGGAGAAACTGGGGATTTTTGAGGAACAATGGGGATTTTTACGAGACATTGGGTAGGGTCAAGGGAACTAAGGAATCATGGCGGTCCTCAGGAAATGATACCTTTGGGGAATCTAATCAACAAGTTGGCCATTTTAGGAGATACTGGGGATTTTTGAGGAACAATGGGGATTTTTACGAGATTTTGGGTAGGGTAAAGGGAACTAAGGAATCATGGAGGTCCTTGGGAAATGATACCTTTGGGTAATCTAAACAACAAGTTGGTCATTTTAGGAGATACTGGGGATTTTTGAGGAACAATGGGGATTTTTACAAGATATTGGGTAGGGTAAAGGGAACTAAGGAACCATGGGGGTCCTTGGGAAATGATTCCTTTGGGGAATCTAATCGACTAGTCGGACATTTTAGGAGAAGTTCTGGATTCTAAAGGATTATTGGGGATTTTTAGGAGATATTGGGGATTTTTAAGGAACATTGGGGATTTTTACGAGATATTGGGTAGGGTAAAGGGAACTAAGGAATCATGGCGGTCCTCTTAGGAGAAGTTGGGTATTAATAAGGAACATTGGGGATTTTTAGGAGATATTGGGGAGGGTAAAGGGAACTTAGGAATCATGGCGGTCCTCGGGAAATGATACCTTTGGGGAATCTTATCAAGTCGAGTCAAGTACAAGACACTGAAGACGACCTTACAGTTGAGGTCGAAATACGTATCTGTCAAAGGATGCAAATTCTTAGTGGAGTTCAAAGGAACCGTACTTAACCCGATTTTCTTTTTATTTACAGATATTCCCCTAACAAGCCCAGGTTAATCATCATCAACTTATCAACAAGTTGGACATTTTAGGAGAAGTTGGGGATTCTTAATGGACATTGGGGATTTTTAAGGAACATTGGGGATTTTTAGGAGATATTGGGAAGGGGAAAAGGGAACTTAGGAATCATGGGGTCCTTGAGACATGATACATTTGGAGAATCTAATCAACAAGCTGGCCATTTTAGGAGAAGTTGGGGATTTTTAAGGAACATTGGGGATTTTTTCGAGATATTGGGTAGGGTAAAGGGAACTTAGGAATCATGGGGGTCCTCGGGAAATGTTACCTTTCGGGAATCAAATCAACAAGTTAAATATTTAAGGAGAAGTTGGGTATTCATAAGGAACATTGGGGATATTTAGGAGATATTGGGGAGGGTAAAGGGAACTTAGGAATCATGGGGGTCCTTGGGAAATGTTACCTTTGGGGAATCTAATCAACAAGTTGGACATTTTAGGAGAAGTTGGGGATTCTTACGGAACATTGGGGATTTTTAGGAGATATTGGGGATTTTTAAGGAACATTGGGAATTTTTAAGGAACATTGGGGAATTTTAGGAGATATTGGGGGTTTTTAAGGAACATTGGGGATTTTTAAGAAACATTGGGGAATTTTAGGAGATATTGGGAAGGGAAAAAGGGAACTTAGGAATCATGGGGGTCCTCTTAGGAGAAGTTTGGGATTCATAAGGAACATTGGGAATTTTTAGGAGATATTGGAGAGGGTAAAGGGAACTAAGGAATCATGGGGGTCCTTGGGAAATGATACCTTTGGGGAATCTATTCGACAAGTCGGACATTTTAGGAGAAGTTGGGGATTCTTAAGGAGCATTGGGGATTTTTAGGAGATATTGGGGATTTTTAAGGAACATTGGGGATTTTTAAGGAACATTGGGGAATTTTAGGAGATATTGGGAAGGGGAAAAGGGAACTTGGGAATCATGGGGGTCCTCTTAGAAGAAATTGGGGATTCTTAAGGGACATTGGGGATTTTTAGGCGATATTGGGGAGGGTAAAGAGAACTTAGGAATCATGTGGTCCTTGAGAAATGATACCTTTGCGGAATCTAATAAACAAGTTGGCCATTTTAGGAGATATTGGGGATTTTTAAGGAACATTGGGGATTTTTACGAGATATTGGGGAGGTTAAAGGGAACTAAGGAATCATGGGGGTCCTTGGGAAATGATACCTTTGGGGAATCTAATAAACATGTTGGACATTTTAGGAATAGTTGGGGATTCTTAAGGGACATTGGGGATATTTAGGAGACATTGGGGATTTTCAAGGAACATTGGGGAGTTTTAGGAGATATTGGGAAGGGTAAAGGGAACTTAGGAATCATGGGGATCCTTGGGAAATGATACCTTTGAGGAATCTAATAAACAAGTTGGAGATTTTAGGTGAAGTTGGGGATTCTTAATGGACATTGGGGATATTTAGGAGACATTGGGGATTTTCAAGGAACATTGGGGAGTTTTAGGAGATATTGGGAAGGGGAAAAGGGAACTTAGGAATCATGGCGGTCCTTGGGAAATGATACCTTTGGGGAATCTAATCAAAAAGTTGGACATATTAGGAGAAGTTGGGGATTCTTAAGGGACATTGGGGATTTTTAGGAGATATTGTGGATTTTTAAGGAACATTGGGGATTTTTAGGACATATTGGGGCGGGTAAAGGGAACTTAGGAATCATGGGGGTCCTTGGGAACTGATACCTTTGGGGAATCCAATCGACAAGTTGGACATTTTAGGAGAAGTTGGGGATTCTTAAGGAACATTGGGGATTTTTAGGAGATATTGGGCATTTTTGAGGAACATTGGGGATTTTTAAGGAACATTGGGGATTTTTAGGAGATATTGGGAAAGGAAAAAAAGAACTTAGGAATCATGCGGGTCCTCTTAGGAGAAGTTGGGGATTCTTAAGGGACATTGGGGATTTTTAGGCGATATTGGGGAGGGTAAAGGGAAGTTAGGAATCATGGGGATCCTTGGGAAATGATACCTTTGGGGAATCTCATCAACAAGTTGGACATATTAGGAGAAGCTGGGGATTCTTTAGGGACATTGGGGATTTTTAGGAGATATTGGGGATTTTAAAGGAATATTTGGGATTTTGAGAAGACATTGGGGATTTTTAAGGAACTTTGGGGATTTTTCGGAGATATTGGGGAGGGTAAAGGGAACTTAGGAATCATGGGGGTCCTTGGGAAATGTTCCTTTTGGGGAATCTAATCAACAAGTTGGACATTTAAGGAGAAATTGGGGATTCTTTAGGAACATTGGGGATTTTTAGGAGATATTGGGCATTTTTATGGAACATTGGGGATTTTTAAGGAACATTGGGGTTTAAGGAGATATTGGGAAGGGGAAAAGGAAACTAAGGAATCATGCGGGTCCTCTTAGGAAAAGTAGGGGATTCTTATGGGACATTGGGGATTTTTAGGAGATATTGGGGCTGGTAAAGGGAACTTAGGAATCATGGGGGTCCTCTTAGGAGAAGTTGGGGATTTTTAAGGGACATTGGGGATTTTTAGGCAATATTGGGGAGGGTAAAAGGAATTTAGGAATCATAGGGGTCCTTGGGAAATGATATATTTGGGGAATCTAATCGACAAGTTGGAATTTTTAAAAGTAGTTGGGGATTCTTAAGAAATATTGGTGATTTTTAGGCGATATTGGGGAGGGTAAAGGGAACTTAGGAATCATGGCGGTCCTTGGGAAATTATACCTTTGGGAAATCTAATCAACAAAATGGACATTTTAGGAGAAGTTGTGGATTCATAAGGAACATTGGAGATTTTTAGGAGATATTGGGGAGGGCAAAGAGAACTAAGGAATCATGGGGGTCCTTGGGAAATGATACCTTATGGGGAATCTAATCAACAAGTTGGCCATTTTAGGAGAAGTTGAGGATTCTTAAGGGACATTGGGGATGATGATTCCTATGTTTCCTTTACCCTCTCCAATATCTCCTAAAAATTACCAATGTTTCTTAAAAAATCCCCTACTTCTGCTAAAATGATCAACTCGTTGCCAAAGTTCCCCAAAGGTATCATTTCCCATGCAGACTCCCATGATTCCTAAGTTCCCTTTACCCTCCCAATATCTCCTTAAATCCCAATCGTTCCTCAAAAAATCTCCAATATCTTCTTAAAAGCCCCAAAATTCCTTAAAAAATCCCCTATATCTTCTAAAAAGCCCCAATATTCCATAAAAATCTCCAATATCTCCTCAAAATTTCCAATGTTCTTGAAGCATCCCCAACTTCTCCTAAAATGTCCAACTAAATCGAACGAATCCCAAAGTTATCATTTCCCAAGGACCACCATGATTCCTAAGTTCCGATTACCCTCTCCAATATCTCCTACAATTCCCAACGCTCCTTGAAAAGTTCCCAATATCTCCTAAAAATCCCCAACGTCATGAAAAATCTCCAATATCTCCTGAAAATCTCCGAAGTTTCTTAAAAATCTCCAGTTTCTCCTAAAAATCCCCAATGTTCCCTAAAAATACCCAATATTTCCTTAATATCCCAATGTTCCTTAAAAATCTTCAATGTTCCTAAAAATCCCTGATAGCTCCTCAAAATCCCCAACGTTCCTTAAAAATCCCCAAAATCTCCTAAAATGTCCAACTTGTTGATTAGATTCCCCAAAGGTATCATTTCCCGAAGACCGCCATGATTCCTTAGTTCCCTTTACCCTACCCAATATCTCGTAAAAATCCCCATTGTTCCTCAAAAATCCCCAGTATCTCCTAAAATGGCCAACTTGTTGATTAGATTCCCCAAAGGTATCATTTCTCAAGGACCGCCATTATTCCTAAGTTCCCTTTTCCCCTTCCCAATATCTCCTAAAAATCCCCAATGTTCCTTGAAAATCCCCAACTTCTCCTAAAATGTCCGACTTGTCGATTAGATTCCCCAAAGGTATCATTTCAAAGGATCTCCATGATTTCTAAGTTCCCTTTACCCTACTTCTCCTAAGAGGACCGCCATGATTCCTAAGTTCCCTTTACCCGCCCCAATATGTCCTAAAAATCCCCAATGTTCCTTAAAAATCCACAATATCTCCTAAAAATCCCCAATGTCCCTTAAGAATCCCCAACTTCTCCTAATATGTCCAACTTTTTGATTAGATTCCCCAAAGGTATCATTTCCCAAGGACCGCCATGATTCCTAAGTTCCCTTTTCCCCTTCCCAATATCTCCTAAAACTCCCCAATGTTCCTTGAAAATCCCCAATGTCTCCTAAATATCCCCAATGTCCATTAAGAATCCCCAACTTCACCTAAAATCTCCAACTTGTTTATTAGATTCCTCAAAGGTATCATTTCCCAAGGATCCCCATGATTCCTAAGTTCCCTTTACCCTTCCCAATATCTCCTAAAACTCCCCAATGTTCCTTGAAAATCCCCAATGTCTCCTAAATATCCCCAATGTCCCTTAAGAATCCCCAACTATTCCTAAAATGTCCAACATGTTTATTAGATTCCCCAAAGGTATCATTTCCCAAGGACCCCCATGATTCCTTAGTTCCCTTTAACCTCCCCAATATCTCGTAAAAATCCCCAATGTTCCTTAAAAATCCCCAATATCTCCTAAAATGGCCAACTTGTTTATTAGATTCCGCAAAGGTATCATTTCTCAAGGACCACATGATTCCTAAGTTCTCTTTACCCTCCCCAATATCGCCTAAAAATCCCCAATGTCCCTTAAGAATCCCCAATTTCTTCTAAGAGGACCCCCATGATTCCCAAGTTCCCTTTTCCCCTTCCCAATATCTCCTAAAATTCCCCAATGTTCCTTAAAAATCCCCAATGTTCCTTAAAAATCCCCAATATCTCCTAAAAATCCCCAATGCTCCTTAAGAATCCCCAACTTCTCCTAAAATGTCCGACTTGTCGAATAGATTCCCCAAAGGTATCATTTCCCAAGGACCCCCATGATTCCTTAGTTCCCTTTACCCTCTCCAATATCTCCTAAAAATTCCCAATGTTCCTTATGAATCCCAAACTTCTCCTAAGAGGACCCCCATGATTCCTAAGTTCCCTTTTTCCTTTCCCAATATCTCCTAAAATTCCCCAATGTTTCTTAAAAATCCCCAATGTTCCTTAAAAACCCCCAATATCTCCTAAAATTCCCCAATGTTCCTTAAAAATTCCCAATGTTCCTTAAAAATCCCCAATATCTCCTAAAAATCCCCAATGTTCCGTAAGAATCCCCAACTTCTCCTAAAATGTCCAACTTGTTGATTAGATTCCCCAAAGGTATCATTTCTCAAGGACCCCCATGATTCCTTAGTTCCCTTTACCCTCTCCAATATCTCCTAAAAATCCCCAATGTTAGTTATGAATACCCAACTTCTCCTAACATATCAAACTTGTTGATTAGATTCCCCAAAGGTAACATTTCCCAAGGACCCCCATGATTCCTAAGTTCCCTTTACCCTCCCCAATATCTCCTAAATATCCCCAATGTTCCTTATGAATACCCAACTTCTCCTTAAATATTTAACTTGTTGATTTGATTCCCGAAAGGTAACATTTCCCGAGGACCCCCATGATTCCTAAGTTCCCTTTACCCTACCCAATATCTCGAAAAAATCCCCAATGTTCCTTAAAAATCCCCAACTTCTCCTAAAATGGCCAGCTTGTTGATTAGATTCTCCAAATGTATCATGTCTCAAGGACCCCATGATTCCTAAGTTCCCTTTTCCCCTTCCCAATATCTCCTAAAAATCCCCAATGTTCCTTAAAAATCCCCAATGTCCATTAAGAATCCCCAACTTCTCCTAAAATGTCCAACTTGTTGATAAGTTGATGATGATTAACCTGGGCTTGTTAGGGGAATATCTGTAAATAAAAAGAAAATCGGGTTAAGTACGGTTCCTTTGAACTCCACTAAGAATTTGCATCCTTTGACAGATACGTATTTCGACCTCAACTGTAAGGTCGTCTTCAGTGTCTTGTACTTGACTCGACTTGATAAGATTCCCCAAAGGTATCATTTCCCGAGGACCGCCATGATTCCTAAGTTCCCTTTACCCTCCCCAATATCTCCTAAAAATCCCCAATGTTCCTTATTAATACCCAACTTCTCCTAAGAGGACCGCCATGATTCCTTAGTTCCCTTTACCCTACCCAATATCTCGTAAAAATCCCCAATGTTCCTTAAAAATCCCCAATATCTCCTAAAAATCCCCAATAATCCTTTAGAATCCAGAACTTCTCCTAAAATGTCCGACTAGTCGATTAGATTCCCCAAAGGAATCATTTCCCAAGGACCCCCATGGTTCCTTAGTTCCCTTTACCCTACCCAATATCTCGTAAAAATCCCCATTGTTCCTCAAAAATCCCCAGTATCTCCTAAAATGACCAACTTGTTGTTTAGATTACCCAAAGGTATCATTTCCCAAGGACCTCCATGATTCCTTAGTTCCCTTTACCCTACCCAAAATCTCGTAAAAATCCCCATTGTTCCTCAAAAATCCCCAGTATCTCCTAAAATGGCCAACTTGTTGATTAGATTCCCCAAAGGTATCATTTCCTGAGGACCGCCATGATTCCTTAGTTCCCTTGACCCTACCCAATGTCTCGTAAAAATCCCCATTGTTCCTCAAAAATCCCCAGTTTCTCCTAAAATGGCCAACTTGTTGATTAGATTCCCCAAAGGTATCATTTCTCAAGGACCGCCATTATTCCTAAGTTCCCTTTCCCCCTTCCCAATATCTCCTAAAAATCCCCAATGTTCCTTAAGAATCCCCAACTTCTCCTAAAATGTCCGACTTGTCGATTAGATTCCCCAAAGGTATCATTTCAAAGGACCTCCATGATTTCTAAGTTCGCTTTACCCTCCCCAACATCTCCTAAAAATCTCCAATGTTCCTTATTAATACCCTACTTCTCCTAAGAGGACCGCCATGATTCCTTAGTTCCCTTGACCCTACCCAATGTCTCGTAAAAATCCCCATTGTTCCTCAAAAATCCCCAGTTTCTCTTAAAATGGCCAACTTGTCGATTAGATTCCCCAAAGGTATCATTTCTCAAGGACTGCCGTTATTCCTAAGTTTCCTTTCCCCCTTCCCAATATCTCCTAAAAATCCCCAATGTCCCTTAAGAATCCCCAACTTCTCCTAAAATGTCCAACTTGTCGATTAGATTCCCCAAAGGTATCATTTCTCAAGGATCCCCATGATTCCTAAGTTCCCTTTACCCTCCCCAATATCTCCCTAAAATCCCCAATGATCCTTATGAATACCCAACTTCTCCTAAGAGGACCTTCATGATTCCGAAGTTCCCTTTTCCCCTTCATAATATCTCCTAAAAATCCCCAATGTTCCTTAAAAATCCCCAATATCTCCTTAAAATCCCCAATGTCCCTTAAGAATCCCCAACTTCTCCTAAAATGTTCAACTTGTTTATTAGATTCCCCAAAGGTATCATTTCTCAAGGACCACATGATTCCTAAGTTCTCTTTACCCTCTCCAATATCGCCTAAAATTCCCCAATGTCCCTTAAGAATCCCCAACTTCTCCTAAGAGGACCCCCATGATTCCTAAGTTCCCTTTTCCCCTTCCCAATATCTCCTAAATTTCCCCAATGTTCCTTAAAAATCCCCAATGTTCCTTAAAAATCCCCAATATCTCCTAAAAATCCCCAATGTTCCTTAAGAATCCCCAACTTCTCCTACAATATCCGACTTGTCGAATAGATTCCCCAAAGGTATCATTTCCCAAGGACCCTCATGATCCTAAGTTCCCTTTACCCTCCCCAATATCTCCTAAAAATCCCCAATGTTCCTTATTAATACCCTACTTCTCCTAAGAGGACCGCCATGATTCCTTAGTTTCCTTCACCCTACCCAATATCTCGTAAAAATCCCCAATGTTCCTTAAAAATCCCCAAGATCTCCTAGAATCCAGAACTTCTCCTAAAATGTCCGACTAGTCGATTAGATTCCCCAAAGGTATCATTTCCCAAGGACCTCCATGATTCCTTAGTTCCCTTTACCCTACCCAATATCTCGTAAAAATCCCCATTGTTCCTCAAAAATCCCCAGTATCTCCTAAAATGGCCAACTTGTTGATTAGATTCCCCAAAGGTATCATTTCTCAAGGACCGCCATTATTCCTAAGTTCCCTTTTCCAATATCTCCTAAAAATCCCCAATGTTCCTTAAGAATCCCCAACTTCTCCTAAAATGTCCGACTTGTCGATTAGATTTCCCAAAGGTATCATTTCAAAGGACCTCCATGATTTCTAAGTTCCCTTTACCCTCCCCAACATCTCCTAAAAATTTCCAATGTTCCTTATTAATACCCTACTTCTCCTAAGAGGACCGCCATGATTCCTAAGTTCCCTTTACCAGCCCCAATATCTCCTAAAAATCCCCAATGTCCCTTAAGAATCCCCAACTTCTCCTAAAATGTCCAACTTGTCGATTAGATTCCCCAAAGGTATCATTTCAAAGGATCTCCATGATTTCTAAGTTCCCTTTACCCTCCCCAACATCTCCTAAAAATTTCCAATGTTCCTTATTAATACCCTACTTCTCCTAAGAGGACCGCCATGATTCCTAAGTTCCCTTTACCAGCCCCAATATCTCCCAAAAATCCCCAATGTCCCTTAAGAATCCCCAACTTCTCCTAAAATGTCCAACTTGGCGATTAGATTCCCCAACGGTATCATTTCAAAGGATCTCCATGATTTCTAAGTTCCCTTTACCCTCCCCAACATCTCCTAAAAATTTCCAATGTTCCTTATTAATACCCAACTTCTCCTAAGAGGACCGCCATGATTCCTTAGTTCCCTTTACCAGCCCCAATATCTCGTAAAAATCCCCAATGTTCCTTAAAAATCCCCAAGATCTCCTAAAAATCCCCAATAATCCTTAAGAATCCCCAACTTCTCCTAAAATGTCCGACTTGTCGATTAGATTCCCCAAAGGTATCATTTCAAAGGACCTCCATGATTTCTAAGTTCCCTTTACCCTCCCCAACATCTCCTAAAAATTTCCAATGTTCCTTATTAATACCCTACTTCTCCTAAGAGGACCGCCATGATTCCTAAGTTCCCTTTACCAGCCCCAATATCTCCCAAAAATCCCCAATGTCCCTTAAGAATCCCCAACTTCTCCTAAAATGTCCAACTTGTCGATTAGATTCCCCAAAGGTATCATTTCAAAGGATCTCCATGATTTCTAAGTTCCCTTTACCCTCCCCAACATCTCCTAAAAATTTCCAATGTTCCTTATTAATACCCTACTTCTCCTAAGAGGACCGCCATGATTCCTAAGTTCCCTTTACCAGCCCCAATATCTCCCAAAAATCCCCAATGTCCCTTAAGAATCCCCAACTTCTCCTAAAATGTCCAACTTGGCGATTAGATTCCCCAAAGGTATCATTTCAAAGGATCTCCATGATTTCTAAGTTCCCTTTACCCTCCCCAACATCTCCTAAAAATTTCCAATGTTCCTTATTAATACCCAACTTCTCCTAAGAGGACCGCCATGATTCCTTAGTTCCCTTTACCAGCCCCAATATCTCGTAAAAATCCCCAATGTTCCTTAAAAATCCCCAAGATCTCCTAAAAATCCCCAATAATCCTTAAGAATCCCCAACTTCTCCTAAAATGTCCGACTTGTCGATTAGATTCCCCAAAGGTATCATTTCAAAGGACCTCCATGATTTCTAAGTTCCCTTTACCCTCCCCAACATCTCCTAAAAATCTCCAATGTTCCTTATTAATACCCTACTTCTCCTAAGAGGACCGCCATGATTCCTAAGTTCCCTTTACCAGCCCCAATATCTCCTAAAAATCCCCAATGTCCCTTAAGAATCCCCAACTTCTCCTAAAATGTCCAACTTGTCGATTAGATTCCCCAAAGGTATCATTTCTTAAGGATCCCCCATGATTGGTTCCAAAGGAATTTATTGCTGTATGTTTTACAACTGAGCTGAGAAACAGGCTCTCTCCCAGTGGGAATGTTATACAAGAAATAAGAAGAATCATTATCCTTG
Organism: Aedes albopictus; assembly: GCF_035046485.1. NCBI lineage: Eukaryota > Metazoa > Arthropoda > Insecta > Diptera > Culicidae > Aedes > Aedes albopictus. Next base: position 700,195 of record NC_085136.1, on the reverse strand, counting down.
CATATCATACAAAAAAATGAAATGCATCAAATAAGTGCATGCTCTAAATTGCCGCACGCACAGTCCCCCCCATCTGAACAGCACCGCAGCAGAGCTACGAGTGCGAAGGATTTAAATGGTTGCTCTTGTAAATACACTTTCGTCGGCGCTTTCCTTTCGCTCCGTCGAAAAACAAGTTAACTGCACGTCGCACTTAGTATGCGCAAATCCAAACTCCGCCTCGAATGATTCCACAGGCGGAGATGTGACGCGACAAAGAGCGAGCTCGTTTTCTGTATGCGATGACATCACCAGCAGCCAAGCCAGCAGCAGCAGTCGTCCTCATGCCGTGGAGCAACAGCACACGAACGCACGACGGATAGGGTGATGACCATTGTTTTGGCATGAAGTTAATGCAATTTGGAACGTTATTTTCAAAAACATTTTTTGGCTTAACTACAAAAGATAGAGTTTTGGTGTCAAAGAAACATTTTTAGGGAACAAGTTCGTGCATGTTTTGTAGAAGAACTTTTTTAACAAAAGCTTTATTTTCATATTTAAATCATCAAAAATGTCCAAAAAAGAGTCGATTTTTTCGACCAATTTTGCATTATTTTTCAATTTAAGGCCTTTTAAACTATTTTTACAAAGTTTACGTCCAAGAGACTAAGAAAGTAGAAGTAATTAGCTTTCAATTCGTGTGCTGAGAAAGTTTGTACGATTGATAGTTTAGTAGATATAGGACTTCAAAGATAACCAAAAATTAAAAACTTAAAATGTGATTAACTCACTTAGCAGTGATTTCCGACCCTATGTTCCATGGGAACTTTTTCATCTCTCATCAAGACCTATCAGCCCTGAAAATATCCAAAACCCGGAACCAAACACCCTGTATATAGATAGATATACAAAAGTTAATAAATCAAACATAGCTTAAATCCTTGGTTTCGTATAGAATAGCAATAGGAGCATCCTGCTGAACAGTGGCAATGGCACTCTTATTTCTCAGATGGCAACCCTATTTCCGGCTGACCAAAACAGAGAAGTTTCTTTGTTCTGCACATGGGACATGTTTGAACGGAGTCGAACGAACCAACTGCACGCGATGATGAAACGAATTCTCGGTGGATTGTTGTTGATACAAATGACGAACAAATGGATGGTCAGACTCAAAGCAGAACACAGGGGGAAAAGGGGAAAAATTGATCGTAAAAAAACCTGATGAGAAACGAAGGGAAAAACGTCCGAGTAAAATTTATGTAGCTCTTAAAAAATCTAAATTCAGTCCCAAGCTACGGGATTAAAATGTTCAAAATATCTGACATTTTAAGAGGTTTTCGGTTAATTTATTTTTGTTCGAGACGCGAGATTAACGTGGAGTGATTAGTTCCCAAGGCATTTTCTGAAATAAATGTCAGCGCCAAGCCACAGCTCAGAAAAGCAAGGATACTTCATTATTGTTGAAATAAGACAATTGAAAGTGAAACATTGACAAATAAAACGTAAAAAGACTACTTTCGTTACCAACGATAATAGCACGCTGTAACAGTCGTCTAGTCGAACTCTGACACATGTTTTGTCCCACCTCATCCGAAAAGCAACCTGTGAACGCATTTCGATCATCAATAAACTCAACGTCTACTGCGACTTGCAGCAAACTGCTTCAGCCATCGTCTGTCTGCCATCAATGATGATGATGGCCAATCAAATCCAAATATCAACAAAATAAAATCGTAGAGAGAGCGCGAAAATGAGGCAAAAAAGCTCCAAACATGTTGCCCAAGGTAAACAGACGTTGAGCGACACATTCTTAAGTGATAGTCAGTCAGCTTCATGCACTTTATTAGCACTAAATACAAATTTTTATTAGGTGATAAAGAAATTTAGTGCCAATAAAGAGCGCTGCACTCTTAAAAAGTGGTTCCGGTTTGTGTCTACCGCCGGGACATATCTGCACCTCTCTTCATTTATTTTACAATCGTCACCAGATTCGCTTTTATAGAGTCAAACGAAGTAGGTAAATAGAGACACTACTCGAGTTAGAATGGCTGCTTTGATGCCTCAGATAATTAGAAATACTTCAACCCCATGAGGCCAAACTTTTCCCGAAAAGGGGTCCCTTGTTGTAGGTATAGGTACCTGCCCTCTTCTTGGCCATGAGAAAAATTCCACGAAATCAAACTCGTAAAGCGTCAAAGTTTGAACATAAATTTTAATTAAAATTTTAAATCAGTTCCAGACTGCGAGCGTCCGCTTCTGCCCGGTTATTCTTGTTCATCCAACAATCTTCAGAGGAAAGAAGCATGCGCCGGGACCCCTTTCGTGTATCGTTTCGTTTCGGTCGGAGGCAGTCTCTGGAACCGCTCGTTCGCGGGAACTGGTTGGCTGGCGGGTTGATATATAGGTAACGAAAGCCATGCTCGAAAAGAGCAAAGTTTTAAATTAAATTTTGATTAAATTTATAACACACCGCTCGAACTGACGGGCGGGAGGAACAAGAACCACACGAACAAAACGAACGGCCATGATTGAGAAGGAGGGGATACTTTTTCGTGGGTTTTGGCTTCGTTTTCCTTTGATCCATGTGTTTTATCTTGAAAAGAGTTTATTGCATTCTTCTCCTTTTTCTTGGATATACTTTTTTACCGGAATATGAACCCAGTGTTAAATATTATGAACGCCCCCAAAATAGTCATAGGTTACCCTACATGAAAATTCATTCTCTTAAGGACAAGGTATTTGGAGTACATAGCTCAAAATTTCTAGAGCACCGTTTTTAAGAACCGTTGAACGGATTTGGATGAAAATGCATCACGCTAATTGTTCAGTGGTTGTCCACAGCGTGATGCATTTTAATCCAAATCCGTTCAACGGTTCTTAAAAACGGTGCTCTAGAAATTTTGAGCTATGTACTCCAAATACCTTGTCCTTAAAGGGTACTACGAAGTAAAACTACGAAATTCCTGGCTACATTTGCACTTTTGTCGAATGTTTTAAATATTCAGTTATGAGCAGAAACTTGCCAATAAATAAAATGAAATATGTCTTACTTGAAAGGGCACATATAACCTAAATGGTACACACGCGGTTATTCAGTATGACCATGCTGAGTGAGTGTCACGGATTCCATTTCCGCCCAGGAACTTTTCGTGATGGAAATTTTCTTGATTTTCTTGGGCATAGAGTATCTTCATGCCTGTCACACGATATACACATACGAAATGGTCATTAGCAGAGAAAGCTCTCAGTTAATAAATGTAGAAGTGCTCATAGAACACAAAGCTGCTTCTCAGGCTTTGGCCCAGCGAGAACGTTACGCCAAGAAGAATGATGTATGTATTACCTGAACAAGCGGGGTACGACTTTCACTAAATCCGGTCGATTTGTCTGCTTTGCGGATGAAATGGACGGACAATCATAGTGTTTGAGCTGTGATAAAGAAAATGTTGTAAGTTTTTGTTGAAATATTAAATACCTTCACGCAGAAAATATTATTTTTTTTAGTTTTTATTAATTTAATGCTTGTACCTTGCGTTTGTTTACGGCTTGGGATCTAAGGGTTTTAGAATTCATCTGTGCATCGTAGAGTTGTGTGACACAGTTTTGTTGCATCTTGATTCCATAGACATGAAAAGATAGAAAAAAAGACATTATTAGTGGTGCTGGTGATATTTTCACAACGGCAATTCAGAATAGTTCCCCGAGTGCAGATGAAAAGCTCGTTCCGGCTTATTCAAGATACGGACAAAATAACTTGATGTTGTGGCAATATTTTACGAAAAAAAGGTTGGAGGATGATCGATTACAAACAAATCGTTGCTGTTATTATGTATAACATGTGTGTGAGTAAATAGAGAAAATGTTCAATTAGTCAAGAAAAACACAAGTTGTTCAAATCGGAGAAGGCTTTGGTTTTGGAATTTGAAGAGTTGGCTTGACACAGTTTATTGTTTTGTTTTGGGAAGAATAAACGTGTTTTGAAGAGAAAAAAAAAGAAATCGGACAGTAATTGGAACTATGTGTGGGAGATCAGCTAAAAAGAAAGTCTGGTAACTACTGTCGATCACAGCATCCGGAAGTAGATGATCACAACCACTGGCGAAGCGACAACTACTTTTTCATTTCATTCTTATTGCAACTTGCAATCGCTATTGAATAAAGACATTACCAAAACCACTGCCTACTCATTAGGTTACTGGCCCAGATACGAGAAGCGAGTTTTAAACCAAGTAAAATGGAGGACGTAAAGAAGTGGATTTTCGACGGAAGGAACTACGATCAGTGGGTATACCGGATGCGTGTGTTGTTGGAAGAAAAATGCCTTGCAAGTAGAATGGAGGTATCCATTAACGAGGAAGAGTTTGCTGAACACCTTGCGGAGGTAAAGGAAAAATGAAAGCTTGATCGAAAGTGCAAGAGTCTCATCGTACACCGCGTTGCCGATAGCCACCTGAAATTCGTGGTGGAAAGGCGAACTGCGAAGGAATGCTGGGATAGCCTGCAAGGAACTTTCCTACGTCGAGGTCTCGCTAATCGTTTGACCTCTAGGAGAAGACTTGGTTTGCTGAAGTTGAGAAGCGGTACAAGCATGTAGAATCATTTGTTGGAGTTCGACAAGCTATTGCGAGGACTGAAGATGACTGGTGCCTAGGTTGAAGAAGATGATGCAATCACTCAACTACTGCTCACGTTACTGGAACAATACGACAGTTCCACGGCTCCGTATACCCTCCGACAAAATGGATTTGCGGAACGTATGAACAGGACCCTTCTGGACAAAGCCCGCTCGGTGGTGTTTGATGCTGAATTACCAAAAAGTTTATTGGAAGAAGCCTTCAAGCGTATTTTTCTGTTATTCTGTTATAATCAACGCACCCCCGGGCCGTGGCCAATCTGCGTTGTTTCGCTGGGCGATACGTCTACCAGTAGACTTGTATCTGCCCTATGCTAAACCGATTAGCATATCAAGTCCTTTCCACTGATGAGTAGGCTCGAATGTCCCGCCCCTCCCTATAACCCATAAGGGGAAATAAGGAGTTTCCAGTTTCAAGTATTGTATTGATTATGACACCAACTCTTTCTATTCCTTGGGAAAGAAAATCACTAGACTTGGATTATCAGACTACTATTAATAATGAACATAATTAAGACACAAGTTTACATACACAATTGTAAAAGTAGTGTTAGATACTTTAAAGTGAATTGAAAAATGTGAATAAGATAAATTGTAAACTATTTCGCGGCGACACGAATGCTTCAAATAGTGTCATAAGTAAAGGCGCAAACAAACAAATAATTGATATTGAAGTATGCATATTGCATTATCTATTAGCAAAGTAGTAGAAAGAGTTGGGTGCCTGATTATAAAATTGTTGTACTTATCTTGTGTGTTTCGGACAAGTCCCGTTTGTGTTGGCCATTAGGACACTTCTTGCTTCAAAACGGTCGTTTCTGGAATGGAAAGAGAATAATTGGCCGCACAACTCCGCAAATGGGCGGCCCGCACATATTAGTACAATGTTGCAATGATTGAAAATAATAGAGTATAATTGTTAATCTATATGAATACTGCTACTAGTTCAGGTTTCTCACCCTCCATGATTCTCTAGATACTTTTATAGCGTGTTTGTTGTAAATTTGTTAATAAGTGAAGCCTCCAGTAATTCAAAATTTAATGTAGCGAAGATCATGAGTGGATAGCATTCATTGATAATGATAGTGATTATTTTAATGTGGCTTAACAAAAATTACTATTCAAATATTTTAAATCGGATTCGTCAATAAAATTATTGTTCATAAAATAATTAACCATGCGAATAATAACATGATATAAGAGCTCTCGTGTTTCAATCAATGCTGTCATACTATCTACCAAATCTTACAAAGAGGATTGAGGAAGTTATATAGATATTGGTTATATGAACTACTACTATTTACTATACATCTTCAAATGGATAGTGTAACTACAGAAAAGTTAGCGGTATTTGTATTATTGAAGTGATATACCCAATGGGTGCCCCAGAAATAAAAATCCATTAATTTGATTCAACTAGGAGTTCGTTCATAAATCACATATACTTCATGAGGAGAGGCAAAGTTGTAACTTCATGCAATTTTGGTTTTGCATGGACACAATTTTATGAGGGTTCGCTCTATATGTTTATGAACGGACTCTAATATATGGATTTGCAGCATAGCTGAGCCTTTCCGTCATAAGACTGACGAAAACCAATAGTTTGTAATGAAATTGTCCGCGTGGATTTGTAGTACTGAATCAATTGCTCGACATGACCCTATGTCTCACATACGATTATGCTAATGACTCATTAATAGATTAAAATCTGATACTCATCTCATGTTTGTCTTCAAAACCTTGTCATATTTAGAAAATGTATGCTTTTAAGGTTTAGCTCTTAAGTTATCTTAATAATTTTACTATTTACTGACTAGATAGCCAAAGTTAGAATTCACAGAGAATGAGATCATTTATAGTACTACAGCACCATAGGAGATCACTCACACTGCGTTTTCATAGAACGGCATTTTGTTCTACTAATAACAAACAGATGCTACTGATCTCCCTTAGCATAGATCCGCAGCCTAATGCACGCGCCCTGTCGAATTTCATAAGCCTCGGAGATTATTACCACCTTCAATGATATTCCCATATACTATCCCACATTATTGTCCCATCAAGGGTCTGACTGGACTCATAACCCCCCTCAGTGGTAATATTCTCACCAGCTTGGAATTATATTTTCCCGGTACATAAGTGATTTCGACAACATACCGTTACACTATGCCGCAGTATAATTGGAATCACTATATCAGATGATTGAATTATCTGATTTTAAAATTTACCATTGAATCTACATTCAGTTCAACCAATCAACACTGCAAAGCACAATGGTCATATGACGAAAATCAATGCTTCCTGGAAGATATAAACCAAGCCCAGGGGCCGTAAAGCGTATTTTTCAAACCGTAATCCATCTAGCGCACTGGATGTCCAGAAAACTCCCTACGAAGTATGACACAAGAGGAAGCCGGACATAGTTAACCTAAAAGTATTCAGAGAATTTGTGCACACGCACGTACCTTAGCAATGCAGAGGAAAGCTTTTAATAATGAGCAAGACGATGGAACTCAAACTCGATATAAAAACAACGAAAACTTTCAAGAAATCGATGTTGATGAACCAGTTGGAAATTCTGCTGGTGTCATTTAAGATGCTGTTGAAGGTCCGAGCTGTAAAAGAACGCATGTAATGGACGAGACATTCAGCGACCATCCGACGAAACGTATTGCAAATCCCCCCGTCGGGATCGATGATTATCACGTGTCATATAGCAGTGTGGAATCGTCGACAGCCTATGCTTTGAATGCAGAAGCTTTTGTAGAAGATAGTCCTAGTCCTGATAGTCCTGAATTGAAAACGAGGGACGATTGAAGCCGATCTACCCCTCTTCGCATGTCAGTCCCACGTAGTTTCTAAAATAAATCATATTTTTATCACTCACGAGGTCTTTTAAAACTAATTTGATATACATATTTGCCGCTTCATTTCACAGCTCAATATGCCACGAAAAGGATAAGCATGAAGTAAATACGTTTTCTTGAAAATAATTGGAGTTATAGGACAACAGGTAGGCGATTTGAAAAACAACATATGACTGACATGCGAAAAGCAGCAAAAAAAAGTTAACTGCAGATATTGTTTCTTGAGTTCTTTCCTTGTCAAATATTTGACCCTTTGTACTTCAAGCCTTAGATAGGAACCCAGCACTGCCTATGATCGCATAACTGTCCCATATGAATAGGAAAACCAGCAAATATGGGACTAATATGCGATCATAGGCAGAGCAGGACATCGCAGCAGAGGCAGACCCAAAGGCTCATGACGACACAGCCTCTATAAGAAAATAAAGGAAGTCGACAGAAATTTGACCTGGCCACAGGTCAAGGCGATGGCTGGCAATCGCCCAGGATGCAGATCTTTCAATTCGGCCCTCTGCAGCACCATTATTGGTGCCTAGGACTGAAAGCATTCTTTCTGGGATTTTTCCAGGAATTTGTTCAGAGAATCCTTCAGACATTTTAGCCATTTCTCGAGTTCTTTCGTGAGTTTCCTTCAAGTACTCTTTCAGGGATTTCTCTCCAGAGATTCTTTCCGAAATTTCCCCAAGAATTCGTTCGGAAATTCCAGAAACCCTCATGGAATTCGTCCCGGTTTTTTTTTGTCTGTATTAACGAGATTTGTAACCCTAGGCTAGTTCATCTCGGGACCCACGCTTTACTTCCCTTCCGAAGCAAGAACCCACATTTTGTGAGTATGTCGGGTGTGGGATTCGATCCCAGGTCATCGGCGTAATAGTCTTGTGTTCTAACCACCACACCAGGTCCGCTCCACCATCGTCCCGGGTTTCCTCCAAGATTTCAATTCGAGTTTCCTCCAGTACAGTAGACGTTCGCTCGGTACAAACGCTTCAGCTACAATGCTTTTTAACTGCAAGTCCGGTAAGTGCAACAGTTTTGCAGTTATCACACCGCTATCCGTCAATTTTTTGTCAAAGCAGACGACAGTTGCATAGCGATGTACTTTTGAATGCATTTTAGATCACTTGCAGATCAACTGACAGATCTTTGACGTCTCTGTCAGTCGTTGCAGTTAACGAATTTCATTCGATAGGTGAAACGTAAATACGTTGCAGTTATCGAACGTCTACTGTAATTCATTCCAAGATATCCACCGGAACACTTTCTGAGACGCTTCCAAAAATTGTTCCAGTTTCCTCCAAGAGTTCCGGGATACCTTCACGAATGCTTTCCCGTGAAGGAACTTTCGAATGGGTCCTTCTTCAGGAGCATCAAGCAATCTCAGAAGAAGACAGAAAAACTCTTTGAGGAATATCAGGAGGAACTTCTAGAAGAGGAATGTAAGAAGGAACTCATTTAGTAATCCTAGATGAAACTCCTGGTCAATTTCAGAAAAAAAATCCCCAAGGAATTCCAGAAGGAACTCTGGTCCTTAAAGAAACATTTGGAGGAATTCCAGAAAGAGCTCTTAGAGAAATCTTAAAAAAAAAGCAATTCCAGCAGTAGGAACTTCAAAATGAATCACAGAAGGAACTCCTGTAGGAATCTCAGAAACAACTCTTGGATTAAACTCAGAAAGTACTCCTGAAGAAATTCTCCAAATTGGTGAATTCTAAAAAAAACTCTCTAAGAAATCCCAAAAGGTTTCCCTTTCACATATTCCTGAAGTGATTCCTCCAGCAATTCTTCGTAGTATTTCTCCGAGAATTCCTCCTGGAGTGTTCTGTTAATTTGTTATATTTGATTTACAGGGTGCGACAGGAAAAAATGCGAAAAGTTCAAGGCACTATTACACGCTAAATATGGGATATATATGACTATTTTTTCATGACAGTGTATCAGTCAATGTCTATATTCTAGCACTGAAAAATAAAAATGAACATATTTGATGTTTAACATGTGATAATGTACTGCGCGCCCAATGGTCATTAAACAAAATGACTATAACAGTAACAAAATTAGCTCAAATTCGATGAACAACCAGACCACACTGATCCAGAGCCATGTAGTTTCACATACCAGATGAAATAAGTACATATATTTGATGATATTGTAGAGAAAATCAAAAATGTTGTTTTATCAGATGCGAAATTTAGCGACCTGTGTGATTTTCTGCGGTTTGAAAATTCTGGTTGTCTTCATCTTCAGGCGCCGCCTTGTAAAGGTTAGTGACCAAAACTAGGGGCAAGACACTGTGCAAACGAGTGTAACTCTGAGAAATTCTGAGTAACTCTTTTTACCAATGATCGACGAAATTTGTTGAAAAATACCCCTAAAACTGCAAGAAAAGCGAGATATCGGGCAATATTGTTTTGATTTTGCGATAAATCAGGCAACAACCAAGCAAAAACGGGAGCAATCCAGAGAAATTCTGAGCAACTCTGTGAAGGAAAATATACTCTCCAGCACAGTGTCTTGCCCCAAGGACCAAAATGGGAATTTTATAATTAACTTTTCAGAAAACTAGCCTATTATAGATCATGGAACGTTGAAACATAGATTGGTTAATGTCAAATGGACGAAAATGAGATTTGAAGTTGAAAAACACTTTCGCATTTTTTCCTGCCGCATACTGTAGGTGTTGTTTCTGATATTATTTTATGAGTCCCTGCTGGGATTCCTCATGAAGTTCCTTCAGGAATTCTTCCTTTTGAGATTCAGAGGATTCTTTTATTTCTGGATTTTCTCAGGATTTTCTTCAAAGATTAATTAAGAGTATCCTTGGGGATTTCTCCTGGAGTTTCTTCTGGATTTTCTCAATGAGTTTCTTCTGCGACTCCTTATTTTGAGGATTCTTTTTTCTGAGATTCCTCCAAAAGATTTCGTTTTCTTCTAAGATTAACGAGGAGTTGCTTCTGAGATTTTTTCACGCTTTCTTTTTTGTGATTCCTCTAGATTTCTGTTTGATTTATCCAGCAAACCTCAAGGCAAACCTTTCCAGAACTTCTTCCGGGAATTCTCCAGAACTTCTTTCTAGAATTGCTCACGGAGTTTCTTCATGAATTTCTCTCATAGTTCCTTCTGGAATTGTTCAAGGATTTTCTCCTGAGATTATCCTAGATTTCTTTCGCGATTCCTTTAGAAATTTTTTTTCTAGATTGCATCAGCAACTACTCCCGAGGTTCCTTTAAGAATACTATTCAGAATTCCTTCCGGATTTAACAAGGAATTTATTTTGAGATTCTTCTTGGACTTCCTCATGCAAGAAATTCTTTCGATATTCCTCCAAGAACTTGTTCTGCGATTCCTTCTGTAATATTGGCACATTATTCTGCAATTGTAGGAACGGTTTGGCGAACTGTAGTGTAGTGTTTTGCAGAAGTAGTTAAAGTAGTGATGTACTTCAGATAGATTTCTGTTTAATGAGGTTTACTGTTCAGATACAGAATGAATCAACCCAGCGCGGAACCTTACTTTTATATTGTAGTGTTACTAAGAGTTAGCAAAGATGTGTGTTACTAGGATCAACAATTAACAAAATCAATGACTGCTTCGACTTATTCAGAGTCTCCAACAAGTAGGTGAAAGGGCTATTTGCAGATCAGAAGGAATTTCTCAGCCTGTCTAGATGCATGGGAAATTCCTTGGTTGAACTGTTCAAGAAACCATTTTTTCTTCGATCGCAGTACGCAGTTGCTAACAAATGACCGTTCAAATGGCAGACACCGTAGAAAATGTCGGGATTCACTCAAGAAGTTTTTTTAACGATTTCTTTTGAACACGAAGCTGTGCTAAAAGCTAAACTCTGAAAAGTGACTCACCACAATTTAGGTTTCACGAGCGTTTTGGCACGAAAGTTATGAATTAGCCGTTGGTCCCGGGGGAAAGGCCGAAGAATATGCTCGTTGGTAAGTAAAGTAGTGAGAGTTTGAAACAACAGAAAACATCGTTATCATGCTGAGTTAAGTTGTTTGTACATCATCTATGGATACTCATGGCTTATCTTTCAAATTCTAAAAAGGAAACAACAAGATCATTGCTAGCTTTTAGAAATGTATGACATATTATTAAGTAAAAATGTATCGCACTTACTACTTACTTACTTAGTTTACTCTAATTGCTAGCATTTAATTTGTTTGAAACTAAAGGAAAACCTGATTTTGCATTTGCGTGGGTTGTGGCATTATTGTAGTACAACCGACTTGCACACGAACAAACATCATTTCATTTCTATAACGAACTATGGAATTGAATTGTGTAGTCAGTCGATCGTTTTCTTTTGAAACTGAATAATCAATTCATCGACAAGAATTCGTAAACTGTTATCAAAACTACTCCAAGGAATTTGTCAATGTGCCACAATATATGTTACAAAAGCGAATAACTTTCTCAGCTAATTAAGTATCGTTTTAAAGATTAAAGTATTTTATTAATAATCAAGTCTAAATTTTCATCACTAGATCCATTAGCAGTCACCACATCAAATTTAGTAGGTAAAGCAACTAACAAAAACCCACCATAGAGTAGATTGAAATGTGTTCGAAATTACAACTGCTATCACATTGCCAACGTTCAAACAAGTGCAATAGGCAGCCAAGGTTGCGACCATTCATTTGCAAAGATTTACATTCATTTGCTATTATCTCAGTTCAGAAGCATGCTATCGAAAAACAATGTATGGATGAATTTAACCTTGTAGTTTTATCTGAAAGTTTGCCGAATAACGTTGGGGTCGCAAACGTATACCAAAGTCGTGAGCGAGCTGTGAAGGCAACTCTTCACGCGGTGAATGTAAATTTCATTCACGCTGTGGAAAGTTGCCTTCCCAGCTCGCTCACGACTTTGGAATGCGTGTGCGACCCCAACGTTATTCGGCAAACTTTCAGATAAAACTACAAGGTTAAATTCATCCATACATTGTTTTTCGATAGCATGCTTCTGAACTGAGATAATAGCAAATGAATGTAAATCTTTGCAAATGAATGGTTGCAACCTTGTAGGCAGCGAAATTTAAAGCTGGTTATTTTATCTCTATTTTTCCTGGTGGGTTGCGAAAAGTAAGTCTGCTGGAAAAGGAGGACGCACAACTGAAACTGAAAGTTTGGAAACCTATGGGCTCGATACACCCACGGGACACGATACGAGAACGGACACAACACGCATTGTTCTTACAAACGATTTAAAGGGTTTTTACCTTTTTACCTTTACCTTTTAGCCGGCCGGTGGCTGATTCAGATGTGGTGTTTTCCTTACATTTTCAACAGGTTTGCTTGTTCCCAATCAACTAACTGAAACTGTGTGTTCTTCAGTCAAAGAATGTACTGCTACATTTGATTCGTTCGGCCTGCCATTCTCCGCCACACTTTTATGTTCACGCAGGCAAACTTTCCATTCTCAGCTAATTTGTCCGAATTTGGTAGATTGCTGATCTTTTTCCGGTCGAAATCTTATCCCTAAGATTGCACAACTTAATCCTGCAAAATGGCTTTTGTACACAACGTGAGCTCCATGATGCTTCAGAGTGTTCTGAATCAAATTCGTCAATATGGGATAGAAAGGCAGGCTGAACCTCCGGACTTCTTCTTATTCGAGTTGTAATGTTTTCGCCTTCTGTGTTTCTTCCGTTCTTGTGTTTCAGGAGAGTTGTATCCACAAATGTTGTGTCGTATCCGTTTAGCTCTGCCGCCCTGTGGATTCTACTCCTTTCTTCCAGGAAATTCTCTTTTCCATGGGTATGCTGTGAAGACGATGGGCCATGGATTAAAACGATGCTTGTTTTTGTGCTTCGAAGTAATAGAAATTCGACGTTATATAACGATCGATAGACTTGATGATACTTTATGGAAAGATTCTGGCCCATGAAAGGCATTTGAAGACATTTCCCTAGCTAGTTGGTCGGATATTTCATTGCCTACAATTCTACAATGACCTGATATCTAGAATATCTACAATATTCTTTGCAGACAAGTCTTTCGGTAAAGTAATTAATTCCCAAACTAGCTTGAAATAACTGAACAGTCTGAAAATATACAGATATTTGCATGTCTATATGTTTAAGACAGGTGACAATACTTTCCAAAATAGCTTGAATTTCAGCTTGAAACACCGTTGGCCATTTACCCTCATGGTCATTTGGTATTACGAGTTTAGTCATGGGTGAGCTTATGTTACCTACCATACATCTGACGATGTCCAACATCCAATGAATCTTGTAACTTTAGAACTTGATTGTAATAAACTTTCCTACTTTGAATACCCTTTCTGCGCCTACAGCGCCGAGTAGTCCTGGTCCTCACTGACGACGGACATCGTTTCAATAATGACCGACTGTGCCGGCAAAACGGAAGCCCCCGCTGCCGCTGCAGCTGCCAGTTGTTGTGCAGCGGCCACCTCAGCCACGGCCATTGGCTTACACATGCGCTGCTTGACGTGCCTTTTGTAATTGCTACCACCGACGAACCGTTGGCCACACGTTTCGCAGGCGAAGGGACGCTCACCGGTATGGATCCGCCGATGGACAGTCAGTTGGCCTCCCTGCGCAAAACGTTTGTCGCAGAAGTCACATTGGTATTTCTTTTCACCTAAAAAAGATGGCGTGATGAGATATTTCAATTTCAACTCAAGCAACAGGTACTTTTGACCGAAACTTACCGGTATGAGTGGTAATGTGCTTGGCCAAGGCGGTCGAAGTGGTCAACTGACGACCACAGATCTTGCAGGCGTACTGCTTGTACTTTTTGCCCTGCATGCCGACGTCGACCGGTGCGGCAATCTGATCCGCATTCGGAATGTACAACTTGCTCTGGGCGTTAAAATGCATGTTGTAATGGCGTCGCATTTCATTTTTGTCCACGAAACCCTTCTGACAAAGCTGGCAAATGTACGGACGTTCACCTACGAATAAAGTAGAAAAGTGTATGCAGAAATTCATCACGAAACTGTCCAAATTATACATACCGGTATGCAGACGCGTATGAATCGTCAGCGTTCCCTTCTGAGTGAACGTCTTTCCGCAGATGTCGCACATGAAAGGGATGGCCGCTTTTCCGTGATTTTTCACGTGGCACTGCAGATTTTTCAAATGTTTGAAGATCCTGTTGCACATCGTGCAGGACATTATGCCCGGCAGTGTGTGCCGGAACTCGTGCTCCACAATCTTCTCAGCATCGCGGAACGTGAGGTCACAGTACCGGCACTTAGTTTCCGGTATTTCCGCTTCGTGGTTGGACTTAACGTGTTCCAGGGCTAGTGCTAGGGATGGGAAATCGTTGGCGCAAAGCCCGCAGAAGCATGCTCGATTGGCTTCTACTTCGGTGCATGTTTTCTGATGCTCTTCGAGTTCTTCCACCTCTCGGAAGGTGGTCGTACAACCTTCACAAATATGAGGCTTTCCGGCAAAGTGCTGGGTCCGAGTTCTATGATCTAACAGGTGTCCTATGGTACGGAAAGTCTTCCCACAGCCCTCGCAATTGTATCTGGCGCCTTCGTCGTGGTTCCGACGCTCATGAAGTGCCAATGTTGATGCCTTCACGAACGCTCGACCGCACGTTTTGCAAATAAAAGCATTACTTTTGGTGTGTAGATTTTGATGCTTCCTTAAGCTGCTGAACAACGTGTATGATCTATCACACTTTTCGCATTGGAACCGCTTGATTCCGTTCTCGATGACCACTTTGGCATCGTAGGCTTCGGTCATCTTTTCAGCATCAGCGATCTCATCTGCCTCTTTCTCGGCAGCGTGAGTTCTTTCGTGAGCCTGGCAATTCGCTAACGTAGCAAAACGCCTTTCACAATAGACACACTTCACCGCAAGCCCTTCCTGATGCTGGCGCAAATGCTCGGATAAGACCCGACCCGTCGTGATTTTCATATTATCGCACATTTTACAGTAATACGGAAGCCACTCCTTATCGTGAAATGGGACATGGGCATACAATTCATCTCTCGTGTTCCCCACAAAATCATTGCAAATGTAGCACTTCAACTCTCGCTTCATAAAATCCGGATCGTTGGAACTCTCCTTCAGATGGCGCTTCTCGTGCGCCTCGTGGTCATGCTTCTTCGTAAACTTCTTATCGCAGAACCGGCACAAGAACCGTCGATGCTTCTCCATGTCCTCGTCGTACTTTTTGCTGTGCATCCGTCGCATATGACTGGCCTGGGCTTGTGCGGATTCGAACCGCGCCGCGCAATAAACGCACTTGTGCCTTCGAGTCTCGTCGTGCTGCCGGAAGTGAAAGTTCAAATCCTTCAGTTTGGTAATCTTTCGCGACGTACAAATGTTACAATTGAATGGCAGCATTTTCTTGTGTTTGTCCTTTAAATGCTTCTGCAATGCGGACCGGTCCTTTTGCTCCGCTACGCAAACGTAGCACTTGATGTCATTTTCCCCATCGGAACCCTCGTCTTCTTTAACAAGCTTCTTGGGAAGTCTTCCACGCCGCTTCTTTTCCTTCGGAACCTCTTGCGGTGGACTATAGTCGTCGTCATCGTCCAGCGAGGACATGCTGTAATCCGAATCGAAACGATGTTTGCTGGCTTTTGCGTTCGGAAGGCATTTTGCCTTTTCCACCTGGGAGAAACGAGTTAAATTAGATATTAGAATTAGATAATTTAACAATTGCACAAGTTTCAACTAATACTGTTTCCAAATTTTCCAAAATTTTGGAATTTCAAATGCCTTAAGGGACAGATACTGCCTTACCTGTTTGGCCAGCGGCTCACAATCGTCGTCGCCCCAGTCGTCATCCGAGCTCACGTCCTCCTCTTTTTTCACCTTCTCCCGCAGCGTCAATTCTACCGAATCCTTCGAGTCCGTTTTCTCCGGCGGCGTAACTTTCGGTCTCTGAGGCTGCACTTCCGTCAGAGCAACAGCAGCAGCAGCAGCAGCGGCTGCTGTAACAGCATCCACCGGTTCCTTCTTGATGGCAGCAGCTTCCAGCTTTTTCGGCAAATCTTCCACCAGTTTGACCTCCAGGGGAATTGCATGTAGGAACGGCGTCGGCGGTTCGTATTTTTCGTCTTCATACTCCTCGTCGTCGCTTCCGTGCACACTCAGCGGTTCATCCTTGATTTCGATGTCTTCGTTTTCGTACAAAAGCAGCGGTTGATTGCTGCTGCCGGATGCTCCCCCTGCAGCCAGTGGATTACTGTTCGGGCCGGCCGGCGCATCTTCCTGCTTGACGATGTAAATCTCTTCCACATCGTTGTTGGTGGGAATGATATGCCTAAAAGAAGGATATTATCACTTTTATATGGGAAAAAAGGGTAAAAATATGAACTATTTACCGAAGAAGCATTATTTTCTTTTCGTTCCTCCCTCGACAACGTAAACTAAACTGTCAAGCTTGTATCAGTCAACACCTACACTGAACAAAAAGCACAGAGCGAAATTGAGCGGAGCGGAAGCGCCCGGACTAAGCACGCTTGTTCAAATCTACTCACTGAAGTAGCTTAAGGCGAAACTGGAAGCATTTCCTCATTTTTTTGGTTTTTGATTTTTTATTAAATAACGAAGCAATATTTTCAAAATCGGTTTTCGTACACATGTAGAGCATGGATCAAGGTATTTTCTGCATTTTTTTGTGGTGGAAAAAGTTTTCCATTTTTGCAAAAACCATTTTTTTGTGAAATTTTATTCAAAAATGGTTTTTGAAAAAAACGAAAAACATTTTCCACCACGAAAAAAACCCAGGGGATACCTTGATTCATACTCTACATGTGTACGAAAACCGATTTTGAAAATATTGCTTCGTTATTTAATAAAAAATCGAAAAGTAAGGAAATGGATCCAGTTTCGCCTTAAGCCTGGAGCACATAGCGTCCGTTCCGTCGAGGTTTGCGTTTTTTTTTACAGTTTCCCCATGGGAAATGTGTCAAACTACTGTCACGCACACGCAAACGTATGCATTGTGTGGGGCACTTTAAGGAGAAACTTCAGAGAGTACAAACATGGCTGCCACAATAGCCGACTTGGTCCCCTACTCACGTTTTCAAGAGGTGTTTTCAATGCGTAAAAAATGCTCAAGATTTGTAAAAGCTGCCTATGTTTGCAAATGAGCAGAGCCAGGAAAAACAAGTGCGACTTGGATCGATGTTTTGTTCGTCAGATTTGTGCCTCTAAAGTTTGTATGAAAAACTAGCTGCACCTGGCAAACTTTGTCTTGCCTACTGCGTTTTTTTACGTTTCCAGTTTCTGGTCAAGACCAAGTCCCAGGTCAAAGCCCCGTAACGTGGGTAGATCACCTTACAATGGTGCGTTGCGGCGTAAGATCTACCACCACATCAAATTTCGATCTTGTTAATGTTTTCATGCCTAAAGTGGCCGATCTGTGGTAAGCAGACATTTCAGGATCGAGATTTGATGTGCTTTTTTAATGTTCTGTTACTAATCCACATTTTATTTCAGGAGTAATCAGGTAAATGTTTCGCATATTTTATAAATGCTTATTAATCATGAGTATGATTGTTTTACATACAAATGTTTAACAAAAAATACACAACACACACTCACATACATTACATATACATATCTCATCATATATTGGGAAAGGGAGGGACCATCAGGGCACCCGATTGAAGCGATTTGGACAGGAGCTTGGAACTGCCTCCTCCTTGTTGTTAACATTTCGTGGATTGAGGGCGGGTTCTTCGACCCCATCTATTGGGAGTATTCTGTCAATCGAGGGCTTGATTTTGCAGTTGTTCGTGAGAACTTTCTTCTGGAAGGAGATTCTTTTCCCCTGACGCGGGTTTCGCGCAAGTGTCTCTGCTAGCGGGTCCGCACAACCCTCTTTGGTCCTTCATACACGAGAATGACTGACCACTAACAACAGCACAATCTTGATCAAATCGCTTTTCAAATTATTCCAGTGCTATAGGCAGCTGCCTTGCTACAATAGATGGTAGAACAATATCATCATCATAATATCATCAAGACCAAGTCCCAGGTCAAAATGTATGGAAGATCAATTTTCAAAAACTCTCAGTTTTTCCATGTTTTTTGCCTCATAAACCTTCCTTGGGTGAAAACTAACAGAACAAAACTAAGACGTCAAAAATCGGATATTTCGTTCGCAAGTTATGCGCGGTCCCACGTATGCCACTGCATTTTTATATAGATAGATTGCAATGGGATTTCTTGATGTTTCACCTTAACCCAATAAACATTTTTAGCTGAATTGGGTTCTTTAGGGGTATCCAGATTACTTCATAATCAGAATCTCGTCCGAAAATAAGTTGAAATCAGGGGGAGCGACACTAGTTTTGCCAAGTCAAAAAACCAAGCAAAAAACCTAGCAAAAAACCTCAAAAAAGCCCAAAAAAGCTTGCAAAAAAGTCGCTAAAACCCGCAAAAGTTTGCGGGACAAGTGAAAGACTCAACCGTACCGTTGTTGAGCGTGCGCGTGCTATGTTGGAGGATGCGAGGATCAGTAAGAAGTTTTGGGTACAAGCAGTGCAAACCGCAGTGTATCTAATTAACAGATGTCCAACTAACGCGAATGATTTGTGTGTAACCCCGTTCGAGATTTGGGAGGGGAAGCGCCCGAATGTCTCCAAGCTGCGCACATTTGAATGTACAGCATATCGAGCAGCATATGTCCATATACCGAAAGAGACTCGCCGGAAACTGGAGGTTAAAGCTTGGAAAGGTGTATTTATTCGTTGGCTACTCACCGAGTGGCTATCGGGTCTGGAATCCGAAGAAAAGGGTGATTGTTGTAGCACACGATGTGGATTTTGTGGTGCTGCCAGAGATGCTGCCACAGTCTGTCCCGCAGAAAGTGAAGAACTATAATCCAGTGATTTGTGTACGAAATGAAGAATGTGAATCCCAATCGAACAATCAGCAGTCCGGCTCCGTTGAAACTGTAGACGATGAAGTGCAGTCCGATGCAGTAGAACAAGAGGAAGAACAGTTCGCAAGTTTTAGGGAAGAAGAAGCGACCACCAGTGAAGAATCTGCAGAAACCAGTACTGTTAGCGGCCGTCCGGTTCGAGTACGCAGTGCGCCACGGTGGCACCGAGATTATGAAGTGGATGCGAATTTCGCATTGAATGCCCTATCGTGTGGAGAACTTGTCAGATTCGTTGACGGAGATGCAGAAGCCAGAGGATTGGTGTTTGTGGCAGAAGGCTATGCAGGAGGAAACGAACGCTCTACAGAAGAACGGTACATGGACCTTAGCAGAGTTGCCAGCCGGAAGAAATGCAATATCTTACAAGTGGATTTTTAAGCTAAAACCATCCGAGAATGATCAGCCGCCCGATACAAAGCTCACTTAGTAGCGAGAGGTTTCAGTCAAAAACCAGGGTTCGATTTTTCTGAAACCTAATCTCCTGTAGCTCGCATGGATACTCTTCGTTCTGTACTTGCTTTGGCCTATCAAGAAGGGATGGCCGTCCATCAAATGGATGTAGAAACGGCCTTTCTAAACGGTGACCTTTCCGAAGAAATTTTTATTATCCAGCCGGAAGGATTTCGCAGGAGAAGGGCCTTGTTTGCCGCTTGCACAAGTCGCTATATGGATTGAAGCAGGCTTCAAGGTCATGGAACATACGGTTCAACGGCTTCATCGAACGGCTTGGATTCACCCGAAGTTCAAACGATCTGTGTTTGTACTACCGAGGAAGCGGAAAGCAGCAAGTGATAATCGTTTTATATGTGGACGATATTCTTATTGTGAGTCCGTCTGAAAAATTAGTGTGCACGATCAAACAATGTCTCGCCCGAGAATTCGAAATGAGTGATCAAGGAGCAGTGAAACATTTCTTGGGGATGAAAATTGATCGTGATCTGAAGAAAAAAGTTCTATGTATCAGTCAGCAGCGATATCTCGAAAGTCTACTGATACGGTTCGAAATGCAAAATTGCCGCCCAGTGTCGACACCGATCGAGAACAAGTTGAAGCTTCCAAAAGGGGAAGAATCGAAGAGGATCTCGAAGCCATATAGGAAATTTGTTGGCTGCTTAGTGTACGTCGCTTTAACGAGCCGGCCAGACTTGGCTGTCGCAGCGAACTTCTTCAGCCAATTTCAAGTGTGTCCGAATGAAGAACATTGGGTGCATCTGCGTCGTGTGTTGCGATACGTAAAAGGTACATTGTCTTTCGGTTTGTGCTATCGAGGAAAAGAGAACAGCCCATTGCTAGAAGTGTACACCGATGCTGATTGGGCGAACGAGACTACTGACCGTCGTTCTATTTCTGGAGCGGTGTTCAAAGTTTGCGGGGCTTCAGTGTAGGATCTTAGTCTTGATCGCAGTAGCCTTGAGATATGTAATTGACATATGCTTCATTGTAATAAATTATTATTGTTCCAACCACCGACACGAAGAGTCTACATTTGGCGACGAGGATAAATTTGCATCGACAGCAAGCAGGAAGAAAAGACGAAAGGATTACCCGGGTCTGAAAAACATACTCAAGATTGTCTTTTCAAAGCGAAATTGCTTGGTTTGTAAGTATAAGTGAAATTGATTGCTCTTAGGGATGATGCCAGTAATCCTAAAGGTTGGCCCGGATTCTCAGGGATGAAGTTTACTATGAGTAAATCCCAGAATCTTAGGGATAGGCTGACCATCCGTCCCGTATTTAACGGGACAACAAAATTTTCAAACGCTCGTCTCTGGAGCATAGTTAACGTTTTTAACTTAATTTTTCGTTCTTTCTAGCTGAAATATTGCTTTTTTCACTGAAAATTTTCCTTGCTTCGCTGAACAACATGACGTTTTCTTCCAGCGAAGGCTTACGCGATACAGAAAATCGCTGAATTTCACACTAACACTGCAGAAAATCTGTCAACAATAACTCAATACACATGCATTTTCAGCGAAAAGATCTATTTGCGTGACAACAATCCACTCTCGTGACTACCGGGCGGCTGCCGTCAAATATCAGGATTGCCAACTGTCCGGCGACTGCTGTCAGTTTTCTTTGTCGCCGAATCTGGCGCTGGGTCTTCGGCGCGGAAACCCAAAGGTGGGAATAAAATGTTGGGGTTTGCGCGCAATAGCATTATTTACATCAAGCAGTTCTGTTTTTGGACATTGATTTTCTTTTTGTTTAGTTTCCGGAATGTGTCCCGTATTTAAACGGGACAAATCTGGTCAGCCTACTTAGGGATGGAACCAATACGAAAAGGTCTGGTCCCGGAGCAAGTAAAATGATCTCGGATGCTCT